>NW_021703782.1:106693941-106833765 GCF_005190385.1 Monodon monoceros
TTGCGGTACGCGGGCCTCTCACTGTTGTGGCCTCTCCCGTTGCGGAGTACAGACTCCGGACGCGAAGGCTCAGCGGCCATGGCTCACGGGCCCAGCCGCTCCGCGGCATGTGGGATCTTCCCGGACCGGGGCACGAACCCGTGTCCCCTGCATCGGCAGGCGGACTCTCAACCACTGTGCCACCAGGGAAGCCCTGGCAGCGTTACTTCTGACCCCTCATACAACAGCCTCCGGAGGCTGCTGCCATCCCCGTTACAGCCTGGGGAAATAGAGGCACAGACAGTTAAGTCACTGCCCAGGGCTCCCTGCTTGTAGACATTGCAGCTGGGCTGTTAGCAGTGGCCTCTCACTGGATTATAGCTGCTGTGGACAAACAAGGCTGCAGGGAAGGGTGGTCAAGGAGGCCCTCTCTGGGGAGGCAGCTTTTGAGCTGGGGCTGATTGACTGTGTTTGCTCTGGGCTGGGCACCAGGCATCCCACCAAGACCTCCCCAGAGCCCCATTTTAGAGATTAGGAGACTGAGGCACAGAGGTTAAGGGATGGGCCTAGGTTCTCAAGGCCAGGGAGAACAGCTTGGGGCTCTCAGGACCTCAATCTGCCCCCAGCCCACCTGGCCATCCTGCCCCCACAAGGTCGTGGCCTCTTCCTGGCTCAGAATGAAAAAGACGGGTGAATGAGAGAAAAGAGGCCTTGCTTCTCAGAGACATGAGGTGCTTTTCCCAGTGTCACTGGGCCCTGCATGGCCTGACTGTCTGTCCAAGACGCTGGCGCATCTGCCCACTGCCACGGGGATGGCCCTGCAGGCGGCAGGTTGCAGTGTGCTGGGACTGCGGGCCCCCTTGCTGCTAAGGAACCAAGGAGGGGTGGCTCTCACTCCCACAGCTCCTGGGCCCCGGGGTCCCTTGGCCTCTCTGCCTCCTCCATCCACCCTGCCCTTGCTAACCCTGGCCCAGGAGCCGCAGGAGAGCCCCAGGTACCTGCTTGGACTGGTGTCAGCTGGGCCTGGGCTTGAATCTTGTTGTGCTGCTGCCAATCCTGTTGCCTCAGTTTCCCCCTTGGGAAACATGCCTCAGAGTTTCGGTGGTTCCTCACCACTTGGGTTTTAGGCTCATGTCATCTCCTGGGAGAGGCCCTCATGACTGCCCTCTCCCAACTCCTACCCCGCTGATTTCTCTCTTCCTTATTTGCTCACAGGTCCAGGAACATCTTTGTTCATGTGGGGCAGGCCCTTTCCTGTCTTGATCTCCCCAGCACCCAGCACAGGCCAGACCAGAGAAGGTGTTCAGTGGATGTTGGTGAATGAATGAGTCAATCTGAGTAACGCGGACAGCGTGGGTCTCTCCCTCTCCAGGACCTTCTGAGGGTTAAACTAAGCGGGATGTCAAAGCTTAGCTGGGGCTGGGCTCAGGCCCTGGTTACATAACTAGCGGGTCTTCGCCAAGGAGCCAGACCCTAACCTTGGGCCCATCCTTCCTGTGACCTGACCAAACACTGGGGTGCCACCTGGCACAGGCCTGCTACTCAACCCAGACAACCCCAGCCAGACCCCACAGTATCCGGGGCCAGAGGTTAGGGTGGAGAGCTGGCAGTCTCTCCCTCAGGGCCCCAGGGACGGTCCTCACACTCTCCCCCGTACCCTTCCACTCCCTGGTCCTCCCTCCTCCCTCCCTGTCCTCCCCTCCCCCCCTCACGCTCCCCCTTCGTCCCCATCCCTACCCTTCTGGGCCCGGCTCGCCTAGATCTCCCTCTTTCTCAGGTTTCTCTCACTCCCTGCCTCTCTCCTTTTCTCTCTCCAGTTCTTTCCTCCCCGCCTCACCCCCTCCAAGGGAGGGGCCGCCAGGGGCCCATGATTTGCAGTTCCCCAAGCAGCCATCTCCGCAGCTGCACATCTGGGTCATTAGGACGCTCTGGAAAACCGGGCTGCCTGAGCCCGGCTCCCGTCCCTCCTCCCTCCAACCTCCTCTCCATCCTCCTTCAACCTCCCACCCTCCTCCTTCCTCTTCCTCCTTCCTCCATCCTCCCCCGCCCCTCCCCAGCTCAAGCCAGTATTTTTAGCTCGCTGTTGTGCATTGGCGTGCACGGCGCTCCTGGTGAAGCCTGCATGAGGCTTTATCTGTTGTGACAGCCCCAAGGGCAGCTGGCAGACTTTTCTCCCTCTTCAGTTCGGAGCGCGCTCCCTCTCGCGCGGGTCAGAGCCTCCGCTGGATGCGGGGGCAGGGTCTCGGCTGGGTTTGGAGCCCCCGCGCCGCGTCCGGGCCGAGAGCTTTCCTCTACCTCCCCCCCCCCGCCGCCCCCCCCCCCCCCCCCCCCCCCCCCCCCCCCCCGCCTCCTCCGCCGGCCTCCGGGCCTTTGTCTCTGGAAAACTCCGCCGCGGAGCCTGCCCGCCGCCGCACGTTGGGCTCCCGCGGCCCCGCCGCTCTTCCCTCCCTTCTCTCCTCATTTACTCCTTTCCTTGGGCTGCTTCTCTCAAGGTTCAATCCCTCTCCGTTTGTGCCTCTCCTTGCTTGCCTCCATTTCCACCTCCCCCTTTCTCTCCTCTCCCCAAACCCCTCCTCCCTGCCTTTAGGGAGTGGAACCGATCCCCGGGTTAGAGCACCGACCCCAGCCTCCTTCCCTGTCTCTGTTCCCTTCCGCCCTTGGCAGGTCCCTCCTGGACCGCAGCATGGGGGGATTGTGAAGGGACCCTGGGGCTTGGGGGTTCCTGGAGCCCCCTTCTCCAGGGTCAACCTTCAGGGGGGCCCACCTGGGTGCCCAAGCCTTTCCAGGACTCCCTAGGGTCCAGCCTGGCCCCAGTGGAACGTGCTGCTACCGGCTGGGAGCCCCCAAGACAGCCCTGCTCCTCCTGGGACGGCCCTGAGTGTCCTGTCCAGGTGGCAGAGTCGTCCTGTGTGGGGGCGGGGCAGGGAGCTCTTCTCAGAAACCTAAGCGTACCTTTGTAAATGACCATTTAAGATAAGCAACCCTTTGTGCATTGCACTTTACAGTTTCCATAGCTCTCTGTTCAGTGCCACAGCAACTGTGCATCACAGACCCAATTTTATTATCCCTTGCGATAGAGGAGGCACGGGGCCTCAGAGAGGCCAAGCGCCTGGGGCACAGATACCAGGCCAGTCTGGGTCTGACGCCCGCAGCCCAGGCGTTGCATCCCCTGGGCGCTGCCTTCTACACTAAGCTCAGCACCTTTCAGGGGGGCTCTGAGCCCCAGAGAGGCAAAGTCCCTGCCCAAGGTCACACAGCCCAGGCTGATGCAGGGAGAAGCAGGGTTTGGGGGCTCAAGGGCAGAGAGCCTGAGGCCCTGAGGGGTCCTACCACCAGCCTCCTCGGCTGGAACCCTCACATGCCTGTCCTCTCCCCAGGGCAGCCTGGGGGTGGGGGCTGAGGGAGCCACCCTTTGGCCCCCTGCCTCCCCCAATCCCAGGGCTGACAAGGGATGTCATGTGGAGAAAGCCCTGGCCCATCTAAGACCCCCAGTCTCAGCCCCCATCCCCGCTCAGGGTCCCCAGCTGTACTCCGGGCACGGCTCCCACCCCCCCTCCCTGTTCCCCACGTCCTCTCCCTTATCTTGGTCTCTCCCCATCCAGCCCTTCAGGGCTCTGCTTTCATGATTCTCTGATTCTCGCTGCCAGGCCGGCCCCTCGCTGGTGTCCCTCTTTCCCTTCTGTCACCTCCCCCTCTCTCTGAACTCCTCTCCCCAGCTTTCAAGCGTCCTCCTCTCTGTGTGTTTGCGTTGCTGCCTCTCCCTGTCACCCAGCCCTCTGCTCAGTCTGGATCTGTCTCTCCCTCCCGCCCTCCCTCCCTCCCTCCCTCCCTCTCCCATCCGCTGTTTCTGCCTGCCCCAACACACACACACACACACACACACACACACACACACACACACACACACACACGCCACATGGAGACACACACACAGAGCCCTGCCCATCATCACTGCAGTAGTGATGGGGTGAGGACTGGCCCCAGGAAGAGGCAGTGAGAGGGGACCCCATGTCCCCAACCCCTGGAGCGCCTCCTGGCTCAGCCTAAGCTAAGCCTGGGGTGGGCTGGGGTTCCAGGCTCCAGCGGCTTGGCAGTGGCATTTTCTGAGGCTCTGGGGCAAGGTTTACGCCTGACCAGGCTGAAGTTTCTGGAAGGCGGGATCCCCAGAGTGCCCTGCCAGTGGTCACCACGTTGCAGGGACCCAGCAGGGGAGGGCAGTTCGGAGGGCAGAGGGTTAGGTCCGGGCTGGGACCCCAGAGATGGTAACAGTGAAGGACAGAGTAGCCAGGTGGCCGCCAGGCCTGCCTCAGAGGCGCCTGGTCCTCTAGGCCCCGGGTCTACCCAGGGCATGTGGACACGGCAGGCCTGCACTGAGGGCCTGGCACACCAGAGCTCTCAGGTCCCCTGCTCCCCTTCTCTTCCCCTTGTTCTCCTAGGTACATGGGAGCCTGGGCCCTGGAGTCCAAAAGTCCTGGGTTCGAATCTCACCCCCTCTCACTAGCTGTGCAACTTTGCGGGTGACTCCCTCCCTCCCTCAGGGCCTCGGTTTCTTCACCTGTAATGTGGGGCTAATGCAGCTGCCCACCCTCAGGACTGTTTTGAGGACCCGGGGGGGCCCTCCATGGGAGGCACCTGGCCCACCCTGGGCTTGGGCACCCTCGTGAGCTGCCATTCGCCTGAACCCCGATTTCTCCGCCATCCTGCCAACACCAGCTGAGTGTCGTTAGCCCTGAGTTGGCTCCTTGGTTCTAGCACCTGAGCAAGTCATCAGGTCCATGGAGCCTCAGTTTTCTCCTCCATAAAATGGGGCTAATGATAGTCCAAACCTCCCTGGCTGCTCTGAGATCATCTGGGAATACTCTTAGTTCAGTGAGTGTTGAGGGTTCGAACGGGAGTGGCTGCCGAGAGCTGTTTTGTTATTTTTGTTTTGTTTTGTTTTTAAATTTTATTTTTATTTTATTTATTTATTTTTGGCCGCGTTGGGTCTTCATTGCTGTGCACGGGCTTCCTCTAGTTGCGGTGAGCAGGGGCTACTCTTCGTTGCGGTGCGCGGGGTTCTCATCGCGGTGGCTTCTCTTGTGGCGGAGCACGGGCTCTAGGCCCGTGGGCTTCAGTAGTTGTGGCATGTGGGCTCAGTAGTTGTGGCTCCTGGGCTCCGGAGCACAGGCTCAGTAGTTGTGGCGCACGGGCTTAGTTGCTCTGTGGCATGTGGGATCTTTCCCACCTAGGGCTCGAACCCGTGTTCCCTGCATTGGCAGGCAGATTCTTAACCACTGCACCACCAGGGAAGTCCCAGCTGTTTTGTTTTATCTGCTGCTTGTTGTTTTAAATATTCAGCCCTGCCTCCTGCCTTCCAGCCCGCAGGAAGTGTCCACTCTGGGGCCTGGGGCTCAGGGGCCCTGTCCCACACAACCCTTTGTGTGCCGGGCAGAGGTTGCAGTGTGGAGGGACAGGGGGATGGGGCCTGTAAGAGGTGAGTCTGCGCCCCTCACCGCAGGGGCTGGTGCTTTGAGCCCCTCCTCAGCTCAGACACAGGCCCCTGGGTACTGGGAAGTTGTTCTGCTTGCGGGTCTGGCTTTGTCCCCAGATTGGCAGCTGACCAAAGAAAGGAGGGACAGAGGTTCGAGGCAGGGCCAAGAGGGGGAGAAGAGGGACGGGGAACAATGGTTCCGGAGGGCAGAAGCCCTGCTCGCTCTTCCCTCTTGATGATGGGGGAGCCATCACATCACTGTGAGCAGGGGAGGGGGTGGGCCGGAGGACTCCCAGACTAAAGGAGCATCCATCAGGACTTGGTCCCCAAAGTCACCATTCCAGCTCTGACAGTGAAACCCTGCTTTCTCTGGCTGTGCCTCCTTCTTCCCCATCACACCTGTACTTCTACCTGACTTTCCATTTGCTTCTAAACCTTCAGCCTCTGGATGGAAGGCACTTGCTCTTATTCCCTGCTGTGTTCCTGGTACTGGTGCGTTGAGGAGTGACTAATAGTTGTCGAATGAATGAGAGAGCAAGTGAAAGAATGACTCATTGGGTGGCCAGGGGTCAGCCTGTCTCTTTCTAGATGATTAGACTCAGTGGTGCCAGAGGGCGGATGCTGCTGGGCCCTGGGTCTCCTTGAAGGCCATAGTTAGCCCCGCGGGGGATGGAACAGCCTGGTGCTTTAGGGCACAGCTGTGGAGTCAGCCCTGGGCTCAAGTTTTGACACTTAAGGTAGAGAAAGGGGGAAGCGCTGGGGGGCTGTTCCTCACCCTTTGTGGGCCTGGGCCAGCCCTCTCCTGGTGTCCACTGGGGTCACAGCCTCCACTCACCTTTCAGGTTTGTTGGTCATTGCTACCTTGATGTGCTTCTGGGTCCCCAGGGCTGCTTGCCCTGTGAGGCAAGGGCTCTTCACTCCCTCCTTTGGTTTATTTCCCCGTTTCACTTGCCTCTGGCCCAGCTGGCCTCCTCTTTGGGGCTGGTTTCTCTGGGACTCGGTGCTGCCGGTCTAGCCCTCTCCCCTCCCCACCCTCCCACCACAAGAGCCTTTGCATCTGCTGTTCCCTCTGCTGGGAATGCCATTCCTCGTGCTCTTGGCTTGGCTGCTTCTGAGATGTCAGCCCCAACCACTCTACAGTGTGTGGCCCGATTACTGTCTTGAAAGAGCACACTGCTGCTCCGCTCCGTTGCACTTAGCACAATCTGTGAGCATCTTGTCACGGTGTTACTCTTTGCTCGTCACCTGCCTGTCTCCTCCTTAGAAAGTCAGCTCCGTGCCGGTTGGGCCAGGGTCTGGCTTGCTTGCCATTGCCTCCCCAGTGCCTGCACAGTGCCCAGCATGAAAGAATCAGTGCATTACCAGACCTTAGAGCGGCGTTTCGTATGCAGTGCAGACGACAGTGAATGAATGGACAAACAGATGAGCTTACAATGGGACAGATAAGAGGACGGGCTTTGGAATGAGACGGCCTGGGTTTGTACCCTCACCAGCTCCCACCCTTGGGCAAATCGCCTCTCTGCGCCTTAGTTTCCTCATCTGTAAAATGGGGATAACAGTAGTGATTACCTTGTAGTATGTTTGTGTGGATTTTTTATTGAAGTATAGTTGATTTGCAATATCTTGTTAGTTTTAGGTGTACAGCACAGTGATTCAGTAATACATATATATATATTCTTTTTTTAAAATTATTTTTTGGCTGCGTTGGGTCTTCGTTGCTGCTCGCGGGCTTTCTCTAGTTGTGGCGAGCGGGAGCTACTCTTCGCTGTGGTGCGCGGGCTTCTCATTGCGGTGGCTTCTCTTTTTGCGGAGCACGGGCTGTAGGTGTGTGGGCTTCAGTAGTTGTGGCACGCAGGCTTCAGTAGTTGTGGCTCGTGGGCTCTAGAGCACGTGCTCAGTAGTTGTGGTGCACGGGCTTAGTTGCTCCGTGGCATGTGGGATCTTCCCGGACCAGGGCTCGTACCCGTATCCCCTGCATTGGCAGGCAGATTCTTAACCACTGTACCACCAGGGAAGCCCTATATATATATATATATAAAATATATATTATATATACATTATATATATTATATGTTATATATTATATATATATTCTTTTTCATTCATTACAAAATATTGAGTAGAGTTCCCTGTGCTATGCAGTAGGTCCTTGTTGGTTATCTATGTTATATATAGTAGTGTGTATATGTTAATCCTAACCTCCTAATTTATCCCTCCCCGCCCCTTTCCCCTTTAGTAACCATAAAGTTGTTTTCTATGTCTGTGAGTCTCCTTCTGTTGTGTGGATTAAAGACAACATCTGATAGCTCTAAGTGCACAATATGTGAGTATCAAACAGGCTTTTCCGACATACCGTGTCCAAATGCCAACTCTTGATTCCACCCCCCCCCCCCCCCCCCCCCCCCCCCCCCCCCCGCACCTCTCCTGTATTCTTCCTCCATCTCAGGAAATGGTACCTCCCACCTTTTGTGACACTGCAGTCATCCTTGACGTTTTTCTTTCTTCTACACCCACATCCAGTCCTTTGGCCAATCCTGATGGCTCTACTTGAAATAAACCCTGAATCCAGCCATTTCTATCTCTCCCACTGTTGCTATCCACAGCCAGGCCATCACCGTCTCTCACCAGGACTCCATCAGCTCCTAACTTCTCCAGCTTCTCTCTGGCTCCTTCAGGCTGTGATCCACTCAGACACCAGAGAGATTCTTTAAAAATGCAAAATAGCCCCTGGCTTGCTCTGCCCGCCACTGCCCCCTCCTCCCCGCACTGGCTTCAGGTATACCTAGAGAAAATCTGAGCATCCCCCCTCCCATGAGACCTGCACGTGCTGTGCCCCCCAGCCCTCAGGGCACCAGGATGTACCACCTCAGGGCCTTTGCACTTGCTGTTCCTCTGCCCAGGACCACTCCTCCTGGCTTTGCACAGGGCTCACTCCCTCCCTTCACCCAAGTCTCAGTCCACTGTCACCTCCTCACAGCCCTGACCTCCCTTTCCAAATTCCAGCCCTTTTGTTCTCTGTGTAGCCCCTCACCCTGTTTTCTCTCTGACTTGTCTAGTTCTCTGGCTCTTTTATTGCCCTGTTTCTTTGTCTCTTTCTTCCCTAGCACGTGAGCCGCCCAAACTCAGGAACTGTGTCTTTGCTGCCCGCTGCCTCCCGGTGCCTGGGACAGTGCCTGACAAGAACATGTGCTTGTTGATTGCCGTGATGGGACAAATGAATGAGTGGGTGCTATTATGATCATTCTTGCTCTGCAAAAGCTGGAGAGAGATAAGTTGAGGAGGGAGTTAATGTGATTGTGTCTCATAAGAGAAAATCCAGTGGCCTGACCCTGCCTGTCTCCTGCCAGAGACCAGTGGGCTTTCTGTGGTCGGGGCTCAGTCTGCCTGCTGCTATGGTTACCAGGCGCCACGGGCTCCGGAAGAAAGGCAAGGCCAGTCTGACTCTGCTATTCTACTCAGCTTGTCACACATGTTCCTTGAGTGGCCCAGGTGGCCGCCCCCACCTTGTCCTGGCTCCATTGTGCCCGCGGGAGAGAGGAGGGAGAGGCCGGGGGTCCTGTAAAACTGTCCCCGCTCAATCCGCACATGTTGCGGACCAACTCACGGTCAGCAGCCCACGGTCCCTGCCCTCAGGGAGGTTTCTGGCAGCTGGGAGTGGCCAGGAGACGGCACCGGCTTAGCTGTGTATAAAAACAGCACGCACTCTACCGCGGGAGGGAGGACGCAGACCCCCAGGGAGCCAGTGGGAGTACGCTCCTCCTTCCTGCTGCACACTCGCCCGGATGCAACCCCCTGGCCTGAGGCGGCTGGGCTCCTACTTCCGCAGCGCTGGAATCCCAGATGCTCAGCACCCTGGAGCGAAGCAGCGGCTTCTAAAACAGCAGGCCCAACCCGAGGCCAAGGCCAAGAGGTTAAAGGGTTTGCTGGAGGCCTCGCAGCAGGTATGGCAGCGCTTCCAGAAGGGTGTCTGGCTCTTCCCACGGCGCTAACTTGGCAGTGATGTCCTGGAATCATCTTTCTCATTTCTCTGCTCCTTCAGCTGGACACTCCAACCCAGCTCTTCACTGCAGAGAACAGACTCCTGAGCTCCAGAAAGCCTTGGGAACTGACCACAGCTCCCTAAGGAGCTCCTGCAGACTTTGGGGGTCCAGGGCTGAGGCCTGTTACCTTCACCGTCACTATCACTCTCATCTCCATCACCACCATCAACTCCATCACGACCACCGGTAGGGGGTGAACTGTGTCCCCCCAAAAGATATGTTGAAGTCCCAACTCCCCAGTACCTAAGAATGTGACCTTATTTGGAGATAAGGTCTTTTCAGAGGTAATCAAACTAGGATGAGGTCAGTAGGTCGGGACCTAATCCAATAAGACTGCTGTCCTTATAAAAAGGAAATGTCAACACAGAGACAGATACACACAGAGGGAAGACAATGTGAAGGGAGAGTGCCCTGTAAAGACAGAGGATTGGAGGACTGGGGTGATGCGTCTACAAGCCAAGGGATGCCTGAGCTACCAGAAGCCGGGAGAGAGGCCGGGAATGGTTCCTTCCCTAGAACCCAGTTTGTGATACTTTGTTAGGCACTCACTACCAGCATCACCCTCACCACCTAACGTTATCATCACTGTGGCATCGATGCCAGCATTACCACTGCATTAGTTTCCTGTGGCTGCATAACAAATCACCACAAACCTGGTGGCTTAAAACAAGATTATTCTGAGTTCTGCAGGCCAGAAAGCCAAAATCAAGGTGCCAGCAGGGCTGTGTTCCCTCCCGAGACTCTGGGAAGAATCCTTCCTTTCTATTCCAGTTTCTGGTGGCTCCAGGTGTTCCTTGGCTTGTGGCTGCATCAGTCGCATGTCCGTCTCAGCCTGCACGTGGCCTTTTCCTCTTCTGTGTCCTTGCCTTCTGTCTCCTATAAGGACACTTGTGATGACATTGAGGCCCACCTGGGTAACCTAGGATGATCAGATCTCAATATCCTTAACATCTACGAAGAACCTTTCTCCAAATAAGGTCACATTCACAGGCTCCAGGGATGAGGATGGGGACATATGTTTTGCGGGGGCCACCATTCAACCCACTGCAACCACCAGCATCACCACTGCCAACAGCATCCCTGCCAACATCAGTGAAGTATTACTATGTACCAGGCCCTAGTCCAGGTGCTTTTCCTGTACCATCTCTTTTATTCCTTAAGACAAAGGTAGGGCAGGTACTGTTATTATCCCCATTTAACACATGAGGAAACTGAGGCTCAGAGAGAAGAATTCACTTGTCTAAGGTCTCCCTTAAAACCCAGGCAGTCTGACTTCAATGCCTCCTGCCTCACCATAGTTGTCCTGCCCCACCCCCACCCTGTTCCTGAACTTCTGATCGTACAGATAATTCCACAGAAGAATCAGAGTGGGGCAATGAGCACCAGAATGGGAGGCAAGGCTCCTGGGTTCTGGTCTAGGTTCTGCCACTAGTTAGTAGTAGTCAGGTCTCTTCCCCTCTCTGGGCCTCAGTTTGCCCATCTGTAAAACAGGAAAGCAGTTGGCGTGGATAATCTCCAAGATCCTCCCAGCTCTGAAGTTCTGTGATGCTGGGTGTCATCTGACAACTCAGTTCTATTCAAACGCTGCCCATGGGTACGACTCTCACACCAGCTCAACTCTCTAAACCTGCTACCTACTGCCAGAGATGGGATTGCTTGGAAGGCCGGCAGCCAGTGCTGGTGATAGAGATGGGAAGGGCAGTGCTGTTTTCCCACCTTTCCCTCTGCCTTCCCATACCACCAGGCTGGCAGCAAGCTGCTGAGGAAGGACTAGGCGGTGTGGGTACAGTTGGAGCTCAAGACTTCTGGTTCATACGTTCAGGGAGGGCTGTGAAGCTCAGAGCTCTGCGTGGATGCTGGGAACAGAGCTGAAGATAACTTGATTTTGCTGCCACACCCCAGACCCAGAGGCCTTAGTGGGGAACTGGCCCTCACACTAGGCTCCAGAGAGTATGCAGAAACCATCCTGGGGCCAAAAAAAGCCCTTGTTGATCATCTAAGGCCAAGAGACTGGGAGAGGCTGCAGTGACCAAACCCCAAGCCTCCTGCCCTTGGAAGGGGAAAAAAAAACACAAAACAGCCTGAGGAGAGTCTCTGAAAGTTCAGTTTCCAAAACCTGGTCTGTTCATTAGGAGTCGTTTGTTGATAAGTATAAACACTTTTTTAAAGTCCTTTTTATAGTGTGAACTCAGGCCTTTTTCCTCTGGCTGCTTCTCTGTCCAGAGCACAACTGTGCATTTCAGCTAATAATTATTCAAGAGTGGGGAGTTAAGTTAGGGACAGAATTGCAAACTTTAATTAGCAGGTGAGATTAACATCCCAGCAGGGACTTCGGGGGTGGGGCATCCTTCAGGCCCATCTGATCCCCTTGGACACACCCCAGACAAACCCCCCAAGTTGAGGGCTCCCGGTGGGGTAAGCCGGAGTCAGACCAGCCAGGGTTTACACCCGCCGAGTTAATCTCCCCTCGCTGGGCCTCCAGCTGAGCCTCACCCTCTTCCAAGGCCCTGAGTCCAGGCACTGGCTCTGCTCCCCTGCCTCTGCTGGTTTTGTCCCCGCAGGTGTTTGAGCAGAATGAAAACTGGCTGTGTGATCTTGGGCCAGTTCTCACCCTCTCAGGGTACAGGAGTCTAAATGGGGCGGTTTGTTGGAAGACAAGCCCCAGGCCGGTGGACGAATTCGGCCCTCCTCCCGGGCACACCCAGGGCTCACGCGCCGCCAGCCTGTCCTTGCTGGGTTCAGACAAGGCTGAGAATTTTCTGGTCTTTATCTGGTTTAGTTTTGAGTGTTTCCAGCGGCAGCGGGGCCGTTCCACCACAGTCCCCAGGAAATTGGTCCACGTAGGACGGAGCCTTCCCGAGAATGAAGTCATCTGTTCCTTTTTTATTTTTTGTTGCCTTTCTCCTTCAGCACGAGTTACCCGGCCTCTGCAGTCTCTCCTCGCGAAAACACGGCCCGCGAGGGGGTCAGCCGGGCTGGCCGGGGGAAGGAGCGAGGAGAGAACCCCACGGGCCGGGGCTGCCCGGGGCGCCCCTTCGCCGCCCCCGATCTTTGCCCAGCGCCCGCCTCCCGTTCCCACCCGCGACTTCCCCGGGACCGCCCGAAAGGTGAGCTCCCGGTAGGCTGCCCGCGCTCCGGCGCGGCCAGCTCTGCAAACAATAACAGTAAATAACGCTCCCTTGTCAACGTAATAAAAACGGAAACGGTTACAATGTTTCTTAATAGGCGTCCCCCATCAATCTCCCTCCCTCTCTAGCTCCCCGGCCGCGGGCACCGGCAGGGCGGGGCGGGGCTGGGAGGAGGGGAAACCGGGGCGCGCGGGAGGGGGCCCCGTGCCGGAGGGGGAGAACGCCGTGGGGAGAGCGGGAGCACAGTAAGTGAGAGACGAGGGGGCGCGGAAGACCGAGGTCACGCGCGCCAGCCGAGCCGGGAAGCGGCCGCGGTGAGTAACACCGTTGCCATGGCGACGTGGCCGCGAGGAACAGGAAGCGGCAGAAATAGCAGCCGCCGCGGCCAGTGCGCCCGGCCCCTCCCCCCGCGAGCCCGTTGCCACGGAGACCGGCCGGAGCGAGGCTGCGCGGGCGGCGGCGGCCTCCTGCGCCCCGGCCCGCGCATGCGCCCTGGACCGGCCCCGCGCGACGGACGCGGGAGCGACTGCCACAGTCCCGGCGACGCCCGGACCCCAAACCTGCCTGACCGTCGACTTGGGTGGAAAAAAAAAAAAAAGCAAGGAGAAGTGTTTGCTGTTTGCCTTTGTAAAGCAGCCCCGCCTTTGTTCCTGGCGGATTCGCTGGTTTCCAGGCGTTGAAGGCGGGGTGCCGAGGGGGAGGGACACGTCAGCCTGCGGTCCCAAATGTTTTCTGAGCGCTAGGCGCTGGGTCGCGTGCGGGATGCCTTGGGGACGCGGTACACCGGCCCTGCCCTCCCGGAGGCCGGGCTTGGGATGGTCTAACTAGGCCCAGGGGCTGACCTTGGCTGCCTGAAGCCCACTCTGAGCCAGACCTCCCCATCTGGAGAGGGGGGAACTTCTTCTAGGTGATGCCCAGAGATCCCCCCACCTCTGTGTTGCCTGCTCCCTTTCCCCTCATATCACCTTCCCCAGATTCTAACCCGCAGAGATCAGAGGGAGAAATAAAATCCTGCCAAACCCCAGGCTCCCTCTCCACTCTGTTCACCAGAAAACTATGAAACAGCCCACCCCCTGCCCTTCACCCCACCAAAAAAAAAAAAAAAAAAAGTTGAGGGAAACCTAAATGTTTCATAAACAAAAGCCACTCGGCAACAACTTGTTTATGTGGAAGCCTGGCTGCAGCCTTGCACGTCTGAGGCAGTGTGTGTGTGTGTGTGTGTGTGTGTGTTGGGGGGAGGGAGGGGACATGAACATCTCTGAGGCTGTTTGTGCAGGATTTTTTTCTCTCCAGATTTTGTTTGTTTTTAATAAGGGTCAGAGGTCTGGGCTTCTGCGGGGAAGGAGGAAGGGTCATCTCGGATGGACAGGCCAGGAGGTCCCAGGAGGACAAGTCAGGGGGCCTGTGCGCCGGGGCAGAGGCCAGAAGCCAGAGCCTCCCCATCTGGCACAGCTCCTGGCAGGCAGGGGGGTGTCAGTGGGTGCCGGGCTCTCTGGGCTGCTCCCCAGGGTATGGCCCCAGCGAGGGCCCAGGCCAAGGACTCGAACCTGTTTCCCCTGGCCAGGACCTCTGTCATTTCTCCAGCCCCTGCCGTGGCCACATTGGCCAAAAGGGAAGGCAAGCAGAGCAGCCCGGGTCTCTGAGGTTTTCTGTAATGGAAATGAGAAGCTTATGTTTTTTGTATGGGGCTGACTTAGATTTTCAGCATCCAGGCTGACCAGATGGGAGTGTAGGGAGCGCGTGTGCACGCAGAGGGGGACTTGCTGCTTCAAATCTCCTCCCCACCCCACCACCATCCAGCCTCCTTCCCCATGTGGCCTTGTGCAGGCTGATGGGTTTCTGGCCGCTCAGCGTGGGCAGAGCTAAGGAGAGTGGGAGGGGCTGGAGTGATGTTCCTTGCCCCCTCTTCCCTCCCTCTTTTGATATGCGGGAGAGGGGCCCCAGCCCTGAAGGGGAGGCTTAATTGATGATCAAAACACTTCAGGTCCACCATGGCCGACTTACCATCATATTTATCCCTCTTCTTCTTGGAGGAGGAAAGAAATACACAGAAAGGAGCTAGGAGCAGTTGGTACAATAAAGGCAAGCTGCTGCCTCTGTTCAGAGGGCAGTAGCATGTGCTGAGAACCAGGGCTTCAGAACCAGTCCTGGTGGTGAACTGCCTTGCCCCCCCCCCCCGAGCTTGTAGCTCTGGACAATAAGGACAATGCAGTGCCTACCTCGAAAGTTGTGATGGTTCCATTAAGTTAGGCATGAAAGCTCTTAGCACGGCGTCAGGTACAGAGTAGGTGCTCAGAACATGGCAGCTCTTATTGCAGCTGGAAGAGGTTTACCACTCTCCCTGGTATGACTCAGGATTGCTGCCTTGGGCCCTGAGGTCCATCTTTGGCACAAGCTCTGCCACCAACCAACTATACAATCTGAGGCAAGTCACTTACCTTCTTGAGGCCTCAGTCTTCCCATCTGGCAAATGGGAAGATAATAATCACAACAACCACTGACGGGGAGCTTACTCTGTGCCGGGCACTACCCCAAGGTCTGTGCATTTCCTTATCTAATTTAGCCTTCAGACAACCCTGAGAGGTTAGTACCATGATGGTCCCAGCTTCACAGGTGAGCGGACAGAGCCTTAGAGAGGTGAAATCACTTGCTGGGGATTACCCAGCTAGAAGGTGGTCCGGAACGCAAAGTTGGTCAGATTGTCCTGCACCCCGAGATCAAGCTTCGGGTTGTTTGCATTACTACCGTTCTCCCCACCTTCCTGCTCATCCTCTGACCTTTTCTGTGGCTCGGACCGCAGCTGTCCTTCTGCATCTGCACCCTGGGCTTCAGCCATCCTGGCTCTCCTGAGACTGGTAGGGACCCAGCCCTTTCGGTGGGAGATACCGTCAGGGGTACAGCTGCTTTAGGAGAGCCAGGTGGGCCCCACACAGGCCCTGCGGTCAACCTGGCAGCTCACACCAGTTCTCCCACTGTTTTTGTCTCTCCCTGCTATATTTATACGGAAGTGTTGGGGTCCCTTATACTTCCAGGTGGACGTGTGGCATCCAGATGGTGCAGTTAATCGAGCTGGAAGCCATAAATCTCCGTTATTGTCCCAGCTCCTCCTCCCCTCTGCTGTGCTGTCACTTCAAGGCACTGGTGGGAGAGGCACCCCACCAGCCCCGCCCACCCACCCCAGGCTTTGTTCCCACTCTGTAGCCAGGCAGGAAATGGCCCAGTTGTGGCGTCCACTGCCTCCATTTGAATCCTGGCCCCGTCCCTTCCAGGCAGTGAGGCTTTGGCCAAGCACTTAATCATCCCGGTACCCTCAGTTTCCTGTTCCATAAATTCAGAATGGTCACAGCACCTGCCTGTCCCACCAGATGGCTGATGCGTAATGAGCGCTCCTCCCCTCGCAGCTCCCAGAGGGTCCTCAGGATGTCACTGGTTGTAGTGAGCACTTACTCCGTGCTGGGTGATGTCATGCATTAGCTCAATGAATTTTCAAACAAGCACATTATTACCCCATTTTACAGGTGAGAAAGCTTCCACGCACGCACGAGAAGGGAAGTGAGTTGCCCAAGGCCACATAGCCAATTAGCAGAGGAACTGGGATTAAACCAGGCAGGCCTGTGCGGCTCTAAAACCCTTGATGTAAGCCCAGGTTCCTGGCCCTCCCCACTGGAGCCCCTGTGGGGCTCTCCACCAAGGTCTGCAGTGACAGCATTGTTAGCCCTGCTCAGAGCTGCTTCTATAACCCAGGCATGAGAGACACTGGGTTAATAGGTACTTAATGAGGCCAGCAGAGGCATCTGTATCTTCCCGGGGCAGGGACCAAGGAGACAGGTGCAGTAGACGGGTCCTAATGAAAATGCTGGGGACGGGGAGGGGCCATGGGCGAACTGCCTGCTCTTGTGTCAAAGTCAGTCCTCTCACCCTGAGTCACTGGATGCCTCCCATGGAGGGAACAGTCACCCATCATTCATTCCACCCTTTCTTTCTTCCTTTTATCCATCCAGTCACCCACCCACCCATCCACCTGCCCTTCCATCCATCCATCCACATATCCTTCCTCCCTCCCATCCTTCTCTCCATCCTTCCACCAACCCATCCATCCACCTACTCATTCACTCACTTCCTTCCTCCCTCCCACTTTCCCTCCCACTCTTCGTTCGTTCGTTCCTTCCTTCCTTTCCTCCTTCCTTACATCCATTGTTTATTTTTAAATTTTATTTATTTATTTATTTTTTTTGCGGTACACGGACCTCTCACTGCTGTGGCCTCCCCCGTTGCGGAGCACAGGCTCCGGATGCGCAGGCTCAGCGGCCATGGCTCAGGGGCCCAGCCGCTCCACGGCATGTGGGATCCTCCTGGACCGGGGCACGAACCCGTGTACCCTGCACCGGCAGACGGACTCTCAACCACTGCGCCAGCAGGGAAGCCCGTCATCCATCGTTTACTGAGCACCCATCTTAAGCCAAACCTTACATTAGGTGCCTAGGGTCCCTCCCTCCAAGGGCCTCAAATTCTAAAAAAGACAAAATAAACAACTAACTATGCACGCACAGGATGCCAGGAGATGAGAGGGCATCGTGGAGACTCTGACACTGGGCTCTGCAGACCCACCTCAGCCAAACTCTCTGGGTGACCTTGGGCAGGTCACCCCCCCAAGAGGGCCACTCTCTCCCAACCTGTACAGATAAGGGCCCTGTGATCTCCCCTATTCTGCAATTCTAAAATTCCAAGCAGGATGAGGAAATTCCTAATTAACTTGTTCCCACCCTAGTCCCTAGGACCTGCCCTCAACACCCTTCAAGTTTCCAGATGGAGGCCCAGGTCTACTTTAACTGACCCAGAGAATGAAAGACAAGCTGGGGCTGGGGGGCTGGGGGGCTGGGGCAGAGTGGTGGACCAGGAGGCAGGAGACCAGGTGACGTGTGGCCAAGGGAGATGACTTCCCAGGTGGTCCCTCACCTCAGTTGAAGAGCCTTAGAGGACTCAGGGAACCTCAGATGTTGGGGTCATTGCTATTATTGTTACGGTCATGTTGTTACAATGAAGGGAGCTGGTCTAGGGGGACTGGCTTTGGGAGGTGTTATTCATTCAACAGTCACCATTTATTCACTCACTCACTCAACAAATGTTTATCACTGTGACCTGTGCTGTGTACTGGGCCCCAGGCCAGGTCCTGGGACAGATACAAGATCAGACTAGACCTAAAATCTAGGAAGAGTGGTGAACAGGTGTCACCTTGGTTGCCAACTCCACGCTTGGTACAGCCTGTGTTGAGAAGCCTGTGTTGAGAAGGATTCTGAGGCTTATAGGGAAAGAGTGCTGTGATCAATTAGTCATGTCTGCCGTGAGCACAGAAAGGGAAGCAAGACCAGTGTATTTGCCAGTCTTAATACCGAAGAACAGGAAGAACCTCAGACAGGAGGCCCTTTTGACTGTGACTAGCCTGGTACACAAACTTGGGCAAGTCATTGACCTACTGCCTGCCTCTTTTTACAGATGCTGATAGGAGACTCTGCATTTTTAGAGACAGAAGGAGCTAGAGCAGGACAACCCAGTCTTCCTGTTTGATCTCCTCCTGCTCTGGGTGGACGTGAGGATCAAATGTGAGATTCCCCTACATGAAAACACAGGGCTGTCAGTAAATGCGTGGCGGGGTGGGAGACCAGGAGCCCAGCAAAGCTGGTCCCCAGCTGCTCTGCTGACTGACCTTGTCTGGAACTCAGCTTCTCCACGTGCACAATAAGGAGGACAGGCAGGGGAAATCCTGAAGAGTTTCCCAAATCTGCTGTCGTCTGATGCCTGTAATGCTGAGGTCCTTGGCCGGTGTGGGGTGAGGGAGAGAATGAAAGAGAACCTCTGGAGGCAAGATGGTGGAAAGGAACTCTCCAGTACTCTTGGCAGTGTCCGAGACCCTACCCCTCCGACGGCAGCTGGAGGCTGGGAAGGAAGTGGGGAAGGGGCGTTGGGCTGCTACAGCATCCGAGGGGAGGCCACCTCTGCCGGGTTCATTCTGAGGGTTGTTCAGCTCCACTGTGGGTCACTTCCCAGGTGTACCCTATAGATGCCATCCCTGAGCGAGGAAGGAAAGAAGGAAGAGAGTGGGCAATGTGGGGACCCAGGAAGGGTTGGAGGGGCTGAGACCCCTGACTGGTGGGAGTCTGTGTCCCTGGCAGTGATGGCCCCCAAGCCCCAGGGATAGTGAGCTGGGGCAGAAGACTCAGGCCAAACCCCGGTGTTTAGCAAAGTGCAGAAGGAAGACAGGGGCAGATCCCTGGAAGGCCTGTAACCACCAGTGGACCTCGAAAACAGACCTGCCAAGTCTCCACAAGCCTGACTCGGGGGTTTGGAGCATCAAGACTGTATGACCCACCCAATCCCCTTTAAAATCCCTCGTGGTTCCAAGCTGCGTTAAGGTGAAGTACGAACTCCTTAGAGGTAGCACATGCTGCTGGGTTAGAACTGGGAGCCTGGATCCAAGTCCCAGGCCAGCCACTATCAGATGTGTGACCACCAGCCACTTACCTAACCTCTCTGGGTCTCAATGACCTCATCTGTCAATTGGGATGATAATAGTATTCACGTAATGGGATTGTTGGAGGAGCCAGTGAGCCTCAGTGCTTGCGATGGGCTTAGCGTGGTGCTGGACACATTATAACTGTTCGATAGCAGATGGCATTGGTATCACTATCGATTCGAAGACTTGGCAGAGCACGACACAGAAGGCCTTGACCGCATGAAGCCAGGTCTGCCTCTCATGTCTCATCAGCTCCAGCCATTGGACTCCGCTCTGACTACACCGAGCTGCTCTGTCCTCCCAGCACGCCACGTTCTTTCATGTCAGGCCGCTGGGCCTTTGCTCATGCTGTGCCCTCTGTCAGGAGCACCCTTTCCTCTCCACGCTGCTTTCAGACCCCAGTCAGTTGTCAGTTGCTCTGCGAACCACCCTCCCGGCGAGTTGCTTGGCATCCTCTAGGCATTCAGAGTTTTGCGCACACGCGGCCCCGTGGCCATTGCCCATGTGGCGTCCGTGTTTCCCTCCCACCTGACTCTCCTGCCGCAGCCCATCCCCAAGCTGTGAGCACACTCAGAACACACGCAGGCCCCTCCCCGCTCCTGCACCTCTTCTCCCTTATCAAAGAGAAGCAGGATGCCTGAGCGCCTCTCTGATGATTCCCATGGGAGAAGATTCTGTGAAATGCTGGGGCCTCCAAGTTAGAGCTCAGCACAAGGGGGAGGGTCAGAGGGCCCCCTCACCCTCCCACCCCAGCCCCTGCACCTCTCCTAGCCCCCCCCCACCCCTGCTTATCTCCACTGCCTTCTACTCCTGGCCTGGGCAGAGCGACTGATCTCCGGGATTGAGTGGGGAATGGAGAACAGGGGGTAGGTGGGCAACAGATACCCACCCAGGTCCTACTGGAGCTGCTGGGGTCAGAGAGGATGCCCCCTCACTGCCCCGTGAGCTGTCTGCAGTGTGGGGGCAGCTGGGCGGGGGGTGCTCTGTGGCCAGCCCTGGCTGGGCTCTTGTCCCCCCTGTTGTCACTGTGTCCCTGTCTGGCCACTAGGCCTCTTTCTGCCACTCACTGCAAGGCAGCCAGGTCTCCCTATCCTGGCAGAGGGACGGCTGTTTCTACCGTCTGGCTGGATGCTCTACTCCCAGCCACCTGCCCCAGACCGAGGGCCTCTGCAGGATGCTCAAATTGAACGAAGTCCATTTGGCAGAGAGAGCTGAGGCCCAGGGAGGGAAAGGGGTGTGTCTGAGGTGACAGGGTGAACCCAGTGGTTTTTTTTCTGTAGCTCACTGCCCTGCCAGGAGAGGAGAAGACCTACAGACCTTGGCTTTGACCTTGAGGAAATGGAAAAACTTGGACCTTAAAGACAGATTTCCATGGCTAAGACATAGGCAGGCTGTGTGACCTTGGGCATATTACCTAACCTCTCTGAACCTCACATGCTAGTGAGGATTCAGTGAGCTGACAACTGTACAGGGCCTAAAAGGCCTCCTGGCATGGACTAAACTCTCAGTAAACCGGCGCTTTCTTATGATTCAGGAGCAGGTAAGCCTCACCTTGAACACATGCAGCCGATGAAATTTGTTTTTTTGCAGACGTGGTCATTCCCCCGCCCTTTTTTATGTTATGGGAAAATCCTCAATGTTGTAAAAGGAACCACTGCAGGTTTGTCTGGGTATAGTCATGGGGGACCTGACAGATATCTTGCTCTGCCTCTAGAAGCTGTGACCTCAGGAGAGGGACTTGCTGACTCTGGACCTCAACTTGCTCATCTTCAAAATGGGGACAATGGCACCTCCCTCCAAGGACTGCTGTGGGGCTCAGTGAGATAACTTAGGGCTACAGGGCCTGGTGATCACAAGCCTTCCAGATCCCATAGTTTTCACAAACTAAGGATACCCGTTATGGAGAAAGTGCTTGCCTTTGGTTGTGGGCTTGGGAGACTTGGTCTTAGGGATTATGTTTCCTGGGGAGGGATGGTGTCCAAAGCTCCTGGGCTAGGTGAGCGGGGTCCCTGCAGGACAGGGAAGCCCCACCTGGCAGCCCCTCCTGCTGCCTGGTCCACAGCTGGCCATCCCTTCCTTCCCACCCTCGCTGGAGGCCCGTGATGCTGGGCCTCCTCCCCTTGCTGCTGGCGCTGCGCAGCTGCCCTTTGCTGAGGTGGCGGGGGTGCACGTTATCCAGGCGATGTTTCCCTGGCAGCTCTGAAAATTAATTGGCCTTTAATGTGGCATAGTATTTGTTTTAATTAGCAGGAAATTGACCAATTTCTTAATAAGGGGCTTTGTGGAGGCTCCATATTTGGGGTGTGTGTGTAAGGGGGTTTGGTGATCAAGCAAGAATGACACCCACAGTCCAAGAGGGGACTTTCAGGTACCACGGAACTTGGCCTTCCTGGCTGCAATTCCTCCTTTCAGGGAATGAGGGGGCCTGTCGTGAGGGTCAGGGAGGTGAGAAGGACAGAGGTGACAGGCCTGCCAGACTGGGAGCAAAGTCTGGAGACAGGGGGAGGGGAGGGCTCTGGGCCCGGGGACACACAGAGGGCCAGGTGCCTTGGCCACAGGCCTCTCGGGGATCTGACAGCCTCAAATTCTGCCTCTGACCTTGGTCTAGTGGGTACAGGTCACTGATCCTCCTGGCCTTAGCAATGCTCCCTCCCCATCTGAGGAATTAACAGAGTAAATCAGTAGGGCTTTCTTTTTTATTTTTTTAATTAATTAATTTTATTTTTGGCTGTGTTGGGTCTTCGTTGCTGCACACGGGCTTTCTCTGTTTGCGGCGAGTGGGGGCTACTCTTCGTTGGGGTGCGGGGGCTCTCATTGCATTGGCTTCTCTTGTTGCAGAGCACGGGCTCTAGGTGCGCGGGCTCAGTAGTTGTGGCTCTCGGGCTCTAGAGCGCAGGCTCAGTAGTTGCGGCGCACGGGCTTAGTTGCTCTGCGGCATGTGGGATCTTCTCGGACCAGGGCTCGAACTCCTGTCCCCTGCATTGGCAGGCGGATTCTTAACCACTGTGCCACCAGGGTAAGCCCAGTAGGGCTTTCTTAAAGGATAAATTCCTTTTCTTTCATCTGGTAGAATCACCGAGGTTCCCTGAGCTGTGTAGTGCCCCGGCTATGACAAGATACCCCCTTTACAAAATGTGGAGACGGAGGCTCGGAGAGGTGCAGTGTTTTACCGAAGCCTCACAGACAGTTTTGCAGAACTGAAAAGCGAAAGCCTTGTGAACTGTCGCCATCCCTCTGCCTCGGCGTGTCTTTATGATTTTATACTTTAATTGTGATGGATGCTGATGGGGGACGTGCCCCACTCCCTGACCAGATAACTCATCTCCAGGGGACTGTCGCACCTCTCAGTTCCTTGGGGTGTGACCCAGGAGCCTGTGTGTTCATGTGCCCATTTGGGTGAAGGAGAGAAGAACGCTTATTCCGTCTCCTGGCCTGGATCCAGAAGGGCGCTGTGCTGGGCAGCCTTCCTGCCGCTCAGCCTCCAAGGTCCAGGGGAGGGGGCTGCCCATGGACCTCAGATCTCGTGGCCTCACTGAGCCCTCCCAGGGCTGTCCAAGGATCTGCCTTGGCCTGTGGCTGGGGAAAGTAAAGCCATGACCACTCACCCCAGCCCTAGCACAGCATCCCTGCCTCCTGCTGCCCCAGGGTCCGTGGACCCTCCCAGTCCAGAGACATCCCGGGGGCTTCTCTGCCCCTCTGCCTGGACTCAGACCTACCACGTTCCCTATTTATTTATTTAAAACCATTTACATGATGCTTTCTCTGCGCCAGGCACTGTTCTGAGCACTTTAGAGACGTTTATCCTCAGTATGAAGCAGGTGCCGTTATGTCCCCATTTTACAGACGAGAAAACTGAGGCACAGAGGGGACAAGTGACTGACCCACCTTCCCTCTGGCTTTCACTGCGGACCTCTGGGGTGGGGGAATTGGTGCTCATAGCCTTCTTAGGTAATTGCTGCCCCCACGATTCCATCCAGCTGCCCGGCGTTTGCTCACGCAGGTTACCTGTCCCCAGACGCAGGCACGATGGATGGACAGTCGTCCCTGGCACACTAGGTGGAGCAAGGACATGGCCCCTGGAACCAGCCACACCAGCTTTGAATTTGGATTTGCCGCATGTAGCTGTGTGATCCTGGGCAAGTGGCTCCAGGTCTCTTTGGCCACCTGTTATCTGAAGACTGGGGGCAAAACTGTTTATCCAAAAGGTCGTAACAAGGAAAAAGCAGGGGGACCCATCTAAAGCACTGGTGTCCGGCTTGCAATTTTTCATTAGTAAAAGTCATATTCTCCCCTTTTCTGCCCCAACCCGTCGTCCTGCCCTTCAAAGCATAGTCATCCCAGAAGGCTTTGCCCCCTTTCCAGGGAATAGTCCCTAGTTACAGGGTCCCCAGAGCACTTTCTGTCTGTGTCGCTCAGCCTGGTTATGTCCACTCTGGCCCCGGGACCCTCAGAGCCCCAGGCAGAGGGGAGATCAGGCCAGAGGAAGGCAGGGGCTGTGCTGGGGATAGAGCCAGCATTCTGGGCTCATTCACCTGTAAAGACCAACATTTATTGAGCACCTACTGTGTGCCAGGCACTGTGAGTGAGCCTCCAGGAAGCCCACCATGCGGCGGGAGAGGCAGACAAGTGAACTGGCCACACTGCCTCGATGGTCATCCAGGCTCAGATCAGCCCAGGGGCGGAGACTGATGCAGCTGCAGAGTCAGGAGCCTTCGGGAAGAAATGACATCCACGCCGAGGCTGGAAGTGGGGGTGGAAGCTGGCGGCTGAGGGGCATTTCTGGCAGAGGGGTGGAGGGTGAGGCAAGTGTGGTCTTCGGAAAACAGCCGGTCATTGGCTGTGGCCCTGCCCAGCATCCCTGCCGCGTGACAGGTGCTGACAAAGGTGAACAAAAGGGAGCTGGTCTCTGTCCCCCTGAATTACATTCCAGTGGGAGACGGATGGGGGCAAACATCAACCAAGTAACCAAATAAATAAACAAGATCATGGCTGAGGGTGAAGAGTGAATGAGGCCAACAGAGCAGGGAGGTGGGGAGACCCGGCCTGAGGGTGCATCCGGGAGCTGGCCTCTCTCCCAGGGGTGCTGGGAGCCAGGAGGCCTGATGCAGGGAGAGGCATGGTCGGAGAGTGTTCTAGATGAGTCCTGTACGGCTGGGGGGCAGAATGGAGTACAAGGAAAGCCCAGAGGCCAGGGGTCAGGGGAGTCTCCAGGCAAAGGGTGGTGGCCATGGGGCTGAGAGAAGAAGGCTGATGTGGAAGCTCTCTGGGAGGTAGAGGGAAGGGGCTTGATGATTACCTCTGGGAGGTAAAGGGAAGGGATGCGGGCAGGTGAGGCTGAACCCAGATTTCTGGACCTGGCCTTGGGGTAACAACGATGCCACTTACTGGTATGGGTCAGAGCTGCCCGACAGTCCCTCCAGATCCCGCCTTTACCAAAGAAAAACTCAGGCCATCCTCCTTCCCTTCCAGTGTTCCCGACTCGTCCCAGAGAGTCCGGAGTATAAAACATTCTAGAATCTTGAAGATTCTTCCTCCGGGTTCGCAAAGTCCTACAAAGTCCCCTTCCTTTGCCTTCACGTTCCTTCCACTGGGACCCAGCAATCAAAGGTTCCGACTGGGGAAGGGGAGAGGCTATTTCTCGGGAAGGAAGGGGTCCCTGGGCAGCTCAGGTTCACCACCCACCCCCCCAGCTTTAAAAAGCACCATCACTGCTGTCATATCCTGTGTGTTGGGTTCTCGACCCAGTGGGAAGGGATGCTTGGGGTGGAGACTACGGGGTCTTGAGCCGTGGTCCTCGTGAGGGTAGGGTTGGGTCACAGGCTCCCTGCTTATTCTCATTGAGGGGCATTTCTCAACTCCTTGGGGGTGGGGGCTCTGTGTCTGTTTTGTTCCCACAACTGGGGGCTGGGCAGGGACCCAGCTGGGCTCTGTCACCGGGCCTTACAGACTGATGGAGAAAGGGATGTGTGTGTGTGTGTGTGTGTGTGTGTGTGTGTGTGCATGTGTGTGTGAGAGAGCGAGAGAGCGAGAGAGCGCCTGCCTGAAACCTAATTGTCCGCTGTCTAATCTGTCAGCCGGAGGACAGCTTGCCAGCCCCTCCCGCAGGCTGATAAATGCCGACCGAGGCCCCCCCTGCGCCAGAGCCGCCTTAATTGGTATCAGGACGTGCCTGGACTCCATCCTCCTGGCCCCCGCCTTCCTCCCCTCCTGCCGCTGCCTCCAGCCTGCAGGCCTCCACCCGGAGCAGGGCTCACAGCCCCAGGAGGAGGGTGTGAGACCAACAAAGACAGCTCCACTTATACAGCACCTACTGTGTGCCTCCTGCACGCCCTCCCCCACCCTCACGCAGCCCTGGGAGATGGGGGACCATGCTGCCTTCCCGTCCACACACACAGGACATATTCCCTGAGCCCTCCACAGACTGGGTGCTGGGGTGCATGGGGAACAAGGCGGACTCACAGATAGGACTGCCTGTCCCCGGGGACCTCCCCATACTGGCAGGAAGGGGCTGGTTCCCAGACATTTGGCCTGGTAGGGCTCAAGGGTAGGAGTTAACCCCTTTGCCCATTATAGACAGTTCAGAGAGGTCTGGCAACCTGCCCAAGATCACACAGCCAGGACAGGAGGGAGAGAGAGCAAGGCTGCCCTCAAGACGACCACACAGTTGGTTTGCAATGTCATGTGGGTCTGAATCATTCAGGGCGCAAGTTAGAAACTCATATGCCTCCCCCTGAGACTCTGAATGCGGGTCTGGGCGCCCCAAGAATCAGCATGGACGTTTGGCTCTCCAGTGAGTGGGCCACACAGGACCCTGATGAAGGTTAGTTCTCCGTTCCCCACGCTGATGGAAAATCAGGGAGAGGCAAAGCAGACAAGATGAGGATGACGTTTCATTCATTCATTCATTCAACCAGCACTTACTGAGTGACTGCCTCGAGCCAGAGCTCCTCGTTCTGGACACAGGCAGGGCCAGCCACGTGATCTGCAGGGTTCTGTGCAAAAGGAAAATAGGGACCCCTTTTCCAAAAGGTATCAAGAGTTGGAAGATGGCGATCCCAGAGCATTAAAGCAAGTGGGGAACTCGAGGGATTGTGAAGGGTGCCCTGCAGGCAGACAGCCAAACCGGGGAGCCCCAGCCCCATCCTGATCTGGCCCCCACCCCTTATCTGGAATTCTGAAATTAACAAAAGTTCTGAAAATCCAAAGTTCTTTTGTGAGATGGTGGCAAATTCATTTGGAGGCAAAACCTGACCCCAACCAACAGGAAGCTATTTATAGCTTTATTTATTCCCCTTGATGCGAACATTTGTACATTTCATTGCAGTGCTATTAATGTGTTTGACTATGGGGGCTGCCCGGGCCCTGCTGGGGTGTTACCTAAAATATACCGTATACACCATATTGCTCTTCTAAAGGCACAACTCTGAGTCCCCGAACACCTCTGGCCCGGGTTTAGGAGAAGGGATTTGGAATCACACAAGTCGGTTATCTATGCCCTGTATGGGACAATTGCCATGCGCTCCATTTTTTTTTTAGTATAATTGACACATGACATGTTAGTTTCAGGTGTACAGCATAATGATTAGATATTTGTATATTCCATTTTTTTCTGCACCATCCAAAGAAGATGAGGGTCTGACAATGACCCCAGTTCCTGGTCTGCCCGTCCCTTGCGTGTTCGGTAGCTGCTCTGTGCTAGGAAGGGGGCTCGCTGATCTGATGCCCAAGAGGGCTTGGGTGGGTATCATTCTCAAGGTCCACTGGGATATTTTATTTCATAATGAAGGGGTTGGGGAGAAGATGTGAGGTCAAGCAACAGAGCGGTTTTCTTTTCTTGTTTTTTTTTTTTTTTTTTGGAGCGGTTTTCTTAAAAAGAAAAGAAAGTCGTTTTGATTTTGCATGTAATATATGCTCATCATCATAAAAGAATTAATAGAAAAGAAGAAAGTAACCATAATCTGAAACTTAGCCTCTCCACAGTAACTACTGTGGACATTTCTGTGACTACCCTTCCTTCCAGATTTTTCTAGATAGATCTTTTTTTTCCCCCCAGAGATGGGCTTCACCACCCAGTGTTTTGCAACCTGCACTTTTTCCCATCACTGAACAATATGTTGTAGCCATCTTCCCACACTTCCGTCCTTGTTTTACAGGGAGACAGGGAAATCCGCGTAAACACATAACCAGCTCAAACAATCCCCTTGTTGGCCATTATTTGATTACAGCTTTTCATTGTGTAGATCCCCAAGATGGCATCCTTGTGCACACGCCGGCCTATGCCCTTAGGTCACGTCCATAGATTTGTGAACCCCCAGGTCTACATGGGGTGGGTACCTCCATCACACTGGAGATGCTGCCAGATTGCCCATGCCATATTCCCTGCCCTGGGCCCATCTCTCCGAAAGTGCCATTCTCTGATCATTCAAAGAGTGGCCCATCCAGGCCGGGCAAAGGGTCCTGCCAGAGGAGCCCCTCGCTCTGCAGCTGCAGGAGAGGCGGGAAGCCGGCAAGGGCTCCACATCCACTCTACCCTGACGGCCCTGCGGCCGCCTCTGTGTGTCTGTCTCTCCCTCTGCCTCCACTGGTTCACAGTCTACCTTCCTGGTCTCCACGAGGCCCCTCGGTTCTCTCTTCTCAGGCGGGGATAAAGCCTGGACCCCAGGCCCCATCACACCCTAATCACTTGTGTTTTCTCCTGATTTGCACGTCCTTAAGGCACCTTGACTAATACCCCTTCCTAGGATCTTCTGCGCTCCGACCACGAGGGCACTGATTGCAAAGTGGCCTCAACATCTTTAACACTAAGATAAACCCTCCGTAATGCAAGTGGAGCCCATGCTTCTCTGAACAGTAAGAGATCTGGAGGCGTCTCCCAGGAGCCTTGTGAGCATGGAAACATTGGAAATTTCTGGACAGAATCAGGCCATTTCTCTAAGTGGCAGTCTAGAGCCTGTTATCAGCCCAGACATGAACTCTGATGGTAGCTGTTGGGAGCGGACATCACCTTCCCCATCACCGAAAGGACTGGAGTTCAGAGAGGGCAAGCTATGTGCTCAAGGTCACCCAGCCAGGCAATTTTCAGCTCAGTCAAGATTTGAACTCAGCATTGTCTGGTGCCAACTAGACACTTATCTGACACTCTTCACGGCCTTGTTAAACGCAGGCTGGGCCTGGAGCTGGGGCTGCGGGGAGGATGAGGCTGGATGTCCTTGCAGTGGATGAAGCCCGGCCGCAGACCTAGGAAGAGAACCACATGCCCCTCTGCTATGCCCCAGCTGTGTGTTTTCATGTCTGGGGGTTGGCACAGGGGGTGCTGGGTCTTCATGGCTGTTAGAGCAAGACCTCTTAGGACCGTGGTCATGACGCACAGTTGCGCCCGTGCATTTCCCGCGCGTGGTCTAATTCTCACATGCCCTCCAGTCTACACTATTAAGAGAGTGCGCCCCAAATGCAGCCCAGGAATTCTGGTTGCTCTCTGTTGCTTGGAAACGCTCTTCGGGGGTCTGTGTGGGGCAGGATGGTCCCCAGGGTGGCAGGGAGCAGAGATCTACCCGGCTAAACTCTCTGACCTGCCGTCCCCTTGGAGCGTCTCCCTTCCCTGTCTGCTGCAGTGCTTCCTGCTTCTCATTGGGGCCGAGCTGTGGGAGCTGCAGGGTTTCGAACGTTGTGAGTGGGGCACAGTGTTCGCCTTTCATCTCCCTGGTTGAGACATTTCCCAGCCCACTGCTTCTGCCACCGCTCTTTCCTGGGTCCTCCCTCTCTCTCGACAGGTGGGTTGTCAGGGTCTCCCAGACCATTTGCAGGGCCCCTAGGGGGGCCTGGACTCTCCCATGAGTTCCTGTTATCCCTGGACATCTCAAGGTTTGCTGAGCTGGACCTCCAGCTGAGTGTGGCTGTCCCCAACAGGGACCTGCCAGGTCACTGGGCCTTGGAGCAGGTGTGCCCACACGGTCCACTGGCCCGAGCCCGGAACACGCCCTCACTGGCCTCTGGAACACGGTGTGCTGGGGGCTCCACCTTCCTGGGGAGCTGTAACAAACTGTTCCCACTCCGCAGGGGACGCCTCCAGGGAGTGGCGAGGGGGCCATGGGAGGCACAAAGCAGGCTAGGAACGTTCTCCCTGTGCCAGGCCTTGGGGCCCAAAGTGCAGGCATCTGGAACAGTGGCCCCTGGGCATCCAGCATCCCCCCAACTGCTGCTGGCCCCTCGCAAGGGCAGCTGCCCACCCCTCCTGCATTATTTCTCCCAGCTGGGCCTGGGTATATGAGTGTGTTGAGAGATTCTTGAGCACATTCTCAAAGCTTTTGGGTTTCAGAGACCAATACGACTTCCAAAGAAATCTTGGAGGACTGATAGAGTGATGCCAATTTTAAATTTTTCTAGGGAAGGGTGTTAACGGGAACAAAACAAAATAAAACAAAGAAACATACACATTAAAAATCCCGTCATCGGGCTTCCCTGGTGGCGCAGTGGTTGAGAGTCCGCCTGCCGATGCAGGGGACGCGGGTTCATGCCCCGGTCCGGGAAGATCCCACATGCCACGGAGCGGCTGGGCCCGTGAGCCATGGCTGCTGAGCCTGCACATCCGGAGCCTGTGCTCCGCAACGGGAGAGGCCGCAACAGTGAGAGGCCCGCGTACTGCAAAAAACCAACAACAACAACGACAAAAAATCCCGTCCTCAACTATCACTTCAATTCTTGAAATAAATTACATTTGAAAACCCAAAAGGTGTGAAGGACATAATCTTAGAATAAAGGGACACTCCTCCCCCAAAAGGAGCATTTAGAGACCTCACACTGTCTCTTATACAGTTAGACCTGAAAAAGGTTTGCCGCAGCAGAGCACCAGGCACCAGTCCCTAATGGGGCACTTGGGAACACCTCCTGGTCATAAAATGGCTGCTGCACCTCTGGCCATCACGTCCACATTCCATGCAGGAAGAAGAGGGCAGGGTGAACTGCTTGAAATCTTTGCCTTTTAACTCGGGAAGGGAAATCTTACCCAGGATCTTCTGCCTTCACCTCATTGGCCAGAATTGGGTCACAAGCCCACCCCTAGCTGCAAGGGAAGCTGAGAAATTGAGTATCTTAATTTTCTGGACTCTGTATAGAGGAAGGTCAGAAGGAAGGGGATTGGAATGTGTGTTTGGGAGGCTGCACAGATAGTTTTCTGGAAAGTCTCAACTTTTGTTTCATGTCATTTCACCCTAAGTCTTTGTGTGGAAGCTTGGGCTCTCATGACTGACTGTGGTCCCCAGCTCCCAGTTTCTCAAGGGGCAGCCGGGAGAGCCCAGTTCAGCCTGAAATCCCAGACTTCATCAATCCAGACTAGTCCCTATGTAAGGGGTACCAATGTTGTTCCTGTCTGTTTTGGGGTTTCTGGCTTGAAGAGCACCCAAATTCAAAGCTTGTTTTTAGAGGAAGGCTCCCAGATAGAGTTGCCAGGTAAAATACAGGGCACCCAATTAAATGTGAATTTCAGATAAACAGCAAGTAATTTTTAACTATAAGTATTTGCATGGGACATACACTAAAATATTATTCATTGTTTATTCAAATTACAAATTTAACTGAGTGTCTTGCAATTTTATTTGTGAGATCTGGCATTCCAAGTCCCAGAGTCTCAGCGTCCATAGCTAGGAGGTGTGAGGGAGAAACTCCAGGGCAGGTCTAAAATCACCCTGCTGTGTGGCTCTGAGAATGTCACCGCCCTTCTCTGGGTTTCAGAGTCCCTGTCTCGGATGGAGGTCACCAGAAGTTTCCACCCCTGACAGGACCAGAGAAGCCTGTGCAACTTATAATGTTGAAGGAGGGACAGCTCTGTTCCATTCATGCTTGGCATTGCTTTGCTTTGCAGCTGTATTGACCAGGAACTAAACTGACGTGCAGCTCGAGTTCAACTGCACAAAATGGAGGTCAGAACGGTTGAATATCGGCACTGTTTGTTCGGCCTAATAATTCTGCACATAAAGAACATATGGGTGGGGGGGGGTACTTCCCTGGTGGCGCAGTGGTTAAGAATCTGCCTGCCAGTGCAAGGGATACGGGTTCGATCCCTGGTCCAGGAAGATCCCAAATGCCACAGAGAAACTAAGCCCATGCACCACAACTACTGAGCCTGAGTTCTAGAGCCCGTGCTCCGCGACAAGAGAAGCCACCGCAATGAGAAGCCCGCACACCACAACGAAGAGTAGCCCCCGCCTACTGCAAATAGAGAAAGCCCGTGTGCAGCAATGAAGACCCAACGGAGTCCAAAATTAATTAATTAATTATTTTTTAAAAAAGAACAAATGGGGGGAATTCCCTGGTGGTCTGTTGGTTAAGACTCCGCGCTCCCACTACAGGGGGCGTGGGTTCGATCCCTGGTCGGGGAATTAAGACCCCACATGCAAATCACTTCCCCTTCCTGAGCCTCAGCTTGTCTCCATCTGTAAAATGGGTATGTGTACAGTGAGGATTCCATGAGCTGTGCATACCAAGTGCAGAACTGAACCTGGGGAGCCGGAGCAGCTTCTCCTCACCCCCATCTCCTGCTTGGGGCTTCTCCTGGGAGGCACCAGCTCCAGGGTGTGTGGAGGGTGTGTGGGGTGAGGGTTCCCCCAGGGAGGCCTTGCTTCCCAGCCAGTTGTTAGCACCCCATGAATGACCCCCTAGGGAGTGCAGCCCCCTGTTGCTGGCCCCTGGGGACACCTGCCTTCACCCATCCGTCCACAGTGTCCTGACGGCAGAGTGAGCCTGGAGAGTCCCTGCAGGAGTTGTCTCTGAGCAGGGGTGGCCCTAGCAGAATCAGGGGAGGGTTCTCTGCTTTTCTCTTTTACCCCATCCCCACCCCTCCCCAGACCCACCAGATTGTCCACCCAGACCATCGGCTTTCCATGTGGGTGACTCCCTGCCCCGGAGCCTCAGCTCTCAGACTCACAGAAGGGGGACTGGCCCAGCAGCCCCCTCACTGTTGAGGTCCCAGGGGTTGGTGGGGCCGCCCTGCCCTGCGCCCCACAAGACCTGTCTTGTGCAAGCCTCTCCTCTTCCAGAATCCAAACCTGGGGGCCTGGGGGGAGCTGGCAGCAGTGAGGCAGAACCTGAGCGGCCAGGGGGGCGACAGGCAGTTGAGAGCCACTGGGGTCGGGGGTGGGCAGTAAGCAGTTAATCAGAAAGGCCACTTGGCTTGTTGCTGCATCAAAGCTGTCCTCCTCACGAGGCCACCCCAAGGCAGCCCCTGCAAACTGTGGACCCGGAGGAGGCCTCTCTCCTCCTGGCCCCTCCCCCCACTCTCCACAAGCCTCCTCCTTCCCCTCTTCCTCTCATCCCCCCAACTTTGCAGGCTTCCTAGGCTTTGGTTAGAGAACAGGCAGAGACGCACCCAGGCTAGGTGTGTGCATGCGTGTATTGTGCTGTGCGCATGTGTGCACACGTGCGTGTGTGCCTTTGTGCACGTGTGTGTGCACGGGTGCGTGTGTGCACACGCGCACGTGTGCACAGGTGCAAGTATGTGTATGGTGCGTTGTGCACACGTGCATGTGTGTGCCTTTGTGCACATGCTTGTGCATGGGTGCTCGTGTATGTGTACACTGTGCATGTGTGCACACGTGCACGTGTGTGTGTGTGCTCGCGTGTGTGCCTGTGTGAGCGGCGTGCGGCCTCGAGGAGGGGGCCCGCCGGGCTCGGGAGGGGATTTAAAGCTGCTTCCGCGGCTGCCGGCGTGAGCGCTCCTGATAAACACCCCGGAGCCGAAGCGCTGCCGGCGGCGGGAGGCTGCGTATCAGAGCTCCTGGCAGGCTCGCAAAAAGCTGTCCCCGGCCCCGCGAGCCGCTCTATCAGCCCACGGAGGGAGGGCGGGGGAGGCAGGAGGGAGGGAGGGAAGAAGTATTTGCTTCAGCCCTTAATCACGGAATTTGAAATCCCAGCAAGTCGGTGCCATTTATTTTCAGAGGCTGTCAAGGCGGGTTTCAGCATTTAAAAGAAAAGGAGGATAAAAAACATTTGCATTTCCCTCCCTCTCTGCCTACCCTCTCTCTCTGCTCTCTCCTCTCTCCCCCTCACTCTCTGCTCACCTCGCTGCCAGTTGGGGCTGTGTGTTGGGGAAGGGATGCCAGAGAGAGATTTTTCAAGGCGCTTCGGGCACCGGCCAGTGTGGGGGGCAGCCCCGGTCAGAAGCAAGGGTGTCGGTGTGATGGGTGGGGGGGGAGGACCAAGCCTGGTGGAATGGGACAAGGGATGGAGGTGGGGAGCCAGGCTTGGCCGGGGCTGCTGTTTTGGGGGGTGCTGGGGGCTGTCAGCGGGGCTCTGCTGGGTCCCTCCAAAAAGGAGCCCTGGCCCCCAAATTTGCCCCAGCCCCGGGGGACCCCACCAACTCTTCCTGGCTTCTGCAGTGGAAGTCTAGGATGTTGAGGCTGCGAGGGGAGCTAGGACACCCCCGGGGCAACACCCTCCCTGCACAGATAGGGAACTGAGGCCTGGAAACGGAGAATGACACGGCCAAGGTCACACCCTGGCAGGATCAGGGCAAGGAGGGAGGCTAACTGGGTGTTAAGCATATGCTGGATGCCAAGCGCTATGCAGCACCAAGCACGGGCTCTGATCGGCGCTGGACGCTGAGCTGGGGTCTGGGCAAGGAGGTCTTTGCCATCAGATGGACCAACCAGGGCTCCAAAGCCAGCTGTGATGCTTTCCAGCACAGTGACCTTGGCCATGGCCTTCTCTCTGACCTTCAGCTGGAGCCCATGGTGCCTCCCATGAGGACCATGTCAATGCGCGCACTGCATTGCGGAGGTGGCTCTGTCACCAGCATCCTTCCTGTGTCCACTGCACTCCCTGTTCTTGCCTGGTGTCTCTTGGGGAATGACTTGGTGGCTGGATGATTCTGTCCTTGAAGAGGCTGGGGCACAGAACCCCCTGGGCCTGCTCCCTAGGGCTCCCTTCTGAGACTCAGTTTCCTCACTGGCGAAATGAGAAAACTCACAGAATTACGGTCGTATTTCGAAGAGTTAACGCATGTGAAGCCCTGGGCAGAACACAGAGCACTGGGAGGTGCCCTCCCACCGCCATTGTGATGATGACTTTTAGCTTTATGAGTATGTGCCCACCTGTCTCACCCTGAAGATTCCAGACGTCTCTAGGCCAAGACCCTGCGGTTCGTCTCAGAATGCCTCTTGGTCCCAACTTAAGGGAGTGATGCTGAAAGGTGCCCAGTAGTCCCCCTGCTGAGGCAGATGGAGAGAAAGCCATCTGGAGGGGAGAAAAGAACCCCGGCCCTGTGGACGGACCCCCCTCACTTTGCCTGAACTGAGGCTGGGAAGTAAGTTCTGGTATCTTTTGCAGACACCCAGGATGCCCCATTCCCCGCCCCCCCACCACCATTTGCTGATTTTTTAAATTAGCAAAATGAGCCATCTTCATTGTTACACCACAGAAGGCATAAAGAAAATAGTAAAATCATCTCCCTCCCAACACCTCCCAATTCAACTCCCTAGATAACCAGCGTCCAGAGATTAAGACTTCCAGTTTCTTCTGTAGAAGCCCATATAAATACTTCTTTTGATAAAAGTCGGGCAGTGCTATACATCCTGTTTGGCAATTTAGTTTCCTTTACACATTACAGTCTCCTTTCCAGGTCTATACGTGTGGCGACCTCACTCTTCCACGTGACTGAATAGTGTCCCCTTGTGCGCATGCCCCTGCGAGCGGTGATCCAGTCCCCGGTGGATGGGCACAGAGGTTGTGTCCACTCTTGCCCTCTCAGGGCTGCAGAGAACGGGCTGGCCTTCCGCAGCAGGCAGCGTTGTTGGCATCGGAGGGGCCGCTGTACTGAGGGTGCACGGGGAGGACAAGGGCGTCTGGGGGAGCCCCCCCCTTCCCCAGGGACAGGCTAGTTGGTGCCCTGCTAGGACCAGGGCTGGGTGGGGAAGATAGCTTCAGGGAAAGCAGGGTCCTGGGGTCCCAGCCCTCAACCCCGCAGGGGAAGGAAACCCCTCACCCGGCCACCTGGGGGCCCCGGGGTGTGGAAGCCGTGCGGAGAGGACCCAGTCTGGGCTGTTCCGGCAGGGCCCCTCCCCACCTCCCTGCCCTGAGGAGGGGGAGTGGTCTGTGTCCCTCGGGGGGGGCGGGGGGGGCAGTAGCCATCTCCCTCTCCTCCGCCTTTAGCACCTTCTGTGGCCCCCCGTCCCTGCCTCCCTCTCCCCTCCAAACTGCCCCCGCCCACCAGAGGGGGACCCCAAACCTTGCATCCACGGAGAGAGCCTAAGTCAGCCAGGAGAGGCTCTGTGTGCAGCGAGGTGGGGCCTTTGTTCTTGATTTTGCTGTTTGTGCATCGAAGGAAACATTCAGTGTGGCTTCTGGAGACAGGCTGACCCATGTTCAGTGACAGCTCCATCCATTCCAAGCTCCAAATCCTCGAGCCTCAATTTCCCAGTCGTGGTACCCAACTTCCCCATGGGGGCACCGACAGCACCTGCTTCACAGGGGTGGTGGGAACTCCGTGAAGGGGTCCATGCGAAGCCTTCACGAGTCTCCTGACCCGCAACAAGTTCTCAATGAACGCCCGCTATTGTCATTACTATTTTTGTTATTATTCCTAATCGTGATGTGTTCAAAAATCTGCAGTACAAAAAGACCACCTCTGAGTTGGGTGTCAAAACCAAGAAAAAGTCTGCAGTGGTGTGTGTGCTGTGGGTGGCGTGTGGTATGTGATGTACGGTGTGCGTGTGAGGGTGTTATGTTTGATGTGTGTGTGGTATGTGTTAAGTATGGAGTGTGTGTGGGGTGTGTTACATGTGGTATGTGTGTGAAGAGGTGTGAATGCAGTATGTATGGTGTGTGCAGCGTATGTGAATGTGGTGTGCGGTATGCATGTGTGCATGTGTGTCCTATGTATGTCAGGGTGTCCTCACACCATCTTTTGTGCCCTCTGTCCCCTGCCAGGCACTCCCTCCATTATCTCGGGCCCCTGGACTCTGTCCCTCTCCCCGGGAATCACTGTCACACCTACATCTTCCTTGTTACTGAAGGACAAGCCTGTTGACCTGGTGGCCTGTGAAGACCCGAGGACAACCCTGGGAAGCCGAAGAGGCCCCCCCTTCCCTAACTACTTCCCCATCCGGCCCCACCCCACAGTCTCTTTGAACACGGGTCCACGTGGGCCTCATGTTCGGTGGGGTTTAGGTCAGCATCACCACTGGCTGTGGGAAGTTGCTTCTACCTCTCGGGCCTCAGTTTCCCCATCTGGAAAACAAGGATAAGAACAGTAAGGTCCTAAGATTGTTTAAGCTCCTCATTTGCTCCCAACAGACAAACAAACAAGCGAACAAACAAAACGAATGAACCAGAAAATGCTCAACCTTCCCAGAGACATTGAGAGCAGGAAGAGGTGTGTCCAAGCAGGCGATCCGCACAGACTCACATAGCACACGGGCTCCTGGGATGGAGCAAGACTCTTCCTCTCCCTTTCCCCCAAGAGTTGTGTTTATTGTAAGCCCCCTGCCCTCCTCAGTGGCTCTGGCAGAATTCCTAGATTTGCAGGGCAGGGTGAGCCAGGTGGAGCTGAGCTAAAAGGTGGGGTGTGGGCTCCCCAAGGAATGGGCTCTTCTGACACCCTGAGAACATTGCCACGGCCAACATTCATGAGCGTGCCCCATGGGCCATATCTTGAGCCAGCCCCTCCTCACCAAGTGTTTTCTCACCCCGGCTGCCGAGAAGAGAAGTGACAGGAGTAAGACCCCATATGCGTGTAGACCCTTAGGGCTTTTTCAAGGCATGTTCGTAGATCTTGTTTGTCATATTAGACAGTGAACAAGTCTCTTTGTCTCTCAAGGCCTCAGTTTTCTTATCTGTAAAATGGGGCTATGACGATGAGTCAATGAGCTGAGGATGTGAGGCTGCCGGCACAAAGCCCCACATCTGGTAAATGTTAACCAGTGTTAACTCTTGTGGTGAATGGTGCCATTGTTCCCAGTGATTCTGGACCCTAAGAAGGTGACACCTCCCTGCCCTGGGGTCAGCGACTCACCGTGCCTCCCTATGGGCAGAGCATACTTCCACACCCACGGGCAGCAGGCTTGGCCATGTGAATTGCTCTGACCAATGAACTGTGAGAAGTGACCACATGCCAGTTCCTGGCAGAAGCCTGAAAATCTATCCCGTGGTTATGCCAGCTCTCTGGCTCTTTTCTCTCAGGTTTACACGTCCTAGGTAGGGGCTGCATCTCCAGCCTGGACCCCAAAATAAAGATAGCATGTGAAGCAGAGTGGTGGAGCGGAGGGGCAAGCAAACTGTGGGCAGCATTAAACCTGAATGAAGATAAACCTTGCTTATGGTAATGTACTTATATTTAGGGAATGCTTGTTATGTAGCATAACCTAGCAAAATCTGACCAATACAGAAATTGGCAGCATCAAAAATTTGTAGCACTGGCTCTAAGAGTAGGTAACAGGTGACAGGTGACAAGGAATCAGTTATTGGGGGTAGGAGAGATGGTGACCCATGTTATACAGTGGGAAACATTTGGGAAGATTCTTGTCTATAGTAACTTGCAAAGCTGATACTATACTGCGCTTGTGGCTCTAGCTGAAGAGCTTGGGAAACAGAAATGTCTAGAATGTCTTTTCGCTACATGTCATGGGCTGAATCAAGTCCCCGCAATTCATGTGTTGAAGCCCTAACCCCCAGTACCTCAGAATGTGACTGTATTTGGAGACAGGGTCCTTAAAGAGGTGATTAAGATAAAATGAAGTCTTCAGGGTGGGCCCTAATCCAACATGACTGGTGTCCTTCTAAGAAGAGGAGATTTGCATACAAATGTGTACAGAGGAAAGGCGACGTGAAGACAGGGAGAATATGGCCCTCTACACACCAAGGAGAGAGGCCTGGAACAGACCCTTCCTTCCGGGCCTTCAGAAGGAACGAGCCCACTGACACCTTGATTGTGAGAACCGGCCTCCAGAATTGTGAGAAAATGAAGTTCTGTTGTGCTTTGTTACAGCAGCCCTAGCAAACTCATACACTGCCTTTCACAAGCACATCAGAGATGCCCTCTGAAAGGAATTAGCCTGCTTACAAGCAGGAAAGACAGGGAAAGGGAAAACTCAGAAATTATGGGTTTGCAGCGTTGAAAAATGCAACGATTTCTCATCTCTAGCCAGTGAAAGAGAAAGGAAGCAGGAGCTCCATGGGCCTGGTGCCCAGAGGCCTGGAGCCCACGGCAGGATGCAGAGATGCCATTAGGGGAAGGGGGCCCCTGTAGGATACTGAGCTTGGGTGTAAACACCTCACCCCCAGTGGAAAAAGGTGACGTTCCCCACCCCCACCCCAGCAGTTTGTCTTCCAGAAAACCTAGAGAGAAAACCCAGCCCCGTTGTGGGAAAAGCCTGCTCTTTGCATGACAAGTGGACGCAACAGACCCAGGTCCTGCCCCTCCGGCAGTTAGCTGATTCCGCAAATTCGAGTTACAAATGACATTTTAGTAAAAGTTCTAATACATGGGTGTTTGGAATACATGATGTGACCTTGGAGCAGATAATGAGTTCAAATTTTAACTGTCTGTGTCCCCAGAAATGTATTGTCTGAGAAGTCTAATTGTAAATTTGAATCTTTATGTAGAGACCTGCAAAATGGGTAATCCACAAATAATCAATAAAGAATATTCTAGACGTATGAAGAAATAATAAAACTAAGAAATGCCGGGGCTTCCCTGGTGGCGCAGCGGTTAAGAATCTGCCTGCTGGACGTCCCTGGTGGTGCAGTGGTTAAGAATCCGCCTGCTAACGCAGGGGACACAGGTTCGAACCCTGGTCTGGGATGATCCTACATGCCGCGGAGCAACTAAGCCCGTGCGCCACAACTACTGAGCCTGCGCTCTAGAGCCCACGTGCCACAGCTACTGCAGTCCGCGTGCCTAGAGCCCGTGCTCCGCAACAAGAGAAGCCACCGCAATGAGAAGCCTGCGCACCGCAAGGAAGAGTAGCCCTCACTCACCGCAAATAGAGAGAGCCCGTGCGCAGCAACGAAGACCCAATGCAGCCAAAAATAAATATAAATAAATTTATTTTTTTAAAAAAAGAAATGCCTCAGGTGATAGAGTCTAGTTAAGACCCACTGTCAGGGTAAAGATTGCATAGGCATATGACCAGCACTCCCTTGGTTAAAACCTCTGGTGAGGGGCTTCCCTGGTGGCGCAGTGATTGAGAATCCGCCTGCCGATGCAGGAGACATGGGTTCGTGCCCCGGTCCGGGAAGATCCCACGTGCCGCGGAGCGGCTGGGCCCGTGAGCCATGGCCGCTGAGTCTGCGCGTCCGGAGCCTGTGCTCCGCAATGGGAGAGGCCGCAACAGTGAGAGGCCCGCGTACTGCAAAAAAAAAACAAAAAAAAAAACAACCCTCTGGTGAGCTCAAGATACCTGTGATAAAGTCTAGAGAGGCAAGTCTAGAAAAATCTTCAGCATAAGAAGCTGAATGGCAAGAAATAGAGAAAAGGGTAACTAAGTTCTGAACATGGTCACACTGTCAAAAGAGCTGCCAGTCTGGACTAAAAGAGGCTGTGACCGTTCACGACTTCAAACAGCACCTGGACCCCAAAGGGAGGAAAGCTGATGAGCCCCATCGATGTGGCCAAGGAGGTGATGGGAAAGGAAGTCCTCCCAGAGGGCGACCCAGGGGCCACAGGGAACAGGGGGCTGGGAGCAGTTCTGAGGGAGCACAGATTGAAGAGTGTTTTCTTCACCTGGGGAGAGGTGACCCCCACAGTGTCCACCCAGCGGGATTCAGGATCGCCACGCACAGTGCCTGCGGCTTCCCTCCCAGCCCTCCCCCTTCTAAAGGAGCATGTCTGCGGGTTATCCTGTCCCTCTTCCACCCCTGAGTATCAGGCGTGTGGATGAATTGCTAGGGCCGCCATAACAAATACCAGACTAGGAGGCTTAAACAGCAGAGATTTACTTTCTCCCAGTTCTGGAGGCTGGAAGTCCAAGAGTAAGGTGTCAGCAGGGCTGGTTTCTTCTGAGGCCTCTCTCCTGGGCTTGTAGACGGCTTTCTTCTCATTGTGTCCTCGCATGGTCTTTTCTCTGTGTGCACACACACGTGTCTGGTGTCTTTCTGTGTGTGCCTCTTCTTATAAGAACACTGGTGGGTTAGGGCCCACCTTAAAGGCCTCATTTTAACTTAATTACCTCTTGGGAATTCCCTGGATGTCCAGTGGTTAGGACTCTGCACTTTCACTGCTGGGGCCCAGGTTCAATCCTTGGTCAGGGAGCTAAGCTCCTGAAAGCCGCGTGGCACGGCCAAAAAACAAACAAACAAAACCCCCAAAGTAATTACCTCTTATAAGATATATCCAAACATGGTTACATTCTGAGATACTGATGGCTGGGACTTCAACATGCAAATTTTGGGGAGACACAATTCAGTCTATAACTCTGTGTGAGACCAGAAAACGTTACCGCATATACAGAGCTCCATATCAAGAGAAGCATGGGGCGTGGGGTGGCATTTACTCAGTTGCATTTAGCCGCCAGCTGGGCTGGAAGGTCCAAGAAGTCTTACTTTGTAGGTCTGGAACCTCAGTGCTCCCCCACTGGCCCCTCTCTTTTCTCTCCCTCCCTCCCTCCCTCCCTCTCTCTCTCTCTCTCTCTCTCTCTCTCCCCCTCCCTCTCCAGGGCCTCCTCACAGCATGGTGGATTTTTACATGGCTTCCAAGAAGGAGCATCCCAGGAAGGGTGAATGCAGAGGCTTCAAAGCCAATCCTGGGGCCAGCCCGGATTCAAGGGGAGAGGGAAAAAAACACCAGCTAGGTCTTGAAGGGAGGATGACAGAGAGCCTGCAGCCATCTTTAATCTCCCACATGCTCTAGAAAGGGCCATTACACAAGCTCCATGTTCCATACAATACAAGTGCAATTGGTGAGACGTCGACTCATCTTGAGCCCTTTATATTTCTACATCCCTCCATTCTCAGATATTCAAAGTCCTTAAATCCATCCATTTTTCTAGAAGTAATACCTGGTGAGTCTGGCACCTCAAAACACCACCTATTCTTCCTCATCTGTGGAACTCTCTGAGGGCGGCAACCCAACCTAGGAAGTCACCCTAGTCTTCACAGTTGGGCTCAGATGCAGTGAACCCCGAGTCATGCTCTCCACAAGTGTGGGGGCATTGCCTGTCGGGGCTGAGTCCTGACCTTGGACCACTCTGGGCCCTCACATGGGAACCCTGTGGCTCAGAGAGGTTATGTGACTTGCCCAAGGTCACTCAGCTAGGAAGTAGTAGCAGAACCAGGATTTGAACCCATGGCTGTTTTGCTCCCGAGTTCTTAGCCACTGGGGTCTCCTGCCTCACACTCTGTAAGTGGTCTACAGATACTTAGTAAGTGGATAAATAAACTACTTGGTGTTTCCTTTGGCAACCTGGGAGGTTCCGGACGCAGTCACAGGGGGGTTTCAATCTCAAGAGTTGACTAGAAGTCTAGAAACTGGAGTTAAGGTAGGATGCATTAACCGGAATCCACTTTCCTCCCCTGCCCTCAGAGGAAAAGAGGGTGCTTTTAATGCAGAATATGGAAAATGTGCAAAAGTAATAGCGACTTTGACATTTAATGAGAGCTCGCAGTGCCCAGCCACGGTCCTGAGAACCTTCCATAGATTAACTTCATTTACTTTTCCCAGGGACCTGATGAGCTTAGGGGGCATCATTATTCCCATTTTACTTATGAGGAAACTGAGGCACAGAGTAGGTTAAGTCTGTGCTTCTCAAACGATCTGTGGTGAAGGAACTTTCAGAAAAAAAATTTCCAATCTGTGGGAAGTGATGCTTTTGTAATCTAGACAGTCGCAATTGGATGTAGGCGGTGCCAAACTGCTATGGATGTTTCTAAATTATCGGTTTCTATGCTTCTCTTATCATGTCAACAAACAGTGTGTGGGCCAGCACCAGCTTGTGGACCACACTCTGGGTTGCACAGCATCAAGTGGCTTGCCAATGGTTATCCAGCTGGTCAGCGATGGGGCCAGGATCTGGATCTGAATCCGGGCTCTTGACCGCTCACTCTGTCAGCAGGAGGGATGGAGAAGGGTTTGGCCATTGAGTATAGATCGTAATAAGTATCTGAGAAAGTAGAGAAAGAACACAGAGTGACTGAAAACCTATAGGTTGGTATCAGAAGTGTTAAGGAGTTTGTGCAAAATTCCAGAGCTACTATCGAGAGAACTGGGGCGAGAATAAAAGGGCTGCTGAGAGCTGTTGCCGTGGGTTGTGAATTAGACCCCTTTGAAGTTCTTTGGGGAACAAGTGAGTTCAGAAAACTCATGTAAATTACTTTCGCCTGCTGGAGTATTAAATCAGGCAGCGCTGAGACTGAGCTGCGTGGACCCTCGGCTTTTATCTGGGTTACACCGACATGAGCTTAGGTTTCTGCACATCTCCTTCCTCCCCCAAAGATTTTAAACCACCACCAAGTTGTGACCTACTGAGGGTTCAGTGAGCACTCTGGGAATTAATGAGTAATGAACAAACAGGTAAATGGTCAGACATAAAGTCCTTCTTACAAGTCCATTGGGTGCAAGCCTCCAAGAGAAAATGCTGGGTATGGAGGACCAGGAGGGGAAGCAAGCCCTCCAAATGTCAAAAGTGACCATCATTAAATTATAGGATTAAAAGTGGTCTTATTGTCTGTATTGAGCTTATCTGTATTTTCTACAATATCTATAACAAGCATGTCTTACTTTTGTAGTAAACATGAAGTTATTTGGGAGGAAATAAACAGCCCCTACTTTAAGTGTGCCCCCAGTTCAATTGGAGAAAAGATGGTCAGATCACTGAGAGTAAGGATCTAGGCAAACGGGAGGTGCTCAATGCGTGTTTTTCTTAAATTTCAGTCATGCACCAGAAGGAACGAGACTCTTTCTGAGAAGGGCACTTTTCTTTATTTCTTTATCTCTTGCGCCCGTAGGTACCACTGTCCTTAGTCTGTAGGCTCACCGTGGGCAAGGCCAGGTTGCCGGGACTGATGCCCCCCACCTAGTGTTGGGTCTGTAACAGCCACAGTTGGCCCCCCATGTGGATGGCAAAGTCTATCTATCTGCGTGGTTTACTTCTCCTTCCGGTTCTCTGGTCTGTTCAGTTTCCAAGGGGACGAGGGATGGGGACAGCCTGGGGACCTCAGAAGACCAGGCAGAAGAGGCCGCCTGCTTCCCCTTCCTCAGGGCCTCTGTGGCTGGCTATGCCTGCGGCATGGCCTGTCTCCTTCCTTTCTTCTAATTTCCCATCACCTGGCTGGGCCTCTGGGGCAGAGTGCAGGCTCCTGGGGCCACAGTCCCAGCTTCTCTCCCCCTTCCCCTCCCAGCTCCTATCTCTCCTCTTTCTGGCTGCCTCAGCTCCTGCTCAAGGTCAAGGAACGAACAGACCTTTCCCTGGAGCCAGCCACGGAGAGGACGCCTCCAGCTAGAATCCAATTCTGAGTCAGGGCCAGGGCTTTCTCTTTCCTGTGAATGTGAAGACAGGAAGGAAATTTTTTGTAGCCATAAAGTCAGTGGAAAAAAAAAAAAAAGTTTTGTAGGCAGAGAAGAAGCCAAGCAGTTGGCTTTGGTTAAGGGCACAAATAACACATGGAAATGGTCAGACCTGGAGAGGGAGGGTCTGGGGGTAAACTCGATTCTTGTAGCTTTTAGCAATATCTTCTTTCACCTGAGGGCCAACCAGGTGTTGGTTGTGGGATTGGGAACATGGGATGGCTCCCTGGCTTTTGGGGACAGAATGGGGGGATCTAAGTGGAGTCAAGTGTGGGGATGAGCAGGGAGGTGAAGACTCAGGATGTTTCTAGGATTTGGGTCAAGACAGTCCAGTGGCTGCAGCCAGGACCATGGTTTTGGAGACCCAATATGACTAGCAATGAACTTGATGGATTTCTAATCTTAGAGGGATGAACCTGGAACCCAGAGAAGGCAGCGCTGGCCAACTTGGGAAGGGTCTTATAGGCAATGACAGCGATTTAGGACTTTACCCAGAGGACAGATAGAAGCCATGAAAGGTTTAAGTGGGAGAATCGAATGGTCAAGTGTCTAATGTGGAAAGATCTCTCTCATTGCACCATGCACATGGCCTCATGGAGAGCAAGCCTGGAGGAAGGGAGAGCAGCAAGGAGGCTGCCACTCTGATCCAGGTTGGTGGCTGAGCAGGTGGAGAGAAGATTCAGGGTATGTCAGAGGAGGGAGGTATGACAGGTCTGGGTGACTGACTCACATGGCGGTGGCACTGGGGAGAGAGGAACGGGAAGAGGATGGCGCCCAGGATTTTGGGCAGAGTGACTGGGTGTATGGAAGGGGTTCCGCAGAGGAAGAAGGGGAGGATTTGGGAGCAGGATACATATTTTTATTTCTTGAATATTTTTTTGAGTTTTGACCAAGTGCCACGGGACAGGAAACCAAGAAGGATAAGGCATAGCTCTGACCCAGAGAAGCCAGAATTCACACATATCAAGAAAAAGCCTGGGCTTCCCTGGTGGTGCAGTGGTTGGGGGGTCCGCCTGCCGGTGCGGGGGACACGGGTTTGGTCCCCGGTCTGGGAGGATCCCGCATGCTGCGGAGCGGCTGGGCCCGTGAGCAACAATTACTGAGCCTGTGCTCTGGAGCCGGTGGGTCACAGCTACTGAGTCAGTGAGCCACAACTACTGAGCCCACATGACACAGCTGCTGAGGCCCGCATGCCTAGGGCCCGTGCTCTGCAGCAAGAGAAGCCACAACAATGAGAAGCCCACCCACCGCAACGAAGACCCAACGCAGCCAAAAATAAATAAATTTAAATAAATAAAAAGCCTGTAAGGGTGGGGCTGTAGGGATCTAACCCTGAGACATTGGGACTTCGGGGGATGGAGAGGTGGGGGAGGGCTGCAGGAACTGGATGGGCCTATTTGGAGGGGTCAGTGATGAACAGCTGCAGGACCGCGACTTGGCCTTCCACGTCCTTCACACCCCTTCCCACGAGCCCGTGTGCCTGGCTCTATGCCAGGCAAGGTGTCCCAGCTTCATGCCCTCCCCCTGCTGCCCACTCCAGCCTCAGAGCTGGCCTCTCCCTGGCTCTCTGGTAAACTACGCTCTCTTAAGCTAAAACCAGAGCACGACCCGATGTCTCCCTAAGGGGCCTTTGTCTCCCGTCTCCCATCTGGCTGGGAAACACCCTCCGTTCCACATTTTACCCGGATTGCTTCTACCCATTCTTTATGTCTCAGCTTAGAGGGTCTTTGTCCTGGAAGCCTTTCCTGTCGCCTAAATCTGGGCTGGTTGTTCCTCACCTGCGCTGAAGGCATATTATTTGGGTGGATGCATGGGGAATGAATGGACGTTTGGATGAGTGGATGAATGAATGAAGGAATGAATGGGGGAGATGAATGAAAGGAGACGGGTGAATGGATGGGGGATGGATGGCTGAATAGATGAACTAATGGATGGATGGGTGAAGGGGACGATTGGTGAACTAGGTAGATGGATGGTTGGGTAGATGAAGAGCAGAGGGTGAACTGGTTAGGTGGGAGGTAGGGTAGGTGAATAGGTAGGTGGGTTAGCGGATGGAGGTGGATGGGGCACGTGGAAAGGAGACTGGATGTAAAGGAAGGGAAAGGAGACAAGGCTGGCTCAGGCATGTGGAAATTTGTGGAAGGCCCAGCGTGTCCAAGGCAGCAGTGGAGTCGGAATCTTGTTCTCCTTACTCCTTCCTCTGACCCCTCGGCTTCCTCAGAGCATTCTGCTCCCACATTGGAGGGACCCAGCTCTGGGCACTGCAGTCAGAAGTGTAATTGACACCAGGAACCTTCTTCCATTTTCCCTCTTATTTATTTATTTATTTTTTTTCTCCCGGTACGCATGCCTCTCACTGCCGTGGCCTCTCCCGTTGCGGAGCACAGGCTCCGGACGCGCAGGCTCAGCGGCCATGGCTCACGGGCCCAGCCGCTCCGCGGCATGTGGGATCTTCCCGGACCGGGGCACGAACCGGCGTCCCCTGCATCGGCAGGCGGACTCTCAACCACTGCGCCACCGGGGAAGCCCTTCCCTCTTTTGTATAACTCTTCATCTTGTGGATTTTTCCCCAGCTGGTCTGATTACTGACAATGCCCTGCGTCTGGGGATGAACTAAGAGATTTCCGTCTCTCCGTAGCCATTTTCCTCCCGCTTCCTTCCTTGCCTTCTCCACCCTCCTCCTCCTCTGCTGGGGCCTTGCAGCACAGAGCCGAATACCCACCTGTGCTGGGCCGGTCTGCAAGCACAGCCTTAGCCAGCAGCGGCTGCCTGAGCCCCGTTGCCCTCGGCCCCAACCAGCCCCGGTCCCTGCTGCCTGGTGCCCGCCCCCGCCCGGCAGCTCCGATTTTCAGCTCGGGTTTGATCGCCTGCCAGGATCTTCCAAATGTCAGCTGCAACGTTAGCATCTTTAAGAGAGCGCCCGAGGCGATCTTTAAGCAGGGGGGCTGGGGCCCCATGCTGATGAGAGGAGCGGGCTCCGGGATGACAGCTCTGCCTGCTGCCTCCCAGCCGCAGTTCTGGGAGCCTGTGGCCCCCCAGTCTTTGGACCTGGACACTTGGGTTTATTTTTAAGTCTGGATGAAGCAGGGCTTTGCCAGGAGTTGAGCTCGATCCCCATCGCCTCCCCCTACCAGGGAGCCCCAGGAGGGAGAGGGGGCCGGTGTTGTCACTGCTCTACCCCCAAGGCCAGCGTGAGGCCTGACCCTGAGGGGGAGGGGATAAATATTTGTTAATCAAATGACCGCACGAGCAGCCTCAGCGGCCCCAAAGAGCACCCCAAATAGGGTGCTTTCTCCCTCGCCTTCGCCTTGAGGGTGAGATGCTCAGGGTGAGGGGAGTCGAGCAAAGGCTCCAGCCTTTGGAGTCAGGCCCACAGATCCAGCACGTGGGAGCTGTGTGACTTTGGGAAAGTTGCTGGCCCTCTCTGAGCCTTGGCTTTTCTTTTTAATAAATTTATTTACTTATTTATTTATGGCTGCGTTGGGTCTTCTCGTTGCTGCGCACCGGCTTTCTCTAGTTGCGGCGAGCGGGGGCTACTCTTCCTTGTGGTGCGGGGCTTTCTCATTGCAATGGCTTCTCTTGTTGTGGAGCACGGGCTCTAGGCGCGCGGGCTTCAGTAGTTGTGGCTGGCGGGCTCTAGAGTGCAGGCTCAGTAGTTGTAGCACACAGGCTTAGTTGCTCTGCGGCACATGGGATCTTCCCGGACCAGGGCTCGAACCTGTGTCCCCTGCATTGGCAGGCAGATTCTTAACCACTGTGCCACCAGGGAGGTCCCTCAGAGCCTCGGCTTTATCATCAATGAAATGTGCAAGAGAATAGAATGCCAGCCACGTAGTTGTTGGGAGGATCCACGAGCTAATGAGATGGGAACACTGGGTACAGTGCCAGCACATAGTAGGGACTCAAGGGAGTCGGTCCTCTTCCTCTCTTTCCCCTTTCTGCCCCTCCGCTGCCCCTCTGGCTTTGCAGGTGCTATTCCTTCTGCCACGAAGGCCCTTCTCCAATCACCCTTGTCCTTCCAGATCCTGAGCACGCCCCTGCTCTGGGACCCCTCCTCACCCGCCCAGTCCAGGCACAGTTGACACTCCTCCTCAGGTCCCCCAGGACAGAGTTCGCGCCTGACACCCATGCAGTGTGACTGTGGTTTCTGTTCCAAGCCAAGGGTCGGCACATTTCTTGGGGGCAGAAAATATTTGTATTGATTTCTAGAGTCTTAAACAGGTCCTAGTACACAGCCGATGCAGAATGAATGAATGAATGAATGCCTAGTTAGTTGGTGTGAGCAGAATCAAGGAACGTTTCTGGAAGGTTTTAGTAATAAGAGAATGTACACCTCAAAGGCTGAGCCCCGCTAACACCTTCAAAAAACTCCCCATGGTGTTGGTGAAAGGCTGTTGCCTTTTCCCAAAATGCCACGTTTCTCTCGGATCCTCGGAACAAGGATGATTATTCTCAGTTTTCAGTTGCCGTTTGTCACACAGCGGGTTGGAGGAAGGTGCCTGGTCCAGACCATTCTTCTGATCCTTGGTCCCTGGACTGGTGGGTCATGGCCCATCCCATGGCCGCCACTGGTGCCCATGGCACACTCCTCAGTGCCCTGATGATCAATGCCCTTTGCAGAGTGGTAAGGCTATGGAAGTGGCCTCCATATTGGTGACTTGGTCTATTTCCACATTTTTGAGGCCTCTCACTTGAGACTGAAATGCCCAGATGGGGAGGTGAAGTGACTCAGAAAAGGATAAGAAGCACCTAGAAGCCAGATCCCACCCAAGTGGAGGCAAGCAGGGGAGAGCAGCCTGAACCTCTTACACTGGAGTTGCGGTCTTGATGGGGACCAGTTGGAACTGGTGTGCTGAACTGGGGGATGGGGAATTGGTACACTTCCACAGAGAGGACAGGATCGGCACCCAGCTCACATAAGCATATGTTTAAAAACTAAAAGGTGAAGGAACCGGACTCAGAATGGTTATAGAATAAAAACAGAATGAATAGACGAATGAATGGTGGGTGAGTGGTAGGTGGATGGATGGATACATGGATGGGTGGTGGTTGGCTGGGTGATGGCTAGATGACTGGATGAGGTGATGGATGAATAGATGGGTAGATAAATGGATGGATGGATGGTGGATAGATGAGTGGGTGGGTGGATGGGTGAAGAGATGGATGCGTAAATGGGAAGATGGATGAGTAAATGGGTTTACGCAGGGGTGGGTAGGTGAGTGGATCGGCGGATGGATGGATAGATGGGAGATGGGTGGATGGATGAGTGGATGGATGAGTGAGTGGATGGATGGATGGTGGATGGAGATGTAGATGGGAAGATGGACAAGTGAGTGGGTTCATGGATGGGTGGGTGGGTAAGCGTGTAAGTACATGGATAGATGGGAAGATGGAGGAATGAGCAGGTAGGTGGGTGAGTGGCTGGGTGGAGGGATCTGCAGATGAAGCATAGGATGGACAGGAAGATGGATGGGGAGCGGGACAGGTGGATGGGTGAGTGGGTGGATAGAGGTAGCGTTGGTGTAGAGTGAAGAGCAAACTGGTTGAGGGTTAGGGAATCTTGCCACTGCCCCGATTCTCACCCTTATGCCCTACAGGCCTTGTGCTGGTCATCTGACCTTCTTGGACGTCAGCTTCCTTACCCGCCTAAAAGGGCAATAGTCCCCGCCCCCACCCACTACCCAGGGATCAGAAAAGACCCCTGGCTGTGAGTACTCCCTGGCACCACGACCTCTCCAACCCTCCTGACCAATCTCACCCTGCCCATGTGCCCATCCTGTGCTGAGCTTCCTCTTTCCCGTGCCCAGGGCACTTCTGTGCAGTTTCCATCAACGCTTTCTAATAGAGGTCAAGGGAATTCTGTTCACAGCCAAGTCCAGCATGGGTAACACCCACAGCCCTGAGTCTGGTCGGGCTTGGCTGATATGCGCTAGGGTTAAGAGGCCATCTCTGAGATCAAGAAGTGGTAGCTCTGGCACTCAGTGTGGTGGGACCTGAGGCAAGTCAACACCCCTCTCTGAGCCTCACTTTCCCCACCTGAAAACAGGGCTAGCAGCAGCCACCCAAGGAGGGTGCCTAAGAGGCCCCATGACACAACACACATGGGTGCTCAGCCCAGCATGGGGCCCAGGGCTGGGCTCGGAGAGGCATAGCTGCCCTTGCTACTATCTTCACCAGAACCAAATACTGGCCCGAAGGGCTTGCTGTAGAACGAGCATCCCAGGGGCGAAGGTCTGGCTGCACGCAGGCTTGTGGAACGGCGAAGTTCCCGGGAGTCAAGTACCCCCTGGTACAGGCAGGCTCACAGCCACAGTAGCCAGCTCGGAGGACAACTCTGTGTGGCGGCTTTGTGGCTTCACATGTACCTCGTTCTTGACAACCCACAGCCTGGCGCTTCCCCTTACCAGCTGGGTGACCCTGGGCAAGCGACCTCCCCTCTCTGAGTCTTGTTTTCCTCACCTATAAAAGGGGGGCTTCGGAGTTACCGGTGTGCTTTCTCATTTGCCTCCCAGCAAGGGGGTGGGACCAGCGCCCTTCACCGCTGGAGAGGCAAATGCTGGGGTCCAAAGAGGTTCTAGGTCGACTTCAGTGCGGAGCTAGGATAAGAATGCAGCCCCCTCCCGAGCGCCCAACCTGCCCTAAGTATTCTAGCTGAAGCCTTGGGCTGAACTTTGGGCTCTGGGGCCCCCATCCCTCCTGCTACTGCTACTCCCGGCCAATGCCTGGCACTTCCTGGCCAGGGTGGAGTCCTTGCTGTGAGCTGGCGGGGGCGCGGAGGATGTCACGGGGCTCTCCTTGACATGGAGCCTTGAGAGACTGCCCCCCAGGGGACCCCCCCAACACCCGCAGACCCAAGGGGCACCCACAGAGTCCATGGGAGTTTGGGCAGCCCAAGTGACATGGTTGTTGTGTCAGTGCCCCCTCAGACCTGAGTGACCTGGGCTTGGGAGAGGTGCCGGGGGACAGGAATGGGGACGCAGGGCCCCTGGGGGTGGCAGCAGTGCAAGATCCCAGCCCCCACCAGCCCTAGGGTCCCCCCTCCCCTTCCCCAGCTGCTGCAGACTCTGGTTAAAATGGCATGCCACCATCTGTCATCCTTCCCCCACTCCATGGGCTGGCTGTGACTCTGACTCGGGGACTTCCTTGCCTGTAAACAGGAGGCAGGCAGGTCCCCAGGGCCAGGGGGGTGATGGGCCTGGTGCTGGCCCAGGGCTGCTGAGTTGGGGAGGAACCCGTGGGTGGGCGGGCAGGATACCAGGTACCAGGGGGTCTCCAAGCCCTCCCGCTGCGGTGCTCCTACCCGCCAGGGGTCCCTCGGTGACCCTGGCCCCCATCTGCACCCACCCCCTTCCCTGAGCTCCTCCAGCTGCCTGGATCGCTCACATCCGCCCCCGCCTTGCTTCTGCTGTGTTTAGAGAATTTCAAATCAATACCTGGGTCTGAGAGCGTTGATGGACCCTCCCTAACGAGGGTTACCTCCCTGGGCAGCCTGCATCCCGCCCCAGGCATCTTTGCTTTACAACCGGGAAAACCCAGGCCAGAAAGCAGGGCAGTGGGAGAGCTGGGGGTAGACCAGAACTCACCCCGGACCTGGCCCTGGCTTCAGCTTTGCCTCGCAGTCGGAAGCAGCAAGGAGGAGGGAGGGAGGGGTGACACAGAGGTGAAAGGCTCTGAAACTGTAAACAAGCCTCCTGGCCTCACTTTTCCCATCTGGGGAATGGGGGAGTCAAGGCTGCTCGGAAAGAGTATCTTTCGAGCCAGAGAGCACACGGGGACTTGTTCTTGTCTCCTAAAGCCCGGCAACTTGGGAGGGGCAGCACTGCGCGTGGGGGCGGTGAAGGGGATTCCTTCTGGGAAAGAATCAGTTCGGGTCAGCCCCCTCCACGGTCCTCCCCCGCCCCAGTTCTGCAGCTTCTCCCTCCCCCCACCACAGGGCTGCCAGCTGCCCCCTCCCCTCCCCGCCTTCTGACTGCCAGCTCCTCCCCGCAAAGCCCCCAGACCCCAGCTGCAGTATTCTTACAGCTTTGACCAGCCGCTCAGTCCCTCCTCTCCCTCCCCCTCCGCCTCCATCTCTCCCCCCCTCTCTCATCCATCCTCTGCCCCTCCTCCTCTTCATCTTTCTTCCTCTGTTCTCCCCTCTCCATCCTCTCCCCCCCCCCCCCTCCCTCCCTCCTCCCTCCCTCTCTCCGGGGGAAGAAAGGTCACCGTGTAGCTGATTACTCAGAGCTCAGTTGCTGTAGCAACCGGCGGGGGAAGTGGGACAGGCTGGCTTTGAGGACGCGTGAGGTCGGCCGCGGGCGGCTGGAGCCGGCGCGGGTCTCTGTGCTCCTGCGAGCGGGAAGCTGCCGGCAGCCCGGCTTCTCGGCCACCGCGGGCCCGGCTCCGGGGTTTTTTAATGAAGAATTCCTGCTCCCCTCTCGCACCCCTCCCCGCCTCCTTCCCACCTCCCTGGGGTCTGGAAGGAGAGGTTCGCCCCCTCCTCGGTTTGGCTGCTTCTCTCTGGTCGTCTGGTCTCTGTCTCTCCCCCTCTGCCAGGTTCTGATGGCTTCTTTCCTTCTCGTTCTGTCCCAGAGCTCAAAGGCACAAGCCCCTTCCCCACACACGCGCGCGCATGGACGCGAGAGCGCGCGCACACACACGAACACACTCATCTCTCACCAGCTTGGTAAGAAGACCAGTGAAACCCTCAGCATCTCCATCCCCAGCCTGTGTCATGGGCCTGGGAGGCTCCAGGCTTCCTCAGCACAGCCAGAGACAAGAACCCTCAGAGGGTCTGGCCCGCTGCTCCCTGGGCACAGCGGCATCTGCCTGGCACCCACTGTGCCCAGCTCTGCCCTCCAGGGGCTGGGGCGCGGGCTGGGGAAGGCAGCACTCTGCTCAAAAAGGAAGCCAGACCCGTGAGGGGGAGGGGGGATTGCGTCCCAAGCCCTGCTGTGGCTTGGTCCTTCTGCTGCAGCTCAGAAGCCCAGGGCGCAAGACGTACTGGGACAGAGGGTCCTGGACGTGTCGGATGCAGGCTCTGTAGTGGGCTGGGCCTGGGTGCCGGTCCCCACCCTCCTCTGGGACCCTCCTCCACTGTTAGCGGGAATGTAAAGTGGTTCAACCACTTTGGAAAACATTTGGCAGCTTTTTCAAAAGTGAAGCATCCACCTTCCATATGGTCAGGCCGTTGCCCTCCTAGGCATTTATCCCAGAGAAATGCAAACTTAGGTCTACGCAGACTTGGACACGAATGTTCATAGCAGCTACATTTGTAACAGGCAAAACTGGAACCAGCCCAAATGTCCGTCAGCAAAAGACTGGCTCCGCAGGTCCTGGGCATCCCTATGATGGGGCAGGACTCTGTAAACAACAGTAAGAAGAAATGAACTGCCGATACTACAGCAACGTGGAAGAAACTCAAGGTCATGATGCTGAGTGAGAGGAGCCAGGAGACAAAGAGTGCATACATTTCTAGTACATTCTAGAAAGTGCCAACTAACCTATAGTGACAAAGCAACTCAGGGGACACTGGGTGCTGGGAGCTCCCAAAAAAGTCACAAGAAAAGTTTTGGAGGGGGGTGGCAGTGTTCACTGTCTTGATGGTAGTGACGGTTTTATGGGTGTATACATATGCCGAAATGCAATTTTTTTTTTTTTTTGGCCATGCCACGCAGCTTGCAGGATCTCAGTTCCCTAACCAGGAATTGAACCTGGGCCACAGCAGGGAAAGCCCGGCATCCTAACCACTAGGCCACCAGGGAACTCCCCAAAATGCAGTTTAAATGTGTGCAGTTATTGTAAGTCCATTCTACCTCAATAAATTGAAAAAAATTCCTGCTCTGCCACTCACTGGCTGAGTGACCTTGGGTGAGTCACCTCACTTCTCCAAGCCTCAATTATGAAAATGGAATAATGATAGTGGTAACCTCACGGGATGGTTATGGGGATTCAATTACATAATGTTAGCTCATCACTCAGCTCCATCCCAACCAAACCAAGGGGGCCCCATCCAGGGCAGAGAAGAATAGCACTGGGGGACCTGCCTAAAGTTCCCTGTTTTGGTTTGTCCCCCGCTCATTCACTCATGCCTTGGCAATGAGAAGGGGAGCCCCTGATCCATGCTGGGCCTGGCCACTTCCTGGGTAAACAAGGGAGAAACCAGCCCTAACCCCATCCTCATGGGTACATAGTCTGGGGCAGTTACAACACGAGGAAGAGAGGTCCAGGCACGTGCAAAGGCCCTGTGGCTGGTGGGAGCCCTGTATGTCCCAGAAGCTGAAATGCAGGCAGCAAGAGGTACACAGACAGGCCCCATCCTGTGACCTCTTGCAGGCCCTGCCAAGGAGTTTGCAAGCCTCCTGAGGGCTGCCACACTCCTGTGTGTGGTTTGTAGGGGACTGTAGTGTTGGCTCCACCTCTGTGCAAATTCCAGCTCTCAGCTCACCTCCCCTTTCTCTAAGCCTCAAATTCCCCATCTGGCAAATGGGAGTGATGATCCCTTATGGGACCTGGCCCAGTGCTCAGTGGTTAGGGGTCTGGGGTGTGGCTGACTCTTTGGTCAGGTTTGCCACACTGTGTTCTAATTCTTGGACTCTGGATAGCTTGCCTGGCCCAACTGTGGGCTCCTGGGGGCTGCATGTGCAGCCCCCTCCCCTCTGAGCCTCTGTGTCTGGCACAGAGCAGGCACCCAATAAATATCTCAGGATATGAATAATCAAGGCACCCATGCAGGATAGAGGGTCCACGCTCTGGCTGAAAGACAGACTACCCTCCGCCCTCAGCCTTGGCCTGAGGACTTCTCTCAAGTTGAGAGTAAGCGTGGGGACAGTTTTCTTGGGGTTCCGAGCTATGGTTAGTTTTGGCCCTTCGACTGCGAATGACTTTGACCAGCCAGGTTGTCACCTTTACTCACCTGAGGAGGACCTGGAGAGGACGAGGTTCTGAACACCCACCCCGACCCTGGACCAGCTGCCCAGACCATCAAGGGGGATGGAGTTGACATGAGAGATTCCCACCAGGCATCTCATGCCCAGAGAGGAGGCAGGCCTGGGCCAGGTGCACAGGGAGGCCATACCAGATCCTGCCTTGGACTCACCGTCCAATGCTCTTCCCACGGGGCTGGGCCAAGCTGCAGGCTAGCTGCCCGAATCCTTTTTTGGCCACCGAGGCTCACACCGGAGCTTCCCAGATTTGTACCAGGGCCGTGGGAGTAAAGCATTATGTTGAGACCCTCACAGAGTTTGCCAGGAAGGCGGGGTCTGGCCTCTGAGTGGCTCACGTTTCCACCACCCCTTTCAAACCTCCTGAGCCCCTGCGCCTGCCCTAGGAGTTGAGGGAGAGCCAGGGCCAGAGGGAGCCTGAAGCCACAGTCCCGACACCATGGAGCCTCCCAGGCTCTCCCTTGACGTGGCCGAGTGGTGCACCCTCCCCACCCCACCCCCCAGCCCCAATGGCTATGGTCTCAGGGAGAAGCTTAATGGAGAAAATCTCACCAAGTAGCACTAGCCTTGGCCTCAGAGGCTAACCCAAATCCCCCCATATGCTCTGTGACCACGGCCACATCACTGTCCCTCCCTCTCTGACCCACCTCTTCCAAAAGCTGGGCCTGCATCACTGACCTGCAGGGTGCTGGTACCACAAACACCCCGAAAAGCAGTCATTACTGTTAAGAAGCCCATTTTCTGGAGAAAGAACCGAGGCCTGCGGGGTCGGTGAAGTGCCCAAAGCCAGCCAGGTGGTGACTAATGACACGCACAGCCAGAATCCGGGGCTCCCACCCCAGCTCCGGTATGACTGTGTGATCTTGAGCAAGTCGCAGCACCCCCTCAGAGCCTCAGTTTCCTCATCTGTGACCTGGGGCTGATAAAGGGACAGAATGAGCTCGAGCAAAGGTGGCCCTCGGCACAGAGCGCGACACCGTCACCGGTATGATTGTCTGTGGTCAGAGCCCTCCAGCTGCTCTTACATTTGTGGCAGTGGCCCAAGATCTTCCATGGGACCATGTTGGGGCCCTGGAGATGCGAGGTTACATTTGCTGTGACAATGGCCCCAGGAGCTGCCTCCTTCTCTCTCCGGCACACATACCCCAGAGGCCTGAGCACGACCCACCAATCCTCCCAGCCTGCCCTTGAACCTTCTCCCAGACACCTACTGTGTGTGGGCATAGAGAGGCCCTGAAGAGGAGGACCTGTCCAGTGTGGCCAGGGGGGTGATGCGGGAGGGGGCAGGGTCTAGAGATGCCTGAGGAGAAGAGGGCTAACCTGAAACCCAAAGCTTGAGTATCAGTCAGCCAGGCAGAGGATGTGGGGATGCTCCCGGCAAAGGACACAGAGCACGTGCAAAGGCCCAGGGGCGAGAATGAAACAGAGCTAATTCAAACAATTGAAAAATATTCAGTTTCAGAAGCCGAGAGCTACGGAAAGTATCACTGAAGGATGGCGGTAGAGAGGTCAGCCTGGGTCGGGCCATTCCCGGGCTTGTGTTAGTTTCAATGTTATACTGAGGGTAGTGGGGAGCCATGGCAGGTTTTAGGCAGAGGAGTGACACATTCAGAAGAACCTTCCAGAAAGATTGCTCTGGCTGCCCCGAGCAGAAGGGACTGAAGGGACAAAGGGAGAAGCAGGGAGACCAGTGGGGTGGCTGCTGCAGACGTCCAGGCAAGAAATAATGGGGGGCCACACTGGAGCAGCAGAGGGAGGGGCAGAGCAGACTGACGGGAAGGACCTAAAGCATCGATTTGCTGGACAAGGGGATGAGGGAGGGGGAAGAAGAGGGTGCACAGTGTGGGGGATGGTGGGGTAGTCTCTGAGGCCACGCGGAGAAGCAGGCAGGGTGGTATCTTCAGCGCCCTGGGTCCCACAGCGCCGCCGGCTGCCTCATGGTACAGCCCTGACCCTAAAACCGCCCTCCTCGACCCCCAGGGGAGCTGTCCTCATGGAAACCAGGGGTCTCTGGCAGGTAGAGGGCCTCATGGATAAACAGCCGGCAGTCGTGGGGGCCGATCCCAGGGTACAGGGGGCACCACCTGCAGCCAGCAGAGCATCCTGGGATGCTTCCCGGGATGAGGCGTCCACGGCACAGCGGAGTGAGGAGGGTCTGGCTCCAGCCCTGGCGGATGTTCCCTCTGCCTCTGGTTTCCTCCTCGCTGAGACAGACAGATGCAGACGGACAGACTTGTCGCCAGCCCCTGAGGGCCCAGATGGCTGGGCAAACACGGCACGGGGCCTCCACTGATCACAAAGAACCAGGACATGGGGTGGGGCTGTGGGTCCCAGGGAGCCTGTCGTCTGGGGGTCGCCCCACTTATGGGGGGAGTTTCTCACCCCAACCTCAGGCCCCTCTCTGTCCCAAGTGCTGAAAAGTGAAGGTCCCCAAACTCAGGGTCCTCCCTGACCCCGACACCAGCCATAAGCAAGTCCTGTTGGCTCTGTCACCAAATCTGTCCCCTGTCCCTCCCCACAGCCACCCCGAGGTCCAGCCTCTCCATCCCCCCTCCCCCCCAGGCACACCAGCCTCCTCAGGGCCTCCCTGCCTCCGCCTCCCCCTTCCCCGGGGCCTCCCACTCAGTGCAGCCCCAGGGAAGCCCACAGCGCCTTCAAAGACATGACTGGGTTCATGTCTGACCCCCAGTGGCTTCGCATTGTACCCAGAAGGGCATCGGACTCTGTGCCCACAGCAGCAGCCCACGCACGACTCCGCCTCGGTCCCCATCTTCCTCGGTCCCGTCTTCCATCCCTCCCTCCATCTCACACACAGGCTGCCCTTGTCCCCTCCTCCAGGCCTTTACACTTGCCGTTCCTGACACTCAGAGACCCTGTCCCCAGGCCTTCCAGGCCTCCTCAGATCGATTCTTCCGGCCTTAGCCCACAGGTCATCTCCTCAGGGAGGCACGGGCCCAGCCGCATTCCTCCACTGCTTTCCTCCCCATCAGCACAGACTCACAGCGCTTAGCAAGCCGGACCTACCCCGTTCGCGTGCATGCTCTGCGTGTGTGTCGTTGGCTGCCCTGCAGGAAGCTCCCTGTGGATAGACACTGGGCTCACCTGCGTACCCTGTTGTCCACATGGTATCTGAGTGAGTGAATGAGTGAGCATGTGAATGAGTGCATGAATGATTGAGAGAGTGAGTGAATGAATAAGTGACTGAGTACATGGATGGATGGATGGATGGACGGATGGATGGAACAGCCGCCTCTGCGTTGGGGGAGGAAAAGGTGGCGGCCCAGGGCTGTGAAGATACTGCCCTGCCTGCTTCTCCCCCGCCCCTGCCGTGGCCTGTTGCAGAGATGACCCCACCGTCCACCCCACTGTCTGCCCCCTTCCCCCTCCTCCCTCATTCTGGAGGCCCCAGGAGGGGGTGGGGCAGAAAGGAGGCCTCTCTCTGAATCCACACAGCTGCCTCTGAAGGGCCTCCCCTGGAGGTGGGCCTCCACCTGCCTTCCTGACCGTTTCCCACCCTCCCACCCGGCCAGCCACCTGCTGGAACTACTGAAGCCAGAATACAGAAAGGGCGAGTCCCCCACCTTGTGCAGCCGAGGTGAGTCCTGGGTCTTTAGGCCTGGAGCACCCCACCCCTCATTCCTTCACCAAGAGGTGGAACCGTGTGGTGCCTGAACTCAGGCAAACAAGGTTCAGACCCCAGCTCTGCCATCTTCAAGCCGCAGGGCCCTGGGCAAGCTTCTTCATCTCTCCGTGCCTCCATTTTCTTGTCTATAAAATGGGGAGAAAAACCGTACCTCCCTCACAGGGCCAGAGTAAGGAGTCAGCAGATTCCCGCCCGGCACAAACGGTTGTGCTGGTGTGCACAGCGTGTGGTAAGTGCTCAGTTAACGGCAGCCCCTCGACGGCTCCTGCCCTGAGCCGGGCCTGGGGGTCGTGCCAGGTGAAGGGCAGAGGCCTGTGTTTGGAAGCCAAGGCCCTGTTTTCTTTCTGCCCCAAAACGCACATCCATCTCCCTTCAGAATCCCCTTGGTGTGGGATGGGCGGTCATCCCTTGGGGTGGGAGCTCTGTGAGGCCAGGGACCACGGCTATCAATTTCACTTTGTGGGCCCCGCGCAGGCCTGGAGCCCGTGAACAAATGAGGAATGCTGAATGAGTGAGTGAGTGAGTGAATGAATGAATGAATGAATGAGGCCAGAATCCATCTGTCTCCCAAGGCAGCATCCCAGGAGAAGCCCATGTTGGCTCCAACCTCTGTGGGGTCACCAGCCCAACAGCGGAGGTTGCCAGTATTGCCAACGGTTCGGAGGCTTCTAAGAGTCTCTTGACAAAAGGATCAAAGGAAGCAGATGAGAGAAGGGCAGGAAATGGCTGCTGGTGGGGTGGGGATGCAGAGCCACCCCAGGCCGGGATGAAAGAGGCACAGGAAAAGGACACAGATGGACCAGCCATGGGGTGGGGGTGGGGGTGGGGGGGTAAATGACAGGATGTGGACAGAGGGTCTCAGCCACTTCCCTTTGCACAGAGGATGAACTCGATGGTTTTCTCCTCCGTGCAGGACCCTCCTTTCTGCCCCCAGCCAGCAGCATCCAGCCCTGGTCCTGGTACCCAGAGAATACCCAGAAAATGTTTGCTGAATCACCGTGTGCATGCATGCATGAATGATTGAATGAATGAATGAATGAATGAAAGCTTTTGTCAGCTCTTCCTGAGCTTTCCAGTAGTCAAGGAGAGTGGGTCAGTCCGGGGAATTTTGACATAAAAGTGCAGAGCAAACCCCTTGTTGTTTCAAGAGAACATTAACAGTAGTTATGACCAGCCAATATTTTATAATAACTATAAATGGAGTATAACTTTTTTTTTTTTTTTTTTTTTTTGCGGTACGCGGGCCTCTCACTGATGTGGCCCCTCCCGTTGCGGAGCACAGGCTCCGGACGCGCAGGCTTAGTGGCCACGGCTCACGGGCCCAGCCGCTCCACGGCACGTGGGATCTTCCCAGACCGGGGCACGAACCCGCGTCCCCCGCATCGGCAGGTGAACTCCCAACCACTGCGCCACCAGGGAAGCCCGGAGTATAACTTTTAAAAATTGTGAGTCGCTGTACTGGACATCTGTCACTTTTATATAATGTTGTACATCAACTACACTTCAAGAAAAAAAAAACAAAAAACCAATAGCTATTATTCCAGCCAGCGCTTACTAAGCAGTTACTATGTGTTAGGAGCTCAGCATCTCTGCATTATTTCCCCATGATCTCAGTGACTCCTTTTGCCATACTCTATGAAGTGTTGTTAGTTTCCAGATGAGGAAACTGAAACTCCAGAAGAAGCAGGGAGGAGGTGGGAGTGGAAAAAATAAAAAAGACGCAGCATCCTGTTCTGAGCCACCAGCAAGTCAATGACAGAGCTGAAATTAAAATTAGTCTTTCAAAGTCTCTGAACTCTGCTCTTTATTTATTTATTTATGGCTGCGCTGGGTCTTCGTTGCTGCACGCGGGCCTTCTCTAGTTGCGGTGAGCCGGGGCTACTCTTTGTTGCGGTGCACGGACTTCTCATTGCGTTGGAATGAGAAGCATTCCACCTTCTCTTGTTGCAGAGCGCGGGCTCTAGGTGCGCGGGCTTCAGTAGTTGTGGCACACAGCCTCAGTACTTGTGGCGCACGGGCTTAGTTGCTCCGCAGCATGTGGGATCTTCCCAGACCAGGGATCGAACCCGTGTCCCCTGCATTGGCAGGTGGATTCTTAACCACTGCACCACCAGGGAAGTCCCTGAACTCTGCTCTTAAATACACATTCTTAGGCTGGCAACAAAACGCCCTCTTCGCTCATCCAGCCATTCATTCATTTACTCATTCACTCATTCCGCAAACAATTACTAGACTCCTCACCATGCTGCCACACCCTGTGCTGGGCACTAGGGCTATGCCAATGAATGAAATATGCACACTCCCTGCTGGCTCAGGACTCCTTGTCTGGAGGGCAGTGCTTCACCCAACAATGAATGCATCATGATTTGGAAAGTGCTGGGAAGGAGAAAGCTGGAATGCAGTGCAAAGCCAGCTGACACGCAGGGGACCTGCCCAATCTGGGAGCCTCGGAAAACGCTTAGTGTGCAGACTGCGGGATGGGAGGGCATCGCCAGCAGGGAGGTGTGGACAGGTGGGGGGCAGGCAAAGTGTGGAACGGATGGAAGAAAATAATAGTCATAATCCTGGTCTGAGTAGGCACCGTTCATTGAGCTCCTCCTCTCCACAAGCACCTTGCATGGATTATTTTATACATCTTTACAGTAAGATGGAGAGATGGGTGCCCTTCTCATCCCCACTGATTGGAGAGATCGGCTCACGCAGCTGCTAAGACACAGAGCCAGGACCGATCTGATCCGGGGCTCTCAGCTCCTGAGCGTGGACCCAGCCTCTGCAGAAGACAGCCTCCTGATCCGTGGCTGGGGGTGAGCTGGACCCGCGGGGGCACAGTGCCCACCGGAGGTCGTGCTCCCCCTCCTGTGTCGCCTACCAGCCCCCCTTGGGCTGAGAAGGGCTTCGTGTCCAGAGGACAGTATTTAGGCAGGAAATGTCTCTAAGCTCAAACCAGCCAGTGCCGCATTCAGAGGGTGTGGAACGAAGACACCTGCCAGGTCTTCTGCCCAGGCTTTGAGAGCCTGAGTGCTGCAAGGTGGACCCCAGCCTCCAGCCCTGGGCTGGCAGAGGTTGCCATGCTCCGTTGAGGCAGCCGTGCAGCAGAGCTGCAAGGCCCCCAATGTCACCCATCTCTCCATGTCCCCAAGCCCTGAAGACAAGGCCACTTTCCTGTTCTTTCTTTGAAAGGAAAGAGGAGGCCTGAGATACTCCCCAGCCTGGGCTGTGGAGTATCTGGTTGGGTGGAGGATTGCTGTCTCTCAGTGCTTCTCTCCATCACCTAGAGGATGCAGGGCATGGGACCCCTGCAGGGAGGCCCCCACGAGGCAGCCAGAGCAGTTCCAGGGCTTGGTTCTCAGCGGGTCTCTGTACCCCTTGGGAAAGTGCAAAGCACTCACCTGTGACACCAGTGATAGCGCATATTTCTTGAGCACCAGCCACGTACCTGGCCCTGTGCTGAGTGCTTCCCCCAGAGTACCTCCCTGAATCCTACGTGGCAGAGGCTGCTGGCTGCTGCCCAGTATCCATTCTGCCATCTCCCTTTAGTAACAGAAAACGCTCTCCCGGGTTTTACTGAGGCACAGGGCTGCCAGGCTAAATACTACATTTCCCAGTCTCCCTTGCAGCTAGTCATGGTCATGTGATCAGTTATGGCCAATGGGATACAAGAGAGGTGATCTATGCATTGTCCAGCTCTCCCTTAAAAGGGAGGAGCGGTCTCCACCTCCCGGGTCCCCCCCAACACACACAGGAAAGAATGGGGAGGGGGAGGTGGTGGCCATCTTCCACCTTGTGGATGGAGGCAATCCCCGATGGGATAGAAGAGACAGAGAGAGCCCAGACCCTGGACCGGCTCCCAGCACAGAGCCCCCTAGACTGACACGTGAGGCTGCTCTCTCCTTCAGCTGCTGTTCCCTGGGTTCTGCTAGAGCAGCCGGGCTGCATCCTAACAGGAGACACGGAGGGTCCCAGAGGGAGGGCCACGTCCGCTGGAGAGTGGTGAAGCCAAGATCTGAACTCAGTACAGGAAAGGGTTGACCCGGAGCCTGCGCTCAAAGCTGCTGGGCTGGACATACTGCTGCACATAGCAGGTGCTCAGTACCTTGATTTTCAGGCAGATAGATGAATAAATGAATGGGGGGCTTTCTAGGGAGGATCTAACACTGGAAGAACTGATTGCTCTGGGCCCTAAATACTGGTCAGTTTCCCTGATAGGAGCCTCAGCACTTACTTCTAATCTCTATGCCCAAAGATGGTCACGGTGGCAGTGTCCTCCAGTTTATAAAGAGCTGCTTCACATTCACTGTCACCTTTAACCGTGACCCCCTCCTGTGGGGTCAGCGGGGAAGTATCGTTATTATCCCCATTACAGGTGAGCAAACAATCCCCGCACACGTCACCTGCACATGGTAACCACTTGCCACGTGGCAGGTCTTCTCATTCCTTTAACAATGTTTTCTTATTAATATGCTACCACTAATAACTTCTAAAATATCACTTTTAAAGAGGAGTAGGATGTGGGAGTGCATAGGAGAAGCCCACGTGGAGGATTGAGACGTCTCTTCCTCTCTTCGATACCCGTTTCCCCTGCTATAAAATGAGGGCATTGGAGGAGATGGTCCCCTCTCCCTATTCCCATGCCGGTTTCTGCTGCTGTTGTACCCCTGGGGTTGGGAGTGGCCAGGCTCCCTGGCCACTGAGGGCAGAAGCAGCCCCACAGTGGGAGGGCAGCATGTTTCTTCTTGGACCTCTGCTGGCATTTCCCAGCTCACTTCCTGAGCCTGGCTCCGAGTCCTGGGTCACATGTCAGCTCTCAGTGTCCTCATCTGTAAAATGGGAATGATAGCAAAAGTAAGGACATCGTGTGTATGACTGTCATGTCAATTATACAGGTTTACATATAAAGTGCTTAGCATAGAGTCTGTCTCAGTAAGTGCTCAGTTCATGCTATGGGTATTACGGTTATTGATTGTCAGTTATCACTACTATTATTATTAATCACTATCATGGAGAGCTAATGAGCATTTACAGATGACTGCAAGAGAAAGTAGCACACTTTAATGTCAAAGAAATGGCAGCTCTGCTGGAAGGCCAAGGGCTGGGGGCTTCGTTCCGTGCCCTTGGGTGCCTCTCCAGCGTCTGTGGATTCCCAGTCTGGGCACCTTAACCTGTGGCTACCTTCTGTCTCTGTTAATTTTTCCCATCTGCCCCGCTTGGGCAGGTCAGTTATGTTAAGAATGGAAATTCCCAAAGTCTCAACATTGAAAAAGATCTCAAGGTTGCCTCAGCCAATCCTTTTCCTGAGTCATGGCTCTGTACATACACACACATATGCCCTACTTGTCCTTGAATACCTCCCCAGGTGGGGCACTCACTACCTACAAGTCTGCCCTGACAATTAGACAGTTTATCTTGTGAGGTGAAACAGACCCCTCTGGGTGACCTCCCTTAGTTCTGCCTTCTGGGTCTTCCCAGAATAAGTCCACACCCTCTGCCCCAACTAGCTCCTCAGGCACCAGGAACAGAGGCCACTAAATCAGCTCCTCCCCACCTGACACCTCCCCAGTGCCTTGATCACCCTACTGGAGCAGGAGAAGGTTAGGCTGTGTTTGCACAGAGCACTGGCCCGGGGTTGCGGGGGGGGTGGGAATCACATGATACGGTCCTGCAGATAGCCCAGGGAGCCATGCTGGCCTGCAGTGCCAGCCTGCCTGCCTACCGCCAGCCCTGGTTCCCTCCTCTTGCTGGCCTGGCCCTTTCCCTTTTGTACCAGAACTGCAGGCAGAGAAAAGGCAAAGATTTGCCTGAAGCAAATACATCAAATCCTTCTGCGAACACCCATTCCCCAGAACCCTGACTCCAAAGATACCAGGGAGAAGAGGCCTACTTGATTAGATTTCTTTGGGGTCTGTCACCTAATTTTGTTGCACATCTTAGCCTGAGATCCCTGTAGTGACTGTAGCGTGTTTGATTTCTCCAAGCCATTCATAGGCAGTGTATAAATTCTCATCTAAGGATTTTCTCACGAGACCCTTGTAAACTACTGAGGCCAGTGGTCCTGCAGACGGCTCTCCTATTCCAACCTCCTCGTTCCCCAGTGCTTTGTCCCTCTGCAAGTCACTTTGCCTCCCCTGGCCTCAGCTTCTCCATCTGTAAAATGGGGACAATAATTGTCCCTACTTCTTAGGGCTTTTGTGAGTGTCCAATCAGGTCAACGATCTGAAGCCTAAGATCCAGCCCCAGGCACACAGTAGGTCTTTAGTAAGTGTTAGAAACAATTAGCTCTCAGCTGGAAGGTGAGCTTGGTGCACAGGTAAAACTGTCCAGAATTAGGGGAGATAAATCCCCTTTGTGAGAGGAGCCTGGTCGAGACACAGCATTTTGCGCTTTCTGGCCCCTGGGTCAGTGAGTCTCAAACTTTACTGAGCTTGAGATGCACCTGAGGGAGTTTTAAAATGCAGAGTGCCAAGCCGTGTGCTCAGAGAGCCTGATTCAGTAGGTCTGGAGGGACCCAGGAATCTGCAATTTAACAACCTCTCCTCTGTCCCTAACACCCCATCCCCTCCCTGAGCTGGGAACAGACGTTACCACTAAATTCACTTTGACAGCCTGCACTGTGCTGAGAGCTGGAAATACTTTGCCGAAGGAGAAGGAACCAGCCCCTGCCCCTGGGAGCTTACCACCTAACAGCGGGTGTTCCTTGGCGTCAGCTGAGAAGCCTGGGTTCTGGAATGAGCAGGTACAGCTGTGGGAATGGAAAGGTTAGAAGAGACCTACTTCCTGGTGCTGTGTGGTTGTTGTCACAAGACAGAAAGTCTCCTAGGCTGGAGCCCCTGGGCATGAAGGCCTTGGGACGGAGGGCACGGGCTGGTCTGGAGGCAAAGGCTGCTTTCCTTGACCTTGCCTGGGCTGGACCCATGGTGGGGACAGGTGAGATATGACACAGAGTAGATGAGGCAGTAAGATGGTGAGTGCACTGAAGCAGTTCAGGGTGTTGCCTGTAGCATAAGACCTGGGCTGGAATCCCAGCTGCCGTGTTCTTTTCAGCTGTGTGACCTTGGGCCAGCGACTTCCCTCTCTTAAGCTTTGTTTCCACCTCTGCGAAGGAATAATTGTGTCCCCCACCTACAGTAGCAATTCACCAAGAAGCTAATGAAGCTTCAGGTTCAGGGACTCTTGTCAAGGCCCCGGGCTTAACTGTGTATTCATAACTTTGCATTATTTTTCTTAAACAGGGTCCCCAAGATTGTAAAAGCTTCAGGCCCCACAAAACCTGGATCTGTCCAGGTCCACCTGATACAGCTGCTGTAAGATTTGGTGAGAAGACAGTAAACCCCTTGGCAAGCCTGAGTCTGAAAACAGAAGCCTCCTTAGCTCCTGAGCCTTGGAAGGAAAACATACTGACACACTGAACGGGGGAGTCTTAGCCCCATGCCTATTCTGACAGTCCCTTGTCCCCATGGCCTCAGGGCTCCAAACCTTTCCAGCCCAGATGGGAAGCAGGGAGGAGCAGATCGGAAGGAGAATGGGGGACATGGGGAAGGGAAGAGGCTTTGGAGGAGGGAAGGATGTGGGGAGAAAGCGGATTCCACTGAGGCGCACGCGGACCCCTCTAGCTGCCTTATGCACTAGCCTTTGAAGGGCCAGGCGAGTCAGAAGCCTGCCAGAGGTGAGAGCCCTGGGCAGAGGCCTTGGCTTTGACTTGGCTTTGATAACGACCTTTCAGTGTCTGAAAGCAGGGAAAGATGCAGGTTCTCCCGGACCCACAGATGTGGGGACAGGGGAGAGGGAAGGATATTGGGGGCCTTGGCATATTCCCCTCAATGTGAAGAGAGGACCCCACACACACCCCACTCTGTGCCAGGCCCTGCCCAAGCGCCCCATTTTACTGAAACCTCACACCACCTCCTTCAATTCCTCATTCTGCTCTTCTCCATCCAGCAGATGAGGAAGTGGAGACGCAGAGAGGGCAAGTCCCTTGCCAAAGGGCACACAGTTGGAGAGAATACAGTACAAACCAGGAATTGGACCCAGCTCTAACTCCAAATTCCTGCCCTTAACCCTCTCCTGCCACCCGCCACACCAGGCTCTGGGCACAGTGGCATGTACTGGGCTCGCAATAAACATGGGAATGAATGAAGTAAGAAAGGAAAGAATTCACAGGCCGGGCTCTTCCCACGCCACCCACCCCATCCCCAGCCAGCTCTTTCCAACCCAAGCCTCCCGCTCTCCACCCCTCTCCCCAATCTAATTGGGTGGTATCTCAGCTATCTTGCTTCTGCGGATTCCCTCGCGCTCCTCCTGGAGCCCACCCCGAGGCAGCTTTCTCACAACAGCACCCCCGGCGTGGGGACGCCTGCCGACCCCCGAGGCCCAGCGGGAGAGCTGCGACCTCCCGGGTGGTAGTCTCCGTAGCCGCTCCCCCCTTCCCGGCCTTGCCCGCCCCTCCCCTTCCCGGGGCAGCCGAATAATTGATTCGTCCATAAATAATTGATCAGTGTTGCGGGCGCGCCCTCTGCCCTCAGGGTGCGGGGGTTCCCCAGCAGGGTTAGGGGAGCCGGGCTGGGCTGGGGTGACGGGGACCACGGAGCTGAGCGGGTCCGGGGGCGCAGTTTCGCTCTGCGGGCCTTTCTCTTTCTCTCTCGCTCCCTCGCGCCGGCTTTTTCCCTTTTTCTTTTCTCCTTTTTTTCTTTCCTGGAGCGGAGCCCGGCGCCAGGAGTCTGGAACCAGCTTGACAAGCTTTTGAGTTATGGAGGGGGGAGGGGAGGGGAGGGAGCGGGCGGGCGGCGCTGGGAGGGGAGGGGGGGCGCCACAGCGGGTGGGGCGGGGCGGTGGGCTCCGGCGGGCAGAGTAGCGCGCACCCCCATTGGGAGACCCTCCCCTACTTTGGGCAAAGGTTGTTAGAGGGTCTGATGGTGGCGGCCGGGAGGGGGGCGGGGGTGAGTCATGCGGCGGACCCGCGGAGCAGCCCGGCTGGTGGAACGAGCCCAGCTTTAGAGGCGCAATAAATGAGGCCCGGGGAGGGGCGGCGGGGTTTACACGGCCTCGGGGGCCGCGGCCTCCCCCGCCGAGCAAGACATTCCTTTCCGCTGAACTGGGCGCCTGGGCCCGCGCCGCTGCCGCGCCCTACTCGCATCGCCCTCGGCGGCCTGGCCCCGGATGGGGAACGGCGCCCGGCCCGGGGCGGGGGTTGTGGTGGTGGGGGAGACGGGGGAGCGGGGAGCAAGGCCTGGGGTGGCCCCTTTTCCTCCCTGCGCTGTTCCCGGGAGCTCACTGAAGCCTCAGCTGCCTGGGAGGGAAGGGATCGGTTTGCCCATTTAAGGGGTGGGGGACCTGAGCCCAGTGAGAGTCATCACTGCGTGGTGTCTGATTCCCCCCGCCCCCCCCGCCCCATTCCTTTGCTCAAGGCCTGAGACTCTCCCTTCACCCCTCTCCCCGGGTTGTGACTTTGGGTCTGCTGACAGCCCTGGGGTCTGAGGGCCAAGCACACTGTAGGGGCACCTTAGCCACTGGCTGAATTTGACTGGGGTGCTTTTCCAGGGACCCCGGAGCGCAGTGAGCAGGCCCGTGCATCTGACCTCACAGTGTCAGACGCCTGCAGCCCCAGGGCCGGGCAGGGGTGGGAGGTGTCTGGAATTACTGGTTTACCAAGACTGGTTGTAGGGAGAAGTTTCCAGACCCCTTGAGGTCTCCAGGGGGACTCAGTGTAGGAGGAGGACACTCTTAGATGCTAACAGAGACCCCAGGGCCAAGCAGGCCTTCCCCTGGACTGCAGATCGCAGTCGAGCCGTGGTTAACTTCTGTGTATAGAAGTTTCCTTTAGGGGGCCCTAGTGTTTCCCCCACCCCAGCCACCCCTGGGCGCCTTCCAGCCCTGCCTGCTCCCAGCCAGTTAGTGACCTGCACCTACTGGGTTCCAGAGTTTGGCCTCAGCTTCCAGCTGTGTAGCCTGGGGCAGCTGCCTTCACCACTCGGATCCTCTCGCTCACCTGTGAGATGGGTTAGTAACAGTGCCAGCCTCGCCTGGGCTCTGGAAGATTCCGTTAGGCCAGTCTTGACTTAGCACAGGATCTGGCACGCAGTAAGCGCTCAATACACAGTCACTGTTGTTGGAGCTGGTTGTTTATTACTGTTATTTCTGAAGGACTCACCAAGACCTAGCGAAGCCCCCCTCCCTGTCCTCTTAAGCAGAGCCGTGAGAATGCTGAGCCTCGCAGCAGCCTGGCTTCTCCTCCCTGTCCCCCATGAGCCGTGTCGAAATCCTCCCAGAGAAGCTGCTGGGCAGAAATTTCCAGTCTCCCTGGCAAAGCCGGGAAGAGTTTGGGTGCGGCTCAGAGACGCAGTTGGGCAGGCTCTGCGGGGCCAGGGCTGGGGAAGGGCCCCCAGATGATCTTCGAGACCTGGGAAGCACCCCTGACCCTGGGCTGCGCCTGGCCCCCAGCTCCAGCCCCAGTGCTGTTACAGCCCATGCAAGAGCCCACTGTCCTGCTGCTCCTGAGGGCTGGGGGAGGAAGAATGCTGGCCATACCCCTCCTTTGGCAAGCCCCTGTACCGCAGGAGTCTGAGTGAGCGCCCCTGGAAGATGGGATAACGGGGTCACTGTGAGCATCCCACAAGTGGGGGCTCTTTGCTTTATTGACTGTCCCAGTTGTAGGGGCCACCGGGCCTCCAAGAGGCCCACTTTGCTGATTCCTTGACCACCAGGAGGACCAGAGGCTCTGATCAGGATGGTGGGTCTCACTGGGGCTGTGGGGAAGTGGCCGGGGGAACCCACCAGGAACCTGGCAGACAGACTGATCCTTGCTTTGCTCAGAGGGCTGTGTGACCTGGGGTCACAATTCAGCCTCTCTGGACCCTGTTCTATCTGCAAAACAGACAGTGGCCTGTGAGCCTCACTCATCAGTGGGAAGTTGGGCGCACTGCAGTAGGAAGAGATGGGAGTTGAGTCCCTGTGCTGCCCACAACTGGACAGGTGGCCTTGGGCAAGTCTGAATGAGACTGAATAAGACTGAATAACTCGAATGAGTAGAACATGTCAGCGGCACTCTGCTTCAGGTTGATGTTGGGTGTTTTACATACATTGTCATCTCACTGTTACTCTTGGAGGGAGGTTTTATTATTGACTTTATTTTCCAGATGAAGTAACTGAGGCTCAGAGAGGTCAATTCACTTTCTCAAGGACACACAGCTAGGAAATGAGAGAGTCAGGATTCAAACCCTGATCTGCTGGCTTGGAGCCTGAATCCCTAAGAAAAAGCAAGTTGAATGTTTTCAAAAATAAAACATTTGAAGCACCTACTATGTGTAAGACGTCGAGGTAGGTGGCAACAAAATTAAGAACGGGGTGGCCGGAGAGCCTTCGAGAAACTCATAGTTGAGTGAGAACACACGACTCCAATAACACCCTTGTGAAAGTTAAATGCAAAACGCACCACGATAAAAGAACCTCCGGGGCTGCAGGGCACCAGGAGAGAGGTCGGGGGCAGGGAGGGCAGGAGCTGGGGGAGGAGGCCCAGAAACAGGGAAGCCTGGTTTGCAGCAATGAAGAGGAATTTTGGTGGAGGCTCTTTGCAAGGGCAAAGGCATGGCAGCCTGAGAGGAGGTAACACACTCGGGGTGGTGTTGCCAAAAGCCTTAGAAAAGCTACCTTTGCTGTATAAAGGTAGGGAGCCACCGAAGGTCTTTGAGCAGAGGTGGGTATGATCCTGCGGGAGTTGGAGAAAGACAGTTCTGTAGGCAGAGAAATGTCCTGGAAACATACATGCAAAAAAACTAGAAGGATGGGCGAGGATGTACTGCGTGAACTTTTGCAGCACTTCCTTAAAAAAATTTTTCTTTTGCCTGTACAGGTATGTCTATTCCAAAAAGAAAGAAAGAAAGAAATTTGCAAAGGAAAGAGCCGGGAGACAGAGACATAGAAGATTGCAGCGGACTGAGCCAGGATGGGTGGGTCCAGGCCACCTCTGACTGATGGCTTTCCGGCGATTTGAGTGATGGGTGATCTGGCAGCACCTTCTCAGAGATCTACAGGTGAGGCCAGGGGCTGTGGGGCTTGGAGACCCTCCTGTTGCCTAGAGCCTGAGCCTCCCCTGACTGATGGCTTCAGCCTGTCCCTACTCGCCCCAGAAGACTGTCCTTAGCAAACTCATCCCCACTGTGGGACACAGGCTGAGCCTTAAATCCCATTCTGGGCTATATGGGGACAGTTATCCCAGGGGCCTCCCTCTGTCCTTGAGGACAGACTGTCCCATGTAGGAGCACCAGACACTGTGCTAGGTGCTTTATGGGCAGTGTCTCTTAATCTGAATACAATCCAGCAAAAAAAAAAAAAAAAATATATATATATATATATATATATATGTTGCTCTCCCCATTGGACAGATGGGGAAATGGGGCTCAGAGTCTTGCCCAAGCTTCACAGTGGTGGGGGTAGTGTGAGTCTCATTCAGGGTGGGCTCACCCGGAAGTCCCGACCACTAGGCTGTACTGCCTCCAGCTCTTTAGGAGAAAATCTATCCCTCTGGTCTCCCCAGATCTCATGCCTTTGGCCTGCTCTGGTTCCCGGAAGAGGGGCCGCAGCCATCCCTCTGAGCCATTCCCACCGCCTGGGATGCCTCTCCTCCCTTCTCCCCACCATTCACAGGGCGAACACCTACTTGACCTGTGGAGCCCAGTGAAACCACGACTTCCTCTCCAGAGAGCCCCAGACTGTCCCTCCTGTCCCCTTATCTATGTTCCCATAGAGTTCCCAGGAGGGGAGGAGAAAACTCAGGGGATATGGCTGGGAGATGAGTTCCAGCCCAGCCCCGTGTGGGCGGAGAGGAGGAAACAGCTGGTTCTGGGTGCTCAGAAGGGCAGGACTGGGGCAGGGTAGACGTGAGAGGGAGGAAGGCCTTGACTCACCCAGGGAAAGATGGATTGGCCAGCCCCTGGGGTTAGTTGAAGGAGAAGGACACATTCCAGAAGGAGAGGGAAGCAAAGATCCAGGCTGCCTAGCCTGGTCTGCTCCGCTCTGCGTTAGCCCCAAGACGGCGGCCCTTTTCTGCTTGGCCCACCCACTGTGTGTGCACGCAGACCTCTGTGGCTAGGCCGGGGGTGGGAAACTGTCTTCTGTGCACAGGTGCCCTAGACCCCCACCCCAAGTGAGCCTGAGCGCAGAAAATCCCCTCTTAGAGCCCAGAGACCTCCACCCCAGGGTGGAGATGACCAGCATTGGGAACAGAGTGGCATGGGTTCCTCCTAAACTCAGAGAATCCCCAGTGTCGAGAACAGTAACTGGCACACAGTAGGCACTTAAGCATCAGTTGGATGAACAAATGAATGAATGAGTGATTGCCTGACCCCAGGCCCAAGGAGGAGGGCCAGGAGCCTTGAAGTCTGTGGCCTGCTCCCTTGTGAAGCAAGACCTCCTGCGTCCTGTTGAGCCCCTGATGTGCCTGGGCTGGGGGCCGGGGCGGGGAGCACGCGCAGGCTCCAAAGGAGGGGGGGGGCAAGTTGGGGCACTGGGAGTGCCACGGTGAAGCAGCCACGCTTCTGGTGAAACCCCCTCTGATGCCTGGGCCCTTGCAGCACCGGCGGTACCCCCGGATCATCCCAGAGGGGACCCCCACAAACAGTTCCACAGGGGGCAGCATGGCATGGTTGTTAAAGCCAGGGGCTGTGGACTTGGACATCTCTGGGCTCCAGCTTCACCCTTCGCCTGCTAGACTGCTGCCCCAGTGTCCTTGTCTGCAAAGGGGCCTGATGGAGCCCCTGCGGCACGGGTTTGCTGGGAAGAGCACATGAGAGGCGCCAGCTCCAGCACCTTCTGTCTGCCATCGTTGTAAACAACGGTACAGGAGAGCAGGGAGCAGAAAGCACCCAACACCCAGGCCCTGGGTTCTGGGCCCTCCATGCCACTCACTAACCTAGGGTGACTTTGGACAAGGCCCAGCCTCTCCCCAGGCCTCAGTTTCCCCATTGTACAGTCAGACCCTGTGACCCTTCCCCCAGCCCCAGGCCAGACTGTGCACACAGCTGCCTCCCCCAGACTTACACACAGCCCTTGGGATTGCCCAGAGAAACACAGGCACGCTCACACACACACACACACAGGCCCTCACACAGGCTTACACGCAGGCCCATGCTCCCTCGGGCACACACGTTCACACAAGCGGACACACAACCACACTCATACACGTTTACACTTAGACCTCGCAGGCACATCCCACCCTCTCACTCCGCCCCCCACGCCGCGTTCAGGTCCTCCCCACCCGGCCCTTACCCTTGCCCACGGCCTCCACACCGGCTCACACTCATGCTCGCTCACACACCCCCCAAATCGGCCGTGCACCAACTGTTGGCGCGGGCGGGGCTGGGAGCGGGAGGGAAAAAAGCCCACGACTCAGCCGGGGAAGAGGGGTGCGGGGGTGCGCGGGCGAGGGAAATGACAGCCCGCGGTCCCCCTCGAGTCTCGGCTCATGAATATTAATGCGGCGGTAATTAAAATGCAGGGACGCAGCAGGATGGATGCGGCTGCCTCCGGAGCGCTGGGGAGCGCGGCGTCTTAGCAGGCGGGTGGAACCCGCTCCTCGCCGGCAAGCGCGGAATCGGGCTCCAGGGCCTGGATCCCGGGCCGGGGGCTGGGAGCGGGGTGCCGGGGGTGAGGGCGGTCGGTATTTTTCGGCGCGGCGGAGCGTGACGACCCCGCGTTCCTCCCGCCCGCGCCCTCCCGCGCCCTGCCCTAGGCCGGGCCGCCCGCCAGGCCGCCGTTTTCCGGAGCCGGCCCCCTCCCGCCCTCGCGGCCCGGTGATGTCATCTGCACAAAACTTTCCGCTTCTCGGCCGTCTCGGGGCCCTGAGTCATCACCGCCCCCGGTCCGGCCCGCGCCGTCTGTCTGTGCAGAGCTAGGCCCCGCTGGCCCCGGCCTGACGTCAGGCTGGCCGGGCCTGGAACCGCGTGGGGCCCCTGAGCCCCGCGCTGCGGGCCGCTAGGGGCGGGGACAGCACTCCCGGAGGCTTTGGAGTAGGCCGCCTTGAAGGGCACACACTGCGGTTCCAGGTTCAAATCCGAAGTCTCATTATTCGGGTTGCTTGACCTTGGGCAAGTCCTTTAGGCTCTCTGGACGTCGGTCTCATCCGCTACTTAGCAGGTGCTCAACAAATCTTCCCAGACCCAGTAAGGGAATTGCACAGCTGGGGGACCCCAGGCCCAGAAGTGGAAAGAGACTCACCCAAGGTCACACGGCACGTGGGCAGCAGAGCTGAGATTCCGGGCCCCAAGCCCTTTCTGCCTTGCCGCAGGCTCTTAGCCACCTGCAGTTGAGGGCCGTTTCCGCATATGCTGGGAAAACCGGCTGCATACATACAAGGTGGGGGAAGGGGGTGCATTCAGGAGCAGGTCCGCCTGGGTTTGAGTCCTGGCCAGTTTTCTCATTTCTAAATCACGACTGATAATCTAGCAAGAAATAGGAAAAGGATAAAATATATAAGAAAAGACCATGCAGTGTGAAGGCTCTGGGGCAGCTGTTAGCGTGTGATCCAGATTATGAACCTACCGCAGTCAGGTGAGAGGGCCATTTTGGAGTCCGGTCACCTGGGTTGAAATCCTGGCTCTCGTCGCCCACCCCATGCCCTCCTCTGTGCCCTCAGGCCAGGTACTAACAGCTGAGCCCTGTGCCAGGGCTGCCATCTTCCGCATCTCCGGCCTCCTGGGGTGCTGGGAAAGCTTGTTAGCAAATGCCCACCCCACCCTTCACCAGAGACACACACAGACTGCACTGAAAACGTGGACAGTTCTTAGGCTCTTTCTTGGGTCTTTGACATATAATCTCGGGACCCAATTTATAGACGGGAAACTAAGAACCTTCTAGCTACTGCTCTCAGCGGCTGAGCCGGGATTAGGCTCAGGTCCGGGATCCCAGACCACACAGCTTCCCAGATGCGCGTGGCCGGGGCTCTGGCTGTTCCGCAAACGCGGCCCCACCTCCACCCAGCATCTGCCCCTGGTCCAGGCCCGCCCCTCCCACCTGGTCAGTGCGGCTGAACCCTCTCAGCGCACCCCCTCCCCCCCAACTCCCACCCGCACTCCTGCCCGGCACACCCTCAAGCTATCAGAGAAAGAGACCCGCCCTACCCGTCCCCCAGCCTCACTGGAACTCTTTCAAGTACTCCAGTGCTCTGGGTACCCTCTTCTTGCCTAGAGGTCTTTGCATGTGCTGTTCCCTCCCTCTGCCCGGAACACCTCCTCTGCTCCCCCGTTTTCCTGGTTAACACCTCTGCCATCTCTCCTTAGCTCTTCCCCTGGGGAGTGTCCCAGTTACCACCACCCCACAACACACACACCAGCACACAGGCACAGACACACCCCAAGGCACACACACACGCTTGCGTGTGTACACACTCCATATGCTATAGGCCGCAGACACACATCCCATCCATATCACACAGACCATTCAATATGCACACCTTACATACCCTGGCCACACAACAGACGCACACACATTCACACACAGACCTTTCAACAGTGGTGCCCCTCCTCTGGGCTCCTATAGACTCTAATCTTGCTTCCCCGCCATGGCATTTACCCTCCGCACTCCGGTGAGGGCAGGGACCCATCCTCCTCTCCTCCATTCCAGCACAGGGCCTTGCACCAACTCTGGCTCAGTTAGTGCCTGGACCCGTGACCCCCTCCCATGGCCAACATTGTCCCAGTCCCACCTCCATCAAGGTCCTCTCAAGTGAGTACCTGCCCCCATTTGTGCCAGGAGCTGTCCTCACCCCCAGTAGAGTCACTCCAGGCCTGGCCCTCTCACCTTCAGGTCACACACACCTACCTGGGCTTTGGTCAGCCGCACTCCCACCCAGACCACAGCTACTGGAGATGAAGGACAGTGTCTTAGATGCTCCCCACCCCCGCCCCCTCTCACCCCCACCACCCCTCCAGTGCCTCAGGAATATTTGGTGACTTGAACAGCACCAGAGCCTTGAGGTCACTTCTCTCCAGAGTCTCAACTTTCTCATCTGTAAAATGGGGTCACACTGAAAGTGCTTTGCAGAAACTCAGAAGTGTCAGAGTGGATGTTATTTCAGGGCTACCGGGTTGAGCTGTGGTAGGTGCAACTCATCCCCTGTGTGAGCCCTTCCCCAACTGAGTGTCCTGGTCATGCCCTTCCCTTCCGGCAAACTGGGTCCCTGGGACACTTTGTGCCAAGTCCTGGGGGTGGGGTGTTTGCTTGGGGTTCCTGACAAGTAGCTTGTAGAGCTACTTGTAGAGAAGGAGGGTGGACCTCTCCTGGAGAGTGACCAGAGTCAGGAGAATAAGGAGGGGAGAAAGGCAGACGCGGGGAAGGAACTGAGTTACCCGCTTTCTTCAAGGAGATGGGGAAGATGAGCATAGAACCTCACAGCATCCACCCTCGTCCCCACTGCCCTTTGGGTGTTAGGGCCCCTCCCTTGGCCCAGCAGGAGCCCAGCAGCTCACCTGAGCTCAGGTTCAGGGTGGCATGCACCACCCCATAGGCAGAGATGGAGAAACAGAGGCCAGAGCGGGGAGACAGAAAGGGCACACGGAAATGGGGGGGGGTGCGGAGCGGCAACGCGCTGCTCTTGGAGTCACTTGTATTTTCATTCACCGGGGTTCACTGGCACCTCCGTGTGCCCGGCATGGAATTATGTCCTGGGTACATGGTGAGGAACGAATCGGCTGCTGCCCTCATGGAGCTTAGAGTCTAAGGAGTGAATACATGAAGGCAGCATGAGAAAAGCAGGAAAGGAGGGATGCTGGGATGGTGAAGAAGGGGCACTCATGCTCATTTATAAACACTCCCTTACATCGGGAATTCCCTGGTGGTCCAGTGGTTAGGACTTGGCACTTTCACTTCCGTGGCCCGGGTTCAGTCCCTGGTCGGGGAACAAAGATCCCGCAAGCCATGTGGTGTGGCCAAAAACAAAACCAAAAAACCACTCCCTTAGGCGGACCTACATTTGTGTCCCGGAGTTTCTTCCAGAACTTTTCTTATCACTTCACTCATACTCCTTCTGTCTATGAACGTGTTTGGTTTTTGTTGTTTTTTTGGCCGCACCACGCAGCATGTACGATCTTAGTTCCCCGACCACGGATCGAACCTGAGCCCCTTGCACTGGAAGCGTGAAGTCTTAACCACTGGACCACCAGGGAAGTCCCTACGAATGTGTTTTGAACACCTTTGCCTGAAGCAGGGGGCAGAGTGATTAAGAGCAAAATCCAGACTCCTCCTCCTGGCTGTGTGACTTTGGGCAAGTCACTGTCCCTCTCTGAGTCTTCATGTAGCGTCCTCCTCTGGAAAATGGGTACATATCCCACAGGGCTGTTGTGATGAGTCCCCGAGATGTGGTGGAGTGTCCCCTCTGGCATGGGGACCCAAGCTTGAGTCTATTCCAAGTGCCCCCTGGGCATGACTGCCGTGCTCAGGCCCCCTGGACCACTAGCCTCCTGTCTCTGCCTGAATCCCAGTACCTGGCAGCTCAGCTCTTGGAGGGTATGTGCAGTTCCTGGGCGGGGGAGGCCCAGCACCAGCTGGCCATGATGACAAGACAGTTTGGTTACCCAGCCGAGTACTCTGGGCTCCTGCCTGTCCGAGGTGGAACGTTTCAAATAGAGATGAGTTCTAGAACCACAGGGTCAAGTTGGTGAGGGGAGCCATGGGCCCTGCCTCCTGCCTCTGGGGCTCACTGATTAAAAAAGGAAAATTGACCACAGCTTCTAAGTACTGACCACCCCCACCTGCCTTGCCTAACTCACACCCAACTGTTCTCCATCCATTCAACTCCTTGGGCATCACCCATAGGACCCCCACAGAGAGCCTTGGCCTGAGACCTGGGGACGGGGCCTGAGAGCAGGTACTCACCAAAGGGCAGATCATCAGGGGAACTTGCCAGGAAGCGTCATGAGACCCCAGGGTGTCAGCCTGGAAGAGAGCTCAGGGATCACCACTTTGGCAACCCTATGTTGCACAGACAGAAAATCTTCAGCTCAGAGAGGTAGAGACAGTGGTCCAGAGACCCACAGCAAGGTACTGGCCCAGCTGGGACTAGACGGGAAGAGGGAGGTGGTTGAGCTTTGGAACTCAACTGCCCAGGTTCAAATCTGGGCCTGTTGCTTGCCAGCTGTGAGCCTAAGTCTCTGAACCCTCTGTGCCTCAGTGTTCTCATTCTGTAGAATGGGAAGAATAATAGTTCCTATTTCAAAAATGGTTGTGAGAAATAAGCATACACTATGAATAAAAGCAGGGCTTGGTACACAGTGTGCAACGGATACTGTCATTCTCAGGTTCCTGATTTCTATGTTTTTTTTTTTGGCTGCACCTCGCGATTTGCAGGAGCTCCCATCAGTCCGATTTCTAGCCCAGTGCAGACCCATCTGTCCAATGAACTTGCAGTGTCACCTACTCTGGGCCAGTCACTCTGCCAGCACTGAAGATGGAGCAGTGAACAAGACAGACCAAGTCTGCCCTCCTGGCGCCTACAGCCCAGATGCGAAACACCTGAAATGGGTAACTCCAGAGAGAATCAGCTCATTACGGTGTCACTTCTGCTGATCCGGGGATTCAGGCAGGGTCCCATGGGGAGGGGACTCTTAAGCTGATATTGGCAAAATGAAGAGCAGAAAGCATGGTTCTAGGCGAGGGGAATGACATGCCTGAAGACCCTGGGGCAGAAAGGACATAAAACTGTCCAGACTGGAGAGAAGGTCCAAGTGGCTGGATCTTAGAACCAAAGGTGATGGGAGGGGAGGAGAAGCTGAGAGGAGCCAGATATCCGGAGCCTGGGAATGCTACTTTGAAAGGCTGGAGAGCCAGAGAGGGAAGGAAGTGATCAATCATGCTTGCATATTAGAAAGATCTGTCTGGGGGACATAAAGGGCAGACTGGGCAGGGAGGTGAGCAGAGCGTAGGAGCTGGGGGCCCAGCCTGGATTGGGGCAGGGGCAGTGGGCACAGAGTGAAGGGAGCTGACTTCTTGAAGTGGGAAGCTCCTTAGGTCTTGGTAAGTATTGGGCTTGGGGGTTGGGGAGAAGCAGTCGGCGATGGCACCTGGGAACTGGGCAGGGTCAGGTGCATGGCTGGAAGTGATGGTCAGGGGCAAGTTCCAAAAAGAGGGGAAGTGCTGCATCCAGCTTGGGCCACCCCAGTCTGCAGCAGTGCCCGGGGACCACAGCACAGTCCTCAGACCCCAGTCCCAGTCTAGACAGCGGCACTCTGGCCCTTTTCTGATTGTGCCTTTCCTCATGGGGCAAGGAATCTGTGATCTGGGCACCTGAGACCATGGAATTCCCTGCTCAATGCCCCCCAGCCCACTTCCTGGGTCCATCCTCCTGGGGATGGTCTGAGCTGCCTGTTTGAGTACCCCTAATCCCTAGGGGTGGCCAAGAGGTGGCTGTTTGCAATGGGTGTGGGCAGAGTTTACTCATGCAGGCTGGAGTGTCAGCACCCAAGCTCGTAAAGCCCCTCATGGAAAAGAGCAAAACCTGCGCAGAAAGAAAAGAGGGGCTGAGTGGAAACCGGAGGCCAGGGCTGCCTCTCCTCATGCTGCCACTTCCAGCATGGACCCCAGGAGCCTGAGACTTCTAAATACAAACCCAGCCTTCCAGGTGTGTTTGTCCTTAGGGAGGTGTATTTGTCAAGGAAGGAGGACAGAACGTATTTTATGTAGTAGTTCGGTAGCTTGATTTATAACTTGTAAATACTTAGACGCAAGGTATGTGGCCTTTGCTTGTGCCCTGCCCTCCAGTGTTGCCCAGAGAGGAGCAGCCACCCGGGTTCCTCATCGTCGTCGGCTGGCTGACCCTGGACCTGGAGGTCGGCCGCAAGGGATGCTTCAGGCTTCTTCAGAGCTTCCAGACCCAACTTCATGTGCCCCCACTGCACATCCATCCTTTTTTTTAAAAAAAAATTTATTTATTTATTATTTATATTTGGTTGCATTGGGTCTCTGTTGCGGTGCGTGGGCCTCTCATTGCGGTGGCTTCTCTTGTTGTGGAGCACGGGCTCTAGGTGAGTGGGCTTCAGTAGTTGTGGCACGTGGGCTCAGTAGTTGTGGCACGTGGGCTCAGTAGTTGTGGCTCGTGGGCTCTAGAGCGCAGGCTCAGTAGGTGCGGCGCACGGGCTTAGCTGCTCCGCAGCATGTGGGATCTTCCCAGACCAGGGCTTGAACCTGTGTCCCCTGCATTGGCAGGCGGGCTCTTAACCACTGCGCCACCAGGAAAGCCCCCATCCTCTGTCTTTATCCAAGGGTCCTCCTGCCTCCCCCTTTGAATGTTCACCTCCAGCCCCTCCTGCTGCAGGAAGCCTTCGCTCCCTGGAGGCCCTGGCTCTCCAGCTTGTCACTGGTGTTATTAGGTCACAGTGGCTCCTCGTGCGTGGCCTGACTGGCTGGGGATGTGAGTCCTGTCCCTCCTGCGGGACCAGGAGCTCCGAGAAGCAGCATCTCCCAGCAGAAACAGTATCTTGCATTGGGTAGGAATCCAGGCTCAGAACGCACACAGGCTTGGGGTCAAATCCCAGCTCTGTCACTTTCTTGCTGTGTGACCTTGGGAGGCGCTTCTCTGCTCTGAGCCGCTTTCTTCTTCTGAAAACCCATAATCATAAGTGTACCTCTTGCAGTGAGGAGGCAATGTGGAACACGGAGCCCACGTGTGCCCGGCACTTGGCAAATACTGGGAAAGGAATTAGGAAGGGCAGGAGTTACATCATTCACTTCTTTTTACAGCTGAGAAAACAAGTAGAGGAGGCTGAGGGAGGTGAGGTTGTTTGCCCAAGGTCACACAGCCTGTAGGAGGATGGGGCCCAAGAGAGGCTGACTGACTTGTGCTCTAACCACTGAGCTCTCTGCCTGCGGGCCAGCCCCCCAAGTATCCTTCCCGGTCTCCGTGGTCCGTGGACTCCCGAAGGCCGCGTGGGGCCACGGGGACAACTGGCACGGCCAAGGCTGAGTCCGCGGGGCGGGAAGGGTTAACGAGCTTCGCCGCATTGGGCCGGCCTCCGGGGGAAACCAGCCAATGGGCACGCGCCGCGATGAGGTAATGCCGGGACCTAGCGGAGTGGGCGGAGCCGGCGGGGTCCTCGCAGGATTTGAGTTCTTTCCCTCCCCACCTACCCCTCACCTTTGACCTTGATGTCCCCCGCCCCCCCACCCCGCAGCCTTACACCCGTAGAAACCCCTGTGGTGGAGCTGAGGGTCTCGGGTGGCCCTGCATCCCTTAAGGTCTGCGGCAGGAACCCGGAGACATACTGCCTCCTCCGGGACTCAGTTTCCCCTTTTGCAAGATCACTGAAGACCAGACCAGCGGTGGACGTTCTTGGATCCCAGGACGGTTTTCAGCCCCTCCCTGCCCTTGGCCCACACTGTAGAGGGCACAGTCCTGGCCCCCCTCAGGCAGTGCCCAGCGCCGGGGGGCAAGGAGTCTGCCAGGCCAAGGGGAGGGAGACTCACCGGCCCAGTCACACCCTCCTTGTGACCCCAAAGTATCAGCCCCTCCCTATCCCTTGGGTGTCTGCGATGTCGCTTCGCTGCCTCCAAGCCCCAAGTTAGCTGCAAAAGCAGCTGGAGGAGCCGGTTTGGTGGTCACAGGTCAAAGTTCATCGAAGCACCAAAATTAATTGAGCGTCTACTACGTGCGGCTCAGAGCTTCGGGTCTGGCTGCTGTCTGGCCGGCTTCCGGGGCTGCCCACGACTCGGGGTCCCCATCCCGGCCGGCCTGCAGGGGGCCGAGCGCCAATCCCGGTGTCTGGGCACGAAGTGGTTAAAGCCTTTCTAGTCTAGCTGGCTTTGCTGCCGGGCCCGGGCTTATTAGTCAGCTCTCGGGGAGAGGGGCGGTGGGTGGAGGAGAGGAGGGGCTCGAGTTGAGAACCGCAGAAAGCTATTCTCAGGGGCTCCCAAGTGTGGGGAGGGCGGCTCAGCAGGAGTTGCTGCTTCCCAGAAAGTTGATTATTTTTAACCCAGGAAGAAGAAAGGAAGGAGGAGAGGGAGAAGGACTCAGAGAAAAGAGGAGAGGATGGCAGAAGAGAGGAGAGGATGGGGAAAGGGAATGGAGAGGGGGAGGGGGAGGAAAGGGGTGGGGAGGGAAAGGGAAGGTGAGCAGGAGAGAGGGGTGAGGGAAGGCAGAAGGGGGGGAAGGGGCAGACTGTGGGATCAGGGAGGGGAGTGCGGGGAGAGACTGGGCCAGCTGGAGTGGGGGGGGCCAGCTGGAGTGGGGGAAGCCAGCTGGGGGTGAGGGGTCTCTGGGAGGGGAATGGATGTGGAATAGGGCACTGCTACCCTTGTAGCCCCTCCCTGCACCCCTCTGGCTCCTCTCCCAGGCCCCTGGCTGGGGGCGGGGGTGCTCCCGCTGGACCCACCCCCAGGCCACCCATCCTGGTCTTGCCAAGCCTGAGCTGAGAGCAGCGCCCTCTCGAGTATCATCAACCCAGGGCTATGCAAGGCACTGGGGCTTGGGGAGTGGGGGGCAGGGTGCTCTCCAGCCCACAGCAGCCTGGTGACTTGCCCTTGTCGGGGTGGTGATCACTGTGGGAGGGGCAAGGAGGGCCACCCTGAAAACCCCATGGCCTCTGCAGGGAAGGGTTCCTGGAGAGAAGGGCGGAAGCAGGGCAGAAGGGACCTCGGGCCCCCTTTCTCCTGCCTTGGGGTGGAGTCAAGCTGAAAAGCAAACCCGGTGAGGGGGCCTATGGGGAGGGTACTGGGGTCACAGTGACAAACAAGACAGACATAGCCGGGTCCACACGGGGCTCACAGTCCTGCAGGGGAGGCTGAGACTGCACAAGCCATTCTGAATAATGCAGTAAATAATGACAAGAGGGCGGTGGGCTGGGAGGGGACTGCACAGGGGCTGAAAGGGCTGGTCCCAATGGCCTGATCTCTGCAGGGATCATAGGAGGGATCCTGGAGGAGGGAGGAGGGGTGCCTGAGGACCGGAGGGTCTAACTAACGAAGGGAAGAGTGACTGGTGGAGGGAGTGAGGATGGCGTGGATGGGGGTCCCAAAGATACAGACCTGAAGGCCCAAGAGAGGATCAGTGTGGCCGACCAAGGGCCTTGTCCTAGAGGCGACTGGAAGCTTTGGAAGTTTTATAGAGCAGAGTGAGGAGATCAGATCCGCAAAGTTCACTTGGGCTGTAGGGGACAAGAGTGGATACAGGAGTGGTATCAAGGTCCCAGGAGAGTGATGGCAGCCTGGCCCGGCACAGCGGCTTCTGAGACAAAGGGGAGGCTGGCCTTGGACGTGATTGGGGAGGTCCAGAGGACAGGAGTTGCTGTGTCATGGTGTAGGGCTGAAGTAGACCAAGAAGTGGTGGTCTACAGGGAAGTGCCAGGCTGTGGCTCCTGCAAGGACAGAGTCAGGGGCTGTCCCCTAAGACAGAGGGCAGCCCAGGGAGCAGGTTCACAGGAGGTCAGGCATTTGTGTTGGGACAAGGTGGGGACAGGCTGCAGGAACAGCTTGAGCAAAGGCGCAGAGAGGAGAAGGGCAAGGGGAACCGCATGTGGTACCTCGGGATGTCCTGAATCTACCAGAAAGAGGGGCTGAGTCTGGTCATGGTGGCCTTGACTGCAGGCAAAGGCGTCTGAACTCAGCTTATAGTCAGTGTTGAGCAGCGGAAATGTGGGAACAGAAGAAGGACGCAGGGAAGGTACCTAGCAAACAGTGACCAGGGCGGGCAGGGGCCTGCACCCCAAGGCTGGAGGGGTGATAGGCATGACTGGGGCGTGTCATGAGCCCGCCTCTGGGACAGCCTGTGGGGTGGGTGAGTGAGAGTAACTGTGTGTGTGTCCCTTGCACTGAGTGTCCTGCCCTTCACTTGAGGCAGGACCTGGGGGACACATCCAAATCCTCCAGGACCAGAGAGTGGTCTGACCAGGCCAGACCAGACCAGGGGGATGATGGATGGAGGAGGACCTCAGCCCCTGGCCACAGCTCTGGAACTCCTTAGACACACACACACACACACACACACACACACACACAAATCATTCTGGAACCTGGAAGCAGCATCTGACCACCCCCCAACAAAGGAACTGGCGTGGGCGGTGCTAGGTTATTGGCTGGAGGGCAGTGTCTGTATGCTTTTAACTACTGCAAGGTTCTGAGGAGGCCTTGTTGCAGCAACCCGGGGTCACCCGTGCCCACTTCCCACTCGGGGCCCAGGTTGGTCCTCTCCCAGGACGGGAGGGCAGATCTGCTCAGCCTAGTGCTGCATTTAATAGGAGGGTCCAGTGGCTCAGCTGAGGCCTGATTCCAGATAGTGGCTGGGGGCTGTGGCCTGGCCACCTGCAGCTCTGACCCCACCTTCAGACTCTTGGACCACATGGACCTGTGGCTTTCCCATCAGTCCTGCTACCTACCATTAGCACCCAACCCCCTAGGGCAGGTACACATCATAGAGTCATGGTTAAGATTAAGGAACAGGGCTTCCCTGGTGGCGCAGTGGTTGGGAGTCCACCTGCCGATGCGGGGGACACAGGTTCGTGCCCCGTTCCGGGAGGATCTCGCATGCCGCGGAGCGGCTGGGCCCGTGAGCCATGGCCGCTGAGCCTGTGCGTCCGGAGCCTGTGCTGCGCAACGGGAGAGGCCACGATAGTGAGAGGCCCGCGTACCGCAAAAAAAAAAAAAAAGATTGAGGAACAAACCTGAATCCATACCCATTGCTGCCTGGCGGGCTGAGAGCTCTGGCCTCTGTGCCTCAGTTTCTTCATCGGCAAAATGGGGATAATAATGGCAGAGGCAGAGAAACTATGGAGGTAAGGCCTTTAGCAAGGAAAGGGGCCTGTCCCAGGTCACTTGGGGCCCTGAAGCTTCCCCATCAGTACGACGACGAGGGGTGTGGGCTGCAGCCCTCCAAGGTGGAAGAGAATTGGACTTGCCACGGGTCAGGTGGTGGTATTGTTCCCATTTTGCAGATGAGAAAACAGAGGCTCAGAGAAATTTGTAACTGGCCCTACACAAAAGGAAGGGTTCAAATTCTCAGGCCTGCTGGGATTTGGGATTCGGTTCCCACCGCCCTCCAAATAAAGAAACTCAAGTGCAAAATGCATTTCCCCTCCAGGACACCCTTCTCTCCCTCCCCAAAACCCACACACAGTGACTCTGGCCTGGCCGTCTGGGCCCAGGAGGAGCCGGGTCCCCATCAGGCATCTCTGAGCTGGCTTTCACATCGATGGAGCACAAAGGGGGGTAAGCTGGGCAGAGAAAGAGCCCGACAGGCGAGGAGCCGGCTCCGCGGGCGCTTTCCTCCCTGCTTTCTTCCTCTCTCGGCTCTTTGTTAAGCTCCCTTTCAGCTGAGCCGGCAGAGCCTGGGTGTTCCGAGCTGACAATAATTGCTGCGTCTAGACAGTGTCTGGTATGAGGCCTCCCTCTCCCGCGCCTCGCTGGCCTCCCCGAGGCTCCCTTTCCCAGCGCTGCCGGCCCTGCCCCACGCCCTGTGTTTCCCACACCCCTTCCCCTCTCTGGCTGCCCGGGGTCCCCGTCTGTCCTGGCTCCCTCCTGCTCAGACCCTACATCTCTCTCTCCCTCTCCCCCTCCCACCCTCAGACTCACACTCGCCCCTTTTGGTCCCCAGGCCTGAAATCAGGGAACAAAAGTGTTTTTGCATTGGCTGCGGCTGGGAGGCCTTGGAGGAGACTGAGCCCAGCAAACCCTCCTGACTGTCGGCCCCCCAGGAGCCCAGGCCTCTCACCTTGCTGGATTCTGTGCTGAGCTGGGAAGCCCTGGGATTCATCGGCTCCTCCCCTCATCTTTCCATCCAGGCTTGGATGGGAACCCAGAGGAATCACCAGAGGTCCAAGGAAGAACCTCCTGGTGACTCTGACCATCAGCCATGGATAGAGTGCTTTCAGGAGATACAGGGGGTGGGAAGTGAATTTTCACAAGTTCTAAGATTTGTCCCTGCCCCAACTCAGACCAGTAATTCTGGGAGATTTTCCAGAATCTGGAATGTCCTCACTGGGATCAGAATCGAGACCCTCAGTGTGATTTTGAGACAGTAATAATAACAGGCAGCCTTTACTCGGCCCTCTCCCTGCGCCATTTATTTAATCCTCCCAACAGCAGAGAGAGAGAGGGGGAGAGAGGGAGAGAAAGCACACACGTGCGCAGAAGCCTATGATTTGTCCCATTTTACAGATGAGGAAACTGAGGCCCAGAGAGGTTAAGTAACTTGCCCAAAGTCACAAAGCCAAGCAAGTGGAGGAGCCTAGATTTGAAGCCTCAGAGGCTGGCTCCAGAGCCCCAATAATTAATAGCAATAGGAGCATTAAATGCTTACTGAATACCTGTGGCTGAGATTAGCACTTTACATGTACTATTTCCTTTATCCTCATAATGCTGTTAGATAGGATCCGGGATTATGCCCATTATTTACATTAAAGGAGAATAGCCCAGGGCTGCTGGGTGTGGCCAGATGGTGGCCTAACTCCACATCAGAAAGGCCTAGTAATCCATGTGCTACACATGAAAGGCTTGGCCTTAAGTAGAAGCTCAATAAATGTTGCTATTCCATTTCCGACTTCTTCCCTCTGGGCTTTCTTGAGCCCTGGCTAGGCTGGGGGAGACAATGTGGGGCTCTGTCCTCATGAGACCCTGGCCTAGAGGGAACTGGCAAATCAGTCACTTTCAAAGTAGACGGGGAATTATGATGATGTGAGGGATGCAGGGCCTCTGGGGGTCAAGGGGAGGGACCCTGAATCCAAGAAGGCTTCCTGGAGGAGGTTGAATCAACACTGTCCTGGAGGATACATAAGAGTTGGGCAGCTTAAGAGGGAAGGGAAAGGTGTTCCAGGCAGAAGGAACCACACATAAGAAGGTCCCAAAGTGAGAGAGGAACAGGGTCATCTCAGAGAACCAGAGGTCCCTAAGCAGCTTTGTTGGACTGAACAGATGCAGGGGCCAAGGAGGGAGTTGGGGGAGCCATGAGGCTGGAGCTGCAATTAGGAAGGGCCTCAACTGCCAGGCCGCTGGGAGGTGGGACCTATCCCAAGGCGGGGAGGCTGGTTAGGGAACTGCAGGGCTGTCATAACCAGGAGGATGTGGAATGGGGTAGGCTGGGTGGATCAGAGAGAGACCCTGAGGAGTTTTAGAAGGATGGTCTCCTCTGTTGTTGGGGGTTGGCCTATGTGTTTGCCTTCAGTGGCATTCCAGACGTGGACATAGTGAGGACGAAGGGGTGGAGGTGAGGGGAGCCAGGTGTGTGCTCTGGGAAGGAGACAGTGGGGCCAGATACCAAGTGGCCTTTGGAAGCGAGGTCAGCAGCGAAGGTTGGGCAGCTCAGGTAGGAAGATTAACTGGGAAGATTCATCTGGAACCTTTGCAGGATGGATTAAAGGGGCAAAGCTGGAGGCAGGGAGGCTGGGGAGGAGGCCGCTGTTGACCGGGTTTTCCTTCCCAAGCAGATTTGTCCTCATCTCCAGCTGCTCTTCCAGTCTGCAGAGTCATTTTGATTCTGCACCGACTCCTTCCCCATAGGCTGCTTACACCCTCCGCCCCCAGCTGGAAACGGAAGGGGGACTCTCACCATTCAGTCCTCATCCAGGCCATCGACAAAAATGTCAGACAGCGTGAGTCCACGCCTGTACGCCTCTCGGCCGCCAGTGGCCAACACTGGCAGATCCATCGATGAGCTCCCAGCCTGCCACCTCCGGGCCTGCCTGCAGCACTGGGCCTGGGTCTTGACTTGGAATGCGAAGCCTGGACCTAATCGGGAGCCATGGACATGCAGAGACAGCACCTCCCGTCTCTAGACTGAAACGCTGAACTGTGTATCTGATGCTGGGAGTTCACAGGCTGGAAAAGGAGAAAAACAGGAACAGGGACATGATATAAGGCTGATGGGGATGGTACAGGAGCACTTATGGTGAAGACCACACAGGCCCACCATCCCGGACCCCAAATCCCTGGGCGGATGGGTCCAGAGCTCAGAATGTTTCCAGTTGTAGGAGGAAAGTATGACACATAGACCACATAGCTCCTAATACCACCAATGAAGTGTGGGGCACCCCCGTAATCAAACTCGTTAACACATCTGCAGCAAAGCCTCTGAACAAAGACATAAATACTCTGAATCTCAGTTTTCTCATCTCTAAAGTGGGGCAATGGTGGTAGTCGGCTCACACAGTTGCCCTAAGAATTTTTTTTTTTTTACATCTTTATTAGAGTATAATTGCTTTACAATGGTGTGTTAGTTTCTGCTTTATAACAAAGTGAATCAGTTATACATATACATATGTTCCCATATCTCTTCCCTCTTGCGTCTCCCTCCCTCCCTATGACCTAAGATTTTGATGCTTTTCATGATACCAGCCAGCCCGCAGGGCCTCAGACACAGGCTCTTGTCCTGCCCCAAGCCCTTGGCACTTGCTGCTCCTTTCTGGAATATTCCTCCCCAGACATCTCACAAGATCGCTCTCTCACCTCCTTCAGGACTCTCCTCAGCACGCCTTGCCCTGGCCGTCCCAGTCTCTTCCTGCCCCTCTTGTTCTCCTTTCTCTTTGTTCCCAGCCTCTAACATCTGACGTATCATTGATTAAATTTCTCATTTGTTAATTGCCTCCTCTCCCACGGCGGAATCCAAGTTTCGCGTGGGCAGGACTCTGTGCTGTCACCCACTTTGCCCCAGCACCTAGGACAGAGCTGGCACAGATGGGCACTCTGATTTTTGCTGAATGAACGATTGTCTGTTAAATGTGCCTCGCACATCAGAAAGACTCAATAAAGCACAGCTGGTGCCATCACCATTACTGTTATTATCGATGCTGCTGCTGTTATTATTATCATCATCGTTACTATGATCCTGAGCTGATCCCAGACCTTGGTTCTCCAGCCTCTGAAATGGGCATCCAGGGGACTGAGATGTCGGCCGCCACCAGAAGCGGATCAGGTCCTTGCAGGAGAGACAAAGAACCTTGCCCGCCCCCCTGGGGGTGCCTGCACCCCTCACTGGAGAGAGAGGCCGGGGAGAAGCTTGGAGAAGGCACACAGCCCCAGTGAACAGGGCTGCCAGAAGGCCATACATAATTCATTGCCAAATGGGGCGGTGGGCGACTGTGCGCTGGGGCTCACTCTGCGCCTGGCGCTTTGCTGACTGCTCCTCACACGCTGCCTCGTTGCATCTTCGCGGATTTGCAGGGTGCGAACCTTCCCCCGCCTCCCCGTTTTCCCCGGGGGGGGAGACAGGTTCCGAGGATGGGGCCACCGTGCAAGTCACACAGCTTCTCAGTAGCCAAGCGGTGTCTCCAGTCACTGCCTCTCTGTGGAGGAAAGAGACAGCCCTGGGGACGGAGTGGAGACAGAGACCTACCCCAGACAGGGCAGCAGAGGACAGGCTGGGTCACAGCAGGGCTGAGGAAGGGGCAGGGGACCCCCAGCCCACCTCACCCTCCTCTCCCGGAGGACGCGTTCCCTGCTGTGGCCACCAAGAGTGCTGGCTCTGGAGTTTCAAGGGCTCACGGCTCAATTTGCTCAGTTGGAAGAGTAACAGAGCCCACGCCCTGGGGCTCTGCAATCCTCCCGACAGGATGCTGGCCCCAAAAGTGGCATCTGCCTGGGGGAAAAACCAATCCCAAAAGGTTACATACTCTACTATTCCCTTTACATAACATTTTCGACATCACAAAATGTTAGCAATGGAGGACAGATTAGGGACAGGCTGGATGGGGATGGAATGGGCGTGTGGTCATAAAAGAGCGACAGGCGGGATCCTTGTGCTGATGGACAAGTTCTGTATCCCGACTGTGAGACTGGGATGGAGGATCCACAAACCTGTGATAAAACTGTATAGAACTAAAAGCACACACAAAATATTACAAGTAAAACTGGGAAATCGGAGTAAGATCGGTGGGTTGTGTCAATGCCCACAGCCCAGCTGTGATCTTGTCCTATAGCTCTGCTCGGTGATTCCATTGGGGGAAACTGGGTGAAGGGTACAGGGGATCTCTGTGTCATTTCTGATAACTGCACGTCAGTCTACAATGATCTCAATGGAAATTTCAATTTTAAAAATGTCATCTGGGGGGCTTCCCTGGTGGCGCAGTGGTTGAGAGTCCGCCTGCCGATGCAGGGGACACGGGTTCGTGCCCTGGTCCGGGAAGATCCCACATGCCGCGGAGCGGCTGGGCCCGTGAGCCATGGCCGCTGAGCCTGCGCGTCCGGAGCCTGTGCTCCGCAACGGGAGAGGCCGCAACAGTTAGAGGCCCGCGTACCGCAAAAAAAAAAAAAAAAAAAAAGTCATCTGGGGAATTCCCTGTTGGTCCAGTGGTGAGGACTCTGCGCTTTCACTGCCGAGGGCGCAGGTTCAATCCCTGGTCGGGAACTAGGGTTCTGCAGGCTGCGCAGAGCGGCAAAAAAAAAAAAAAAGCCGTCTGCCTCTGCCCAGAAAGGGTTATGTAAACCACTGCAATTCGTTCTCGCCCAACCCCACAACCGCCCAGACCAGGACAGGGACAAGTGGGCATTCACCAGGCAGCTAGAGTTTTCCTCAGCTCTGAATTGTCCTTCCTGCCTCACTTGGAGGGTCCTCAGTCTTTATTCCAGAATGTTCCTGTCCTCTCTCACCTTCCCATAGACAAGAATTCAATACGACCCCATGGGACTCGAGATAGACACTGGAGGAGGACGAGGAAGGCCTTTGTCATCAGTCTCCTGTCTGCATCCGGCTGGGACTCCTAGCCACGCTCAGAGGCTCCCAGTCAGGATCATGAAAACAGCAACCCTCGCCCGCCTTGGTCTCCTGCTCCACGAGAGTGTGGGGCAGCGGAAAGAATGCTGAGCATCAGGTCCCACGGGTCCCAGACCCCACCAAGCTCCTGCCTCACCATGTGACTCTAGACAATCCCTGTCTTCTTTTTGGTTCTTAGTTTCCTCATTTGAAGCACAAAAGAATTGGACTGGATTCTCCTTAAGGGTCTTCCGGGCCCCGTGAAGAGGTGACCCTGGCCCCCATCCTGCTACCCAGAGGAGTCTCCTTCACGTTCATGTGGTTGGACAAGAAGAGCTGGGCCCCAGGCCTGCCTCTAGCCCTTCCCTGTGCTTGCATGCATGACCTTGGGCCCTCCCTGCCTTTCAGCATCAATACAATTGAGAGGGTTACACAAGCTCAGGTCATTAAGTCACTCAACAAACGTGTATTGAACACTCACTAACTGCCAAGCATTAGAGAAAAAAAGCGGGGGGGGGGCGGGGAGGCAGGGAAATGCCATCCCTGCCTTTGTGGAACCTGCGGTCTAGGAGGGAAGAATGCCACAAAGAAATAAAAAATTGCAGCTGATTTTATGCAAAGAAGAAAAGCATCAGCTGGGATGGTGTGTTTCAGGGCCATCCTTGAAAGGATGGGCTTCCCTGGGAAGTAACAGTTGAGCTGAGGTCTGAGCAAGGAATCAACTCTAAGCAAAGAAAGGGGAAGGTGACCAAGGGCAGAGGCTGCTCCAAAACAGGGAGCAGCAAGAGCTGGGGGCCTGTGCAGAGTGAAAGCCCAGCGTGAGCGATCACGGTCCAGGAAGAGGCAACAGCTTCAGTGGATGACACAGGAGAGCAGGGATGAGGGGAGCAGGGATGACGGGAGTCAGGCTGAGCAGGGTCGTCTCCATCCCAGACAGAAGGGATCCTTTGAGTCACGTTAAGCAATGGAGTTACCAGATTGGATTTATGTTTTGTAAATCTCCTCCCGGTTACCAAGAGGAGAGGGGACCTCATGGGCCCTCCTTGTTGCCTTAAGTGATTTTTACTGTGGTGTTATTCATACAGGTACAAACATTAAATGAAGCATAAACTCCTTATAGCTCTTATACAACCATAAAACCAAGACAAATTGGTTGATCAAATACAAAATCAATTCAAATCAGATTAATTTCATATAACGTATCTTTTGTTTGAAACTCTGTCACCACCTACAGTGCAAGTATGACCCAACTACGATGGGTTTGAGTCTGTGGGACAGAGCAGGCTGGCTTTATAATCCAAGAAGAAAGAGGCAGACAGCTCAAGAGAAAAATGGAGGAAATGAATTAAAGTACTTCACAAGTGAATAGCCAACCGGCAAATGCATGATAAAGGGCTCAGCTCCGTAACTCATCAAGGGGAAATGCAAATTAAGACCACAGTGAACTACCACATCAGACACAAGAAAAGCTAAAGTGAGGAAGACTGACAACGTCAAGTGTTGGTAAGCACGTGGAGCAACTGGAACTCACACCCAGCTGGCGGGTATGTGAATTGGTACAACCACTGTGGGAAGCATGTGTCAGGTCTGCTCAAATTGGGCACGCCCTACCCTCTGACCCACACTTCCACTCCAAGGCATGTACCTAACAGAAGTTGATCCTTGCGTCCTCCAAAGATGTGACTGGGAATATTCACAGCAGCGCTATTCACATAGTAGCCCTGCGTGGAATGAATCCAAATATTCCGCAGTTGTAGAACAGACAATTTGTAGACTATTCCTGAGGTGGATGGTTGGTCAGCTTTAAGGATGGATGATCTACAACTGGCCACAACAATAGAGATGAACCTCACGAACATGATGTGGAAAAGACGTTTACATAAAGGACAAAAACAAGCAAAATTAGTTTGTGGTGTTAGAGATCAGGGTAGAATTACCCACAGGTGGGAGGAGGGTTAGTGACTGGGGATTTGGAGGAGGGAGAGACCAATGGGCTAGACAGTCTGGGAGTTGCTAGAAATAGCACTGTGGTCCTCAAGGCTCCGGACTCAACTGAGAGGCCAGACATGGGGGGAGGAGAAGGACATGTAGAAACGCAGCTCAGGGTCCCCTGGCCCCCTTTCCTTGCCCACACAGACCAACTCGCAAGTGGTAACCTAGGTGCCTGGGCTTGGCTGGAGGGAACTAGACGCCAGGCGTAAGAAAGGGCTGGCCTTCCAAGCCAGAGATCGAGAGCTCCTCTGGGGGAAGAAGCCTTGCCTGTAGCCCTGGGGCACTGGAGATTGGTGGAGACCTTGGCACCAGCTTCCAGGTAAGAAGAGGGTGCTGGGCAGCGTGAGGCAGCCTCACCAGCCACAGGCCACCGACCCCAGGCAGCCTCAGGGAAGCTCAGCTCCAGTCCTAGCTTTGAGGATCCACTTCTTTGTACCTTAAGCCCTCCCCACCTCCCAGGTTTGGAGCAGGTAGAGGAGGAGGGTCATTCCCTGCTCCTGAAAAGCAGACGTATAATCCACATGCTGGTGAGAAGGGTCCTGACTGTCTGGTATGAAGCTGTTGCTCAGCAAAGTCTGGCTGGATGAATGCCCAGCTGGGCATGATGCTATGTGCGTGGCAGACTGGGGCCTCCCCATGAGAAGTTCATCGACAGGCTTCCAGGAAAGGGATTGCAAAATAAGTTCAGAGTTTTCACTTAAGAAGCACCCACCATGCGCCAGGCCCTCTGCTCAGAGCTTTGGCGCACAACCTCATTTAATTCTCCTACTTAACACACCAATAACTCAGACGTGACTATTTTTAAAATCAAGTCTGACAATATCTGCCTTCAGCTGGAGAGTCTAGAGCTTTTACATTTAATGTACTTTTTTTTTTTTTTGCGGTATGCGGGCCTCTCAATGTTGTGGCCTCTCCCATTGCGGAGCACAGGCTCCGGACGCGCAGGCTCAGCGGCCATGGCTCACGGGCCCAGCCGCTCCGCGGCATGTGGGATCTTCCCGGACCGGGGCACGAACCCGCGTCCCCTGCATCGGCAGGCGGACTCTCAACCACTGCGCCACCAGGGAAGCCCTAATGTACTTATTATTGTGGGTGGGTTTATGTCTGTCATCCTGCTACTTGTTATCTATTTGTCCCTCTCTTCTTTTTTCCTTTGTTCTTCCTTGACTGCCTTCTGTTGGGTTAATCAAGTATTTTTATAAACATTCCATTCTGTCTTCCCTGTTTGCTTTTTAGCTCCACCTCTTCAAATTTTGGGTTGCTCTCAAAGGGATTACGATGTTCATTCTTAAGTCATCACAGTCTGCCTTCCAATGATAATGCACCACTTCATGTATTCTGTAAGGACTTTACAAAAACAGAATTCCATTTCATCCTCTCCTGTACTTTGTGTTATTATAGCTGTATATTTTACTTTATATGTGATATAAATCCCAGAAAAACTGTCATTTTGCTTTAAGGAGGCAATTAATTTTTAAAGCAGTTAAGAAAAGGAAGAGTCTTTTGTATCTATTCACATATTTACCATTCCCAGTGCTACTTTTTCCTGTAAAAATTTCCTTGTAAATTTTCTACAGTTCTATCTGGTATCATTTTCCTTAAGCCTAAAGACCTTTCTTTAGCATTTCTTAGAATTCAGGTCTACTGGAAACAAATTCTCTGTTTTATCTATTCAAGAATGGTTTGATTTTTCCATTTTGAAGTATATTTTCACTGTTAGCATTCTAGGTTGACAGATTTTAACTTCCTCTGTGGTTAATTGTTCTATTGTCTTCTGACTTGCATTATTTTCACGAGAAGTCTGTTGTCTTTTGCATCATTGTTTTCCTATACATAATTATTATATATTTTTTTCTAGCTGTTGTCCAGATTCTCTCTTCATCTTTGGTTTTCGGCAGTCTGACCATGATGTGCCTGAGTATGATTTTCCTTGTATCTATCCTGAAACGTCCTGGATCTGCAGGTTGACTCTTTTTCAAACACGGAACATTCTCAGCCAATATTTCATCCAAAAAACACAATTTTTTTGCTCCATTATCTCTCTTCCCGCCTCTGGGACTCAAATTACACGTATGTTAAGACTGCTTGATGCTGTCGCATAGGTTATTGAGACTCTGTTCATTTTTTCAATCATTTTTCTCTTTGTGCTTCAGTATAGATAATTTCTACTGATCTGTTTTTAAACTCACTGATCCTTTTTGTATTGGGTCTAGTCCCATCCAATGAGTGTTCAACTTCAGTTATTGTATTTTCAAGTTTACAATTTGATATGATCCTGTTTTTTAAGAAAAAAAGTTTCCACATCTCCTCTTGTTATGGGTTGAATTACGTCACCCTCCAAAAAAATAGATATGTTGAAGTGCTAACCCCCCGTACTTCAAAATATGACCTTATTTAGAAACAGGGTCACTACAGATGTAATTAGGTAAATTAAGGTGAGTTCATACTGGAATAAAGTGGGCCCTTAATCCAATATGACTGGTGTCTTTATAAGGAAAGCAGAGAGACACGGGGAGAACACCACGTGAAGACAGAGACTGAAATTCTTGCAAGCCAAGGAATGCTAAGGATTGCTGGCAGTCACCAGAAGCTAGGAGAGAAGCATGGAACAGATACCCCTTCAGAGCTCTCAGAAGGAATTAACCCTGCCAACAACTGGATTTCAGACTTCTAGCCTTTGGAACCGTGACAGAATACATTTCTGTTGTTGTAAGCCACCCAGTTTGTGGTCATTTGTTCTGGCAGCCCTAGGAAACTAATACGCTTCTGAAATTTCCCACACCTTCATCCGCTGCCTTCTCCTGTAAATTCTTTAACACATTTATCATAATGATTTAAAAATCTGCCAACTAATTCCAACATCTAGATCGCCTTGGATCTGTTTCTACTGACTTAAAAAAAAACTTGTCCCTGTGTCACATGTTCCTGTTTCTTTCCATGTCTATCAATAATAATTTTTAATTTTATTCTGGACATTGTGATGCTATAATGTAGAACTTCTGGATTGTGTTATCTTCCTCTGAAGAGTTTTGTATCTCATTTCTGTTTAATTGTTGGCCATTCACCTCGATCTTGTGAAGCCCTGGTTTTAGACTTTGTTAGGGCAGGTTTATCTTGGTCCTTCCTCCTAAGTAATGGTCTCCCAGGATCTCAGTGAAGAGGCTGGCATGTTTACCAAGCCACTCTAACTTGATGAGATTTGAACTAGAAAATTTGGATCCAATGCCAAGCAGCTGCAGAAAGCTCTGCTCAGCTCTTTCAGCCCTCCGGCTGTGTTCTCCCCTGAGCTCCTCGGAGTCATGCCCCACACCAGAGTCAGCCAAGAATCTGAGGGGAGTTTGCTCCCTCTGCAGCTCTGTTTTCTGGGATTTCTCTCTCTCTCAATTTGCAGCTGCTCTGCAGGCCCTGAACTCCAACTTCTTACTCCTTAGTCAATAAGGCTTCTGCTTTCTGCCTGAGTTCTATCCCCCATGCACAACGTAAACTAGGGAATGCCCTCAGGGGAAAATCCAGATAAATGTGTCTCTCACCAGTAGAGTTTCCTGGTTTCAAGGGTCATATCTCCTCTAGTCACTCTGCTTTTGGTCACTCTCCAATAGTTCCAAGCAAATCTGTTTTATATAATTTTGTCCAGATTTTATAATTGTTACCAGCAGAAAGTTCATCTGATATAAACTACTCTTCTACTACCAGCAAGTCTATGCTTTATAAATCACTCCATCATGTTGCCTAAGACATAATTTAGCGCTCGTGTTTAGGTCTAGTTTTAGACTTGACATTGGAAGCAATACGGTTTAGCGGAAAATGCAGGCCATTGTGTTGGGGTCTGGAGCCAGACATTCAAACGGTTGAGTCTTGATTCGGATACTTTGCTGTGTGACCTTGAACGAACTTCTTCATCTCACTGAGCCTCAGTGGCCTCACTTGTGTAACAGGAATAACAGTCCCTGTCTTCCGGATGAGGAATGGAAGTAACCTGAGCAAAAGCCCAGACCCATGTCTACACATGCTAATGTGCTCAATAGATGGAAGATGTTATTAGCAGTGAATTAGCAGTTCTGTTCTTACAAGTAAAGATCCCCAATGACATCATGATCAGCCAGACCCAGTATTGACCTTGAGTAAATCCCCACTCTTTTTAAGAGTAAATCCCCACTCTCAAAATGACACATTTTAAGAGACAAGCTGATGTCTTCAAGTTTGGTTTCACAGTCATGTCAGAGGTGCATCTTCTAAGGGCAGCGAGGGACCTGCATCCTCTGGGATGGCCCTAACTCTGCCTTTTCGGCAGCAGAATGTCCCCCGTTAGAAGACCGACAAGGGCTCCTGCCCACTCGTGTCTGGGCTAAGTCAAGTCCTGATCAAATGGGCTGGGCTGGGTTGGGTGACACTCACCAGGCTTATACAGCAACCCAAATAAGGAGATACCAATATATCAACGGTATTTATGGGGAGGGTCCCCCTCTGGAGGGGCAAATGCCGCCAACACAGCAACCCAAACAATCCCCTTGACAGAAGGGCTCATCGTCTCCAGGCAGAGCTGCGGAAGCCAAGCCTGCATTCCGGACCAGCCAATGGCCTTCGGCAGGTCCCTCCCCCTCTCTGGATCTCCTTCCACTGTCTGTATGAAGCGCTGACGTCTAAAGGCCCTCTCAATGTGGGCTCAGAAATCGGGCAACCTGCTGCCTAGCCATGGTCCTGCCTCCAACACGGGGAGTGAGGGTGGGCACCTCACGTGATCACCCTCTGACTCAGTTTCCCCATCTGTAACATGGGGCGCACATGCTCAATGCTCCCTTTTGCACCAGGCTGCCATGGAGCCCTTAAAAATAACAAAGTATTCTGAAAGTCAGAATAACAAACACATATCGTACCCCAGATCTACAGCCTTGCACCATGGTTGGCAAACTCAACAGAGTCTTGCATTATAAAGACAAGGAGGGGAAATGTAGCCAGCCCACCCTTGGGGAAAAAATGAGAGCTTTCAAAGAGAGACAAATAACTTGCAATTTAAATGCATAAGAGACCAGGCTGTGCCACCGCATATGCAGATAGATGCAAATGATATGCAAATGGGCCAGCGCAAGCCTGGGTTTGCCAGGGTCCTCTGCCAAGCAGCCAGTTATGGGGTTCAGCCAGGTCTGCTCTGTGCCAGAAGCTCACATCTGGGGCCCAGAGGCCTTGGGGTGAATATCCGATTGCGCCTCCTCCAGAAAGCTTTCCAAGACCCAGCAGGCCGCAGCCCCTCCCCCTCTCCCCAGGGCTTGGAGCCTGCCTCTGGACTCTGCAAGGGTGCCACCATCTCCCCCTCCAGACAGCGAGCTCCTAAGGGCTCCGTCTCATTCACCACTGCACTCCTGGAACTTTCACAGGACCTGGCACCAAGTAGGTGCTCAGAGGCTGCAGGCTGAGTGATCACAGGAAGGCAGGATGGGTGGGTGAATTCATTTATAAGTCCTCCTTGACCCAAGGAACAGGCCGAATCCTCTTCGGGGGCTAATCCTTCAGATTAAAGGAATAAAGTTTGCAGGTAACACCTAATTTATAAATTAGGAAAGATTCCACTTTGTTGGTACAATGACATCCTTACCCCTCTCTTTCATTCTGCTGTCCTTTCTGGGGTGGGCGAGGGCCTGACTCAGAATCAGTGTCCAATAAATATCGACAATGAATGAATGAGTGAATGGATGCATGGACAAAAGAATGAGGTTTCAGCTAACTTTCCAGAAATTGCCCGTAAGCCGTAGCCCATTCTGTCAAAATACAGACCTTAAGTTGAGCTACTGATTGTGTCTATTTGTTGTAGCAAGTTTGAATTCTTTTTGCTGTGTTCCTAGACTTTAGGGACTGTAGCAGACACTTCTGTGCCACATCACACCTCCTTATCCCACCTCTGATTTCAGCTGCAGTGAGGTGGACAGTCCTGACTCAGCATGACTTGTGCCATCTCAAGCAGGAGCTTTTCTGCCAGGGGGCTTTTCCCAAGGCAGGAGTGGGGAGTAAAGACCCCTGAGCAACCTTCTGCACTAGAGGACAGGAGCCAGTGGACGGATGCTCCCACCTCCTGTCTTCCAGAAAACAATTCCGGGAGGCATCCTGTATGCTTCTAGAGTTCCTGGTGGAAACCAGCCTTCTCTCACCCACAGCAGGGAAGGGCACCCCCATCGCTTCTCCTCCTCTCCTGCCTTGCTCTCCTACCTCCTGGGGTCACCCCGAAGTCCTTAACTCAGGCTCTTGCTTTCAAAGGATCCCAAAATAGGACAGTGGCAGTTCTCAAATCTGGTTGCGCCCATGGCTGTGCATCTCATGAATACGATACACATGTGAAGGTGGAAACCAGATCGAGAATGTCTTCACAGCCAAAGGGAACTATTTCATTGATAAGCCAGCGTTCAGTGGGGTTGAACCAGCACTCATTCATTCATTCACCCTACAGCAGGCAAGGCCCCGCCCTCTCGCTGCTACAGCCCAGTGGCTGTTGTGATGATATGAGTGGACCACCGGGAAGGGCTCTATTGAATCCTGGATCCTCAAAACCATCTCGCTCCCCTGTGGGCAAAACGGTGCCCTTTTCAGATGAGGAAACCGGGACTTGTCCTGGGGAAGGTCAGACAGCTCATAGGTGGTGTAGCAGAGTCCATATCTGGGGCGTGCAGAGACACCACCCACCAGGCGGCGTCCAGGGCTGTGAGTGAAGGAAGGTCTGCTTAGGAGTCACGTGGCCCACACTCCAGGCCAGTACTTCCCACAGAAAAAAGACACCAGCCACAGACACAACCCACATGGGTAATTTTACCTTTTCTGGTAGCTTCATTACAACAAAGTCAAAAGAAACTGGTGGAATTCATTCTAACAATATTTGTATTTAAGCTAATACATGCAAAATATTATCATTGTGACATGTCATAAATATTTAAAATTCTTAATGAGACATTTACCCTTTTGATTTTTCACACTAAGTCTTTGAACTCTGGTGTGTATTTTACACTTAAGGCACATCTCAGTTCAGAATTTCAGCGCTCAGTGCTCACTCGGTGGTGACGCGCGGAGCTCTTGGCCGCTGGATAAGGCAGCCCTAACACCCCGACTCCTCACACCCCACCCCCATCTTGTGTGATCTTGGCCGAGTCCCTTCCTAGTTTGTATTCATCAGAGGGGAAGTGCTTTGTAAACTCACTGTGAGCAGGTCACTACGACCTCCTTTCATCCGTGTACTACCTTGGCAGCCAAGGCACCCACAGAGACAAAATTCCTGGGGGTCACAGCTCCGGGGAGACACACACCCAGTTCCCCTTGTGGAAAGAGATGTCTTCTCAAACTTGGGCCGGGGAGCCCCACGCACCCGCGAGAGGGGGAGGGGAGGGGCTGGGGGAGGAGTCCCTCCCCGCACCCACCCCCCCCACCCCCCGGCCCAGGATGTCACAGCAACCAGACTATAACAGCTGCTTTAATTTTGTAAAATCAGAACTCCGTGCTTGGAGCTGGTTCTCTGGGAATGCCGGCTGTCTCGTTCATGCTTTAGCCACACATTTATGGAGCGCTCCGGTTGTTTACGCTGTCACCATGAGGATGCCGAAGATACAAAGGAGAAAGCAGCCCGGCCTCCTCCCCGTGTCTGGTGGCGCAGGCCGGTCAAGGGAGAAAACCGCCCCAGCGAAGCTCTACGGGCAGCGCTTCAGAGGCTCTGGGTGGGCACCCTGCCTGAGCGAGGGGGTGGGAACAGCAAGTTCAAAGAAGGGTGAGAGGGAGGTAAAGAAAGGTGAGACGGAGCTTGTGATCAGGTGTGTGGCTGGAGGGCAGGATGCCTGGGAGGGCTGGCAGGACATCAGACAGTACCCACGGGTAGGTTGGGTCCAGCCCAGGATGGATCTTGAATGTTCTCTGAGACCCCTGCTCCAGACAGCAGGACTGCCAGAGGAACCCTGACTCGCTTTGCTGCGCCTTTGGCAAAATCGCCGATTAGGTGACTAGGACACCAATCGCGGCAATTCAACTCCTCGTATTCACTATTCACAGGGGCCTCTATTGATGATGCTCTGCTGTGGGGAACACTGAGATGCAGAAGACAGTAGAAACCAGCAAAAAATATAGGACTTTTATTTCCAACACAATTGTGAGTTACACTGCAGAAAACCCTCCTGCTACAAAACACTACTTGGAAATGGTGGCTAAAATATAACAAACATCCTTTTAAATGCATGGCTGAGCTTGCAAGAAAGGAAGGGAACTCCCCAGGGATAAAAACAAAGAAGGAGCTGAAAACCAGAGCAGGAATCAGGAGGGCTAGTATCGGTGCTGTGCTGGCACGGGCAGGGTGGAGCTGTGGGTCTCAGCAGCCTGGGGTTGGATTTTACAGCCCCTGTGGGGACGAGAAATAAGGCTTTGGGCACCACAAAGCCAGGAGTTGTAAATGAGACCCACCTCCAAGCCAGACTCTTCAGAGTTATAGTCTCGGTGAAAAAGTGGGCAAGGATTTAAAAAAAAAACAACCACCCACTCTCTGCTCAGACAGATCACCGATCAGCTCATCTGCTACAGCCTGGGCTCTGGGAAGTTGTAACCACAGACTTAGCCCCAAGGGCTTTGGGATTTAAATTTACACTACCCTGCTTCCCTTGTGTTCAGGAGACTCTGAAAGCAAGAAGTTAACACAGAAAAGGGTCCCTGGCTGGAGATGCCTGTGGGCACTGGGCAGAAACAAATGCAAACACTCCCTAGAGGGCCATGACCTCAACCTAGGCTGCCCAGTGTTCCCACAGACAAAGGTTCCTGCAGATGAGCTCACAAAGACAAAATTACAAAACAAAAGCAGTCATAAGACAGAGTCAGCGGCAAAACCAATACGCTTGCCCCACCCTCACCCACCCACCACCACCACCACCACCACCACCCCCTCCCTGCCACCCATCCATGATCCTCAGATGATAGATCCAGGAGATAGAGACCAGAGGATACCTGTGATTACAATGACTAAGATGTTTTGGGAAATATCAAAAAGAATTAACATAATGAAAAAAGAACAGCCAGGGCTCCTGGTTACAGACAGAAGATTAATATGTGTGCTGCCGAAGCGAGCATATAGACAGCAGAGTAGGCACAGGCATTTATCCCTGCTCCCTCCTGAAACACCTTTAAAAATGGCAGAAAAGGAATTTTTTAAGTACCATGATGACAAAGAAAATGGGATAATTTCGAAATTGGAAAGCGAACCGACAAGTGGGAATTGACTTAGTGGATGCAAAAAAACTGAGTCTTAAACTGGCAGTGAGGAAAGTCTAGGACACAAAGAACCCCCAAAGGTTCAGGAATTGAGTATCAGGTACTTCTGGAAGCAGAGGGAACCATAGGGTACTTGTTGAAAGAGAGTTTAAAAGGCAGTTAGTAACCAAGATCCCATCTCCCAAGGTGACTTTCTCTACTATATCCCTGAGATATAGTAGAGAGAGAATATTATTCCCTGGAGTGGGTAAAACCATGGGACTCTGCACTGGGGAAGAGCAGATCCAGCTGGGGGCAGGGGCATCACACTGAAAATGGGAGAATTAAGTGAAGGTCTTCACATTGAATATTAATACTCCTAAATGGCAACCAGGCTTAGTATGAACCTCCAGGCAAGAGATCAAAAGATCTTTGCAAATTTGAGAAACCTAGGAAGAAAGACCTAAAGGCAGTGACATCAGAAGTTGCCCAGTGAGGACTTCCCTGGTGGCTCAGTGGTTAAGAATCCACCTGCCAATGCAGGGGACACGGGTTTGAGCCCCAGTCCAGGAAGATCCCACATGCTGTGGGGCAACAAAGCCCATGAGCCATAACTACTGAGCCTGCGCTCTAGAGCCTTGCGAGCCACAACTACTGAGCCCACGTGCTGCAACTATTGAAGCCCGCACACTCTAGGGCCCATGTGCTGCAACTACTGAGCCCGTGTGCTGCAACTACTGAAGCCCGCGTGCCTAGAGCCCATGCTCTGCAACAAGAGAAGCCACCGCACCGCAACACCGCAATGAAGAGTAGCCCCTGCTCACTGCAACTAGAGAAAGCCCACATGCAACAACAAAGACCCAACACAGACAAATTAATTAATTATGAAAATTATATTAAAAAAATTTTTTTAAAAAGAAGTTGCTCAGTGAAAGAGGCTAGTCAGATCATGCTTCAGTGGAGTCCTTGGTGGGCAGCCAGCTCTGAGCTTTGAGTTTCCGAGCAGACTCTGTGTGTAGAAGCCAAGGATCACTGGGCACATAAGGGAAGCTCCTAACTCAGAGCCAAACAATAACAAACAGATAAAAAGCAACTTGGAGGGAACACACATGATGATGATAAGAAGAAAATGCCAAAAAATTATCATTAGTAGCATCAAAGACATAAGAGATATAGCACATGTTAAACAAGTACAGGATGTTATTAAAAAGGAATGTTCTGAAAAGAAAAAAATCTCTCTTGCATAGAACAAATTAAAAGCTTAGTGGTAAGTTTAGAAGATAAGGTTGCAGATTAGGCAATTTCCCAGAAAGCAGAGCAAAAGGACAAAGCGTAAGAGAGAAAAGACATGAAAATTAGAGAATCAACCTGGGAGATCTAACATCCAAATAAAAGAAATCTCGGAAAGAATAGAGAAAATAAAAGGGGGAGGGGTACTCATCCAATAAGTTATTCAAGTAAATGTCTCTGAATTAGATTACATGAGTTTCCAGATTGAAGATGCCCACCAAGTATTGAACAAAATGGATGCTATTTGCACACTAAGACATATCATTGTGAAAGTTTAGATCACTAAGCACAAATGAAAAATCATACAAACTCCCAGAGAGGGAAAAACTAGATTTTACACAAAGCATCAAAAATCAGAATGGGAGACTTCCCTGGCAGTCCAGTGGTTGGGACTCTGCACTTCCACTGCAGGGGACATGAGTTAGGTCCCTGGTCAGGGAACTGGGATCCCACATGTCGAGTGGCTCGGCCAAAAAAATAAATAAAATTTAAAATTTTTAAAAATCAGAATGGCATCAGATTTCTTAAGAGCAACACTGATTTAGACCACAATGCCTTCAAAATCCAGAGAAACACATATATCAAACTTAGAATTCTATACCCAGCCAAACTATCAATTGTGAGCATAGAATAAAGATTTTCAGAAATGAATGGTCTCAAAAATGTTAACTCCCATGCATCTGTAACAGAGCAGGACCCTATGGCACCTTCCCAGAACAGAACACCCATTCCATCCTGCCATGTCCTCCTCCTGCCTTTTGTCTGTAGAAAAACTTTAGTCAAAGAATAAATTTAATCAGAGAAGTGAGAAAAATCAGAAAGAAAGGAAAACAGTCAAGCAAGACAAAATAACGGTTTAGCCATTAAACAAAGCCAATGACGTTTAGTTTCTTCTCAAGGGCTATAGGTAATATTCTGGGCTATATCCTTTGAGTTGATTTGCAGATACTGAAACCCGCACCAGGTGGAAGAAGTTACCTCTATGCTCCCCACAAGCACATTAGACCCCAGACCAGTTGGAACCAGAAGGTTGATGATGTTGACTCCCAATTACCTCACCACCAACCAATCAGAAGAATGTCCCTGAGCTGATCACATACCCCACAACCCCCTCCCTCACCCTATCTTTAAAACCCTTTCCCTGAAAGCCTTTGGGAAGTTTGGGCCTTTTAAGCACTAGCTACCTGGACTCCTTGCTTGATGCCCTGCACTTTCCTTCACCACAACCTGGTGTCAATAGATTGGCTTTACTGCGTGTGGGCAAGTAGACCCAGGTTTGGTTTGTAACATCCTTTCTTGAGAATTTACTAGAGAATGTGCACCACTAAGACAGGGAATAAATCAAGAAAGAGGTTAAGGTGAGAAATCAACACATAAGAGAAATAATGTGAATCCTCAAGCTATTGATGAAGGGAGAGCCAAATAGGCTTGGAGAGCAGCCAGAAGAAATTGGAAGAGACAAGAAAGGTCTGTGAAAAATGTTTCCAAGATGATGCAGTTGGGAAATGTGCTTGGATGTATCAAGAGGCAGTTGGCTCTGTTGGAGAAGGATTTGGGATGAATTCATGATAATTAGACAGAAAACTAAGCAAACAAATAAAAACTAGACAGTATTAACTACGAAGAAAACAAAAGATTGTGGAAGAAAAGAAAAATAACTATCGTGTTCTACATGGCACAATGGTGAATAGAGTTTATGTAATCATAATAATGTAAACTTTAAATTATGATTTAAACTCTATTGGAAGAATGGTGGGGTAGGAAGTGTGTGTGTGTGCAAGGTAGAGGGAGGGGTGGTGCTGGTGAAAGCCAGACAGTTCCTCATTTTCTATTGTGGAAAGTTGACAGATAATGCCTAAAACTGGGCGGGGGGGGGGGGGTGGGGGAAGAATAATAAAGCATATTATTGTGTGATGTAGAAGTAAATTCCAAAAGCAGTAGTTAAAAGAGTAGAAGTTGCTTGGCCCTGCGGAGCAGAAAATGGAAGAATTTGGGGATGGAGGATAAGAGACTGCAGTTTTTATAATAAGCCTGTGGACCTACTTGATATTTTAAACTATATGCGTGTATACAAATGAAAATCTAAAAAACAGATGAGATAGATTTGGACCATAAACTTCTCATATGCTCTCATATGCCAGCTTGAATCCTCTCAGCTCCAGTAGTCTACAAGAGTCTTGGCCAGTTGTTTTGTCCCAACCAATTTTGCATGGGCTCTGTTTAACTCCACATGGACACAGCATGATAGCATTTCTGCCTTCTACCCCCATGTGCTTCCCTGTGGCTGCTGGTGCTGGAAATGCCATGGATCCACTCAATGCCCAGGCATGTGCAAGATAGTTCCATGAGATGAAGCAATCAATCGTGATTAACATCAAGCAGTGGCCAGCTCAATAATGTACCTTCACATTGGTTCTCCCTCCTTTCCTTTTTCCCACTTCAGCTTTCCTGGGATTACACTCCCTAAAACATTAGTGGCACTTCACTTTCACTTTAATTCTGCTTACTAAGGCCCTAGAAAGCAGACCTTTGGTTTGGAATTTGATGTTGGATTATTCACATCATACATAATCATGAGAGACGGAATGTTTTCCCCTTAAGATCAGAAACAAGGATGCCCTTTCTCGCTACTCCTGCTCAACAACATAAGAGAATTCCCAGCCAGTTCAATAAGGCAATAAACAAGGCATACAGCTTGGAAAGGAAGAAATCTCCTTCTATTCATATGTAACATGATTGTCTATGTGAAAAATCCTTTAGAACTAATAAGTTTAGCAAGATCACATAAGTCAATACACCAAAAAAAAAAAAAGTTTTTTTTTTGTTTTTTTTGTAGTACGCGGGCCTCTCACTGTTGTGGCCTCTCCCGCTGTGGCACACAGGCTCCGGACGCACAGGCTCAGCGGCCATGGCTCACGGGCCCAGCCGCTCCGCGGCATGTGTGATCTTCCCGGACCGGGGCACGAACCCGTGTCCCCTGCATCCGCAGGCGGACTCTCAACCACTGTGCCACCAGGGAAGCCCCCCCCCCCCAAAAAGTATTTTATATACTCACAATGAATAACTGGAACCTAAAATTAAGAAATAGCACTGGAAAAAATGAAATACTTGGGTATAAATCTGCATGCTGAAGACTATAAAACACTAATGAAAAAAATTTTAAATACCTAAATAAATGGAGAGATATACCATGTTCATGGATTGGAAGACTGAATTTTGTTAAGCTGTCAGTTATCTCCAAGTTGATCTACAGATTCAGTCTAATCCCAAACAAAGTCCTAGCAGGCTTTTCTGTAAAAATCAACAAGCTGATTCTAAAATTTACATGGAAAGGCAAAGGAACCAGAATAGCCAAAACAATTTTGAAAAAGAAGAACAAAGTTTCAGGATTCACACTATCTACTTTAAGACTTTCTATAAAGCAACAGTAATTACTGTGGAACTGGTCAAGGGATAGATACATGGATCAATGGAGCAAGGAATAAAATCCAGAAATAGAATCACACAAGTTTGTCCAGCTGATTTCTTACAAAGGTGCAAAGGCACTTTTACTGAGAAAGAATAGCTGGTTGTTGTTGTTTTTCAACAAATGGATTTTAATAATTTGGATAGTAATATTGAAAAAAAGATTGTCAATCTTTGTCACGTGTTACACAAAAATTAACTCAAAATTCATCATAGACCCAAATGATAACAGTAAAATAATAAAACTTTCAAAAGAAAATATGGGGGAAAAGTCTTTGTGACTTTGGAATGACCAAACCATTCTTAGATATAACACCAAAAGCATGGCATATAACAGAAAAAAATTGATAAATTATGTTATATCAAAAATTTTAAATTTTGCTTCTGTAAAAGGCACTGTTAAGAGAATGAAAGATAGGGACTTCCACGGTGGTCCAGTGGGTAAGACTCCGTGCTCCCAATGCAGGGGACCCAGGTTCAATCCCTGGTCAGGGAACTAGATCCTGCATGCCTGCTGCAACTAAGAGTTTGCATGCTGCAACTAAGAAGTCCGCATGCTGCAACTAAAGATCCCACATGCCACAATGAAGATCCCACGTGCCGCAACCAAAATGACCCAGCGCAGCCTAAATAAATAAATAAATAAAAATAACTTAAGAAAAAAAGAGAATGAAAGATAAACTGCAGATTGAGAGAAAATATTTGCAAATCTCATAGCCAACAAAAACTCAACCAGGATATGTGAAGAACTCTCAAAACTCAATAAAAAGGCAATACTTCAAATGGGCAAAAGATTTAAGCAGTCACTTCACAAAAGAAGATATATGAATGGTAAATAAGTAGATGAAAAGATGCTCAATTTCATTCCCTAGTCACTAGGGAAGTTCATATTAAAACCACAAGGGGGCTTCCCTGGTGGTGCAGTGGTTAAGAATCTGCCTGCCAATGCAGGGGACACAGGTTTGAGCCCTGGTCCAGGAAGATCCCACATGCTGCAGAGCAACTAAGCTGGTGCACCGCAACTACTGAGCCTGCACTCTAGACCCTGTGAGCCATAACTACTGAGCCCGTATGCTGCAACTACTGAAGCCCGCACGCCTAGAGCCCATGCTCTGCAACAAGAGAAGCCACCGCAATGAGAAGCCTGCGTGTGGCAATGAAGAGTAGCCCCCCTCGCTACAACCACAGAAAAGCCCTCGTGCATCAACAAAGACCCAACGCAGCCAAAAATAAAATAAATAAAATAAATTAATTTTAAAAAAAACCACATGGGATACCATTACACACCAATTAAAAAGGCTAAATTAAAATAAAATTATCAAGTGCTGTCAATAACATACCATGATCTACGGGGATTCATTCCAGGAAGCAAGGGTGATTTAACAATTATAAAATCTTTTTAGGGCTCCCCTAGTGGCGCAGTGGTTGAGAGTCCACCTGCCGATGCAGGGGACATGGGTTCGTGCCCCGGTCCGGGAGGATCCCACATGCCGTGGAGCGGCTGGGCCCGTGAGCCATGGCCGCTGGGCCTGCGCGTCCGGAGCCTGTGCTCCACAACGGGAGAGGCCACAACAGTGAGAGGCCCACGTACCGCAAAAAAAAAAAAAACAACTTTTTAAAAAGTCAACATAATTGACAATATTAACAAAATAAAGAACCAGAATCGTATGATCATCTCAGTAGATGCATAAAAAGCATTCAATAAAATTTAATATTCATTCAGAATAAAAATTCTTAGTAACTAGAAGACCGGAAATTTCCTTAATCTAATAAAATATCTACCATAAAGTACAGCATACATCATACTTAATTGCAAAATATTGGAAATTTTCCTCCAGAGGTTAGGAAGAAGATAAGGCTGTTCACTATCACCACTTCTATTCAATATTGTAGAGGAGATCCTATTCAGTGCAATAAAGCAATAAAAAAATTTAAAGTGTAACAACTGGAAAGAAAGAACAAGCTGTTGCTATTCACAGACAACATGAACAAACTGTTACTATTCACAGACAACATGAGATCCTATTCCATGGGATAAAGCAATAAAAAAATTTAAAGTATAACAACTGGAAAGAAAGAACAAACTGTTACTATTCATAGACAACCTGACTGTATACATAGAAGACCCACAAGAATTAAAAAATAAATGATTAGAATTAATAAGTGAATTTAGCAAAGTCCCTGGCTAAAATGTCAACATCAAAAAAATCAATTGCCGGGCTTCCCTGGTGGCGCAGTGGTTGAGAGTCCACCTGCCTATGCAGGAGACACGGGTTCGTGCCCCGGTCTGGGAAGATCCCACATGCCTCGGAGCGACTGGGCCCGTGGGCCATGGCTGCTGGGCCTGCGCATCCGGAGCCTGTGCTCCACAACAGGAGGGGCCGCGGCGGTGAGAGGCCCGCGTACCGCAAAAAAAAAAAAAAAATCAATTGCCTTTCTATACACTAGCAATAAACAATTACAAGATGAAAAATAAACAATGATACCATTTACAATACTATCAGAAAACATCAAGTACCTAGAGGAAAACGATAGACAAGATCTCTATACATAAAACTGCAAATCATTACTGTGAAAAATTAATGACCTAAAAAGATATACTATGTTCATGGATCAAAAGATTCAATATTGGAAAGAATATAATTCTCCTCAAATTGATCCATAGATTCAATGTAATTCCAACCAAAATTTCAGCAAATATTTGTGGAAATTTACAAGTTGATTCCAAAATATAACAGAAATAAAAGGGCTGGGTTTCCCTGGTGGTTCAGTGGTTAAGAGTCCGCCTGCCATTGCAGGGAACACGGTTCGAGCCCTGGCCCAGGAAGATCCCACATGCTGCGGAGCAACTACTGTGCACCACAACTACTGAGCCTGCGCTCTAGAACCCATGAGCCACAACTACTGAGCCTGAGCACCACAAGTACTGAGGCCAATGTGCCTACAGCCCATGCTCTGCCACAAGAGAAGCCACCGCAATGAGAAGGCCGCACACCACAATGAAGAGTAGCCCCTGCCTGCAGCAACTAGAGAAAGCCCTTGAGCAGCAACGAAGACCCAACACAGCAAAAACTAAAAATAAAAAAGAAATTTAAAAAAAAGAAATAAAAGGGACAATAACAGCCAATACAACATTGAAGAAGTACAAAATTAAAGACTTACACCATCAAGAATTATAAATTTGAAGAAATTGATGGTGTGATATTAGCAAGGATAGAAAAAAAGGCCCACAGAACAGAATAAAGAGTGCATATAGAGACCCATACATATTTAGTCACTTGCTTTGTGACAAAGATGTCCCTACAATGCAACGGGAGAAAGGTAGCTCTTTTTAGTAAATGGTACTGAGTCAACTGGATATCCATATAGGAAAAAAATGAATCTTGACCCCTGCCACACCATGTGTAGAAATAAATTTCTGTTGGATAATAGACCTAAATGTAAAAGATAAAACAATAAACCTTTAAGAAAACATAAGAGAATTGGAAATAGATCGTGGGCTAAGAAAATATTTCTTAAGTAGGACACAAAGGGTTCTAGTCTTTAAAAAATAATCAACAAATTAGACTTCATTGGCATAAGAAGTTTTGTTCACACACCACACAAAAACCATCAACAGAACAAAAATGTAAATTAGAGTGGAATAAGATATTTGCAATACATATTTCCAACAAAGGAACTCATGTCCAGAATATATGATGAGTTCCCACAAAGTAATGTGAAAAAGACAACTTCATTTAGAAAATGGGCAAAAGACTTGCATAGGGGCATCCAAAAAGAGGATATCCAGATAACCAATGAATCTCTGAAAAGGTGCCCAACATCATTAATTATCAAGAAAATGCAAAAAAAAAAAAAAAAAAAAGAAAATGCAAGTCAAACCACTATGAGATACCTTTGTACACACTAAATTAAAATTTTTTAATTGATAAAGCCAAGTGTTGGCAAGGATGCAGGGCAAGTGAAATGCTCATATTCTGCTGGTTGGAGAAAAAATTGGCATAAACGCTTTGAAAACAAAAGCACTATCTACTAAAGCTGAATGTATGTATATACATCCTAGGTATATAGTCAACAAAAGAATGCATACATATATTTAACAAAAGACATGCCTACAAATGTTCATGGCAGTTTTATTCATAATAGCCCTGTCTTAGTCAGTTCAGGCTGCTGTAACAGAATACCATAGACTGAGTGGTTAACAAACAACAGACATTTTTATTTCTCACAGTTCTGGAGGCTGGAAGTTGAAGATCACGGTGTCAGCATGATTGGCTTCTGGTGAGAAGCCTCTTCCAGGTTGCAGACTGCTGACTTTTCTTATATCCTCACTTGGCAGAAAGAGAGTGAGCGAGCTCTCTGGGGTCCCTTTTATAAGGGTACTAATCCCATTCATGAGGGCTCCACCCTCATGGGCTAATCATCTCACATAGACCCTCTCCCAATACCACCATATTGGGGTTAAGATTCCAACATATGGACTTTGAGAGTACACAAACATTCAGTCCATAGCAAATCCCAAACTGGAAACTACCTAAATATCCATCAGTAGTATAATATAGTTAAGCTTGATATAATCACACAACAGAATACTAAAAAACATTAAAAATGATTGAACTATCACTACACAGGACAACATTATGAACTTCACAAACACAATGTTGAATGATATAAGTCAGAAACAAATAAATATACTCAATGATTCCACTTATAAAAGGTTCAAAAACAAGCAAAACTTACCTCTGGTGATAAAAGTCAAATTCATCATTATCTTTTTGGAGTTAACGACTGAAGAAACAAGAGGAGAGGCTTCTAGGATGCTGCTAATATTCTAATTCTTGTCTCGATGGTGATTACATAGATTACATAGATGTGTTCACTTTGTAAAAATTCACCAAACTGAACATTTAAGATTTGCACCAAAAAAAAAAAAAAAAAGATTTGCACCATTTTCTCTATGTTATTATTCTTTAACAAAATGTTTACTTTAAGCAAATAGTTTTGGCTGTTTTACATAGGTATCATATTTCAAAACTTGGTATACTAAAAATTATAGAGGAGAATAAAAATAACCCATGGTCTCTCATCCATGTATAACCACTGTTCACATTTTGGTGGACTACCCCATTCAGTGTACATAAGTTCCAAGAGCTTCACTCATACTAAAGACAGAACTTCATAAGCTATAACTCAAATATAGGGACATGTATAATTAGTCCTCTAATCTTCAAGCAAATTATCTCAAATCTAATGAGTTAAAACAACACACTTTATTTTCACATGGTTTCTGTGGGTCAAAAGTCCAGGCAGAGGTTAGCTTCTTCCTTTGACTAAGGCCTCACATGGCTGCAAAGTGTCAACTAGGCTGTGTTTTTATCTGGAGGCTTGACTGGGGATGAATCCACTTCCAAGTTCAATCAGGAGATGAAAGTTCAAAGAATGAAACCTTTTTAGAAATGCTTTTAAATAAACATGCTCAAGCTTCACAAAGAGACAAGGAAAGTAACAACAAAAAACATGATATAAAACAGATATGAATCAAGAACAAATGGATATAAAAAATTATAATCGTTGACATAACAGCTCAAAAGATGGAATAAACTGTAAACTAGATGAAGAGAGAGCTGGGTAATAGAAATATTGCACTCACTGAAGAATTCATTTAGAAGGCAATATAGAAAAAGTGATGGAAAATATGAGAGAGAAGTTAAGAGAAATGGAAAATAACATTAGAAGATCAAGAATACATATAACAGAAATTTCCATAAGTATGATGTAGAAGGAATTACAAGAGAGCAATATTCAAAGAGATAATAGCTGAGAATTTTCTAGAAGTGAAAAAAGATGTGTGTTCTCAAAATAAAGAAGCCCAACAAATGCCACGCTAAATAAATAAAAATTAAAATTCCACCTAGATATATTCAGAATATCAAAGATGAAGAGAACAATCTTAAAAGCAACCCTGAAGTGGAAAAAAGGTTGCTCACAAAGAAATGATAAATATACTGAAATGAGAACTCTCAACCACAAAAGAGATAAGAAAATAATGCAATAATACCTTCAGGTATTCCGGGTGTTGAGGGAAATTAATTACTAACAGAATAATATACCTAACTAAACTATCACTAAACAAAATGAAAACATCTTCAAACTTACAAAAACCAAGAATTTTTCATCCCCCAAACTTTTGATGAAAAAACTCCTAAGAGATATTCTCTGCCAAGAAGAAATAGAAACTGGGGACTTCCCTGGTGGTGCAGTGGATAAGACTCCGCACTCCCAACGCAGGGGCCCGGGTTCGACCCCTGGTCAAGGAGCTAGATCCCACATGCCTGCCACAACTAAGAATTCGTATGCCACAACTAAGGAGCCCACTGCTGCAACTAAAGAGCCTGCCTGCTGCAACTAAGACCTGGTGCAACCAAATAAATGAATAAATAAATTAGAAAATAGAAACCTGGGACTTCCCTGGTGGCTCAGTGGTTAAGAATCCACCTGCCAATGCAGGGGACATGGGTTTGAGCCCTGGTTTGGGAAGATAGCACATGCCGTGGAGCAACTAAGCCCGTGTGCCACAACTACTGAGCCTACACTCTAGGGCCCGCAAGCCACAACTCCCGAACCCACATGCCACAACTACTGAAGCCCGTGCACCTAGAGCTCTGCAACAAAGAGAAGCCACCACAATGAGAAGCCCGTGCACCGCAATGAAGAGTGGCCCCTGCTCGCCGCAACTAGAGAGAAAGCCTGTGTGCAGCAAAGAAGACCCAATGGAGCTATAAATAAGTAAATAAATAATAAATAAATTTATTAAAAAAAAATAGAAACCAAAAAGGAAGGAGTATCAAGAAGCAATGATGAACAAATAAGTTACTAAATGATATTGGTAAACCTAATTATTATATTAGGATATAGGTTTGGCTGATCTGAGATCCAAAATTCTAGCGGCTCACAAAGATAGAAATTATTTCTCAGTACAGCCTGGGCATAACTAGCTCATATAACACCTTCAAGGTGTCAGGGCCTCAGGCTCCTTATGTTTTCTTCCTTTATGGTACCTGTGGTGCTGCTCTCCTCCCCAGAGTTCAAGATGGCTCTCCACTGCATGTATCTTCTCATTAGCAGAAACAGGGAAAGGGCAAACACAGTTTCCTTTAAAGAGCAGGAACGGTGATTTGCTTATATATCACTCCCACTTGCATCTCATTCGCGACAGCTAGCTCCAAGGGAGGCTGGGAAATGTAGTCCTTAGCAAGACAGCCATCAGCCCAGATAAAAATTCTTTTACTCTGCAAATGGACAGATCAGATATTGTGGGACAACCAGCAACTCCACCACAACCATTGACTATAAAAACTATATAATCCTAATTAAATTTTTACCCTAAAAAAGTATGATTAAATCAAGAAGGAAATATGTCCAAGCAAAAAAAGCCTGCAAGGGAGATTTTTTAAAGTGATAATGTGCACAGTTTGCAAAATGATACTCAGTGTCAAGCGTCTGCAAAAGAGTGAAATCCCCATGTAAAATCAAGAGGTTCCATCTGGAACATAGGAAGTAAAGATTGACTTCCACAAAGATGGAAACAAGTGACAATGTTAGGAGTTAGACTGATATGCTAAGAGATATCAAACCAGGTTGAGTACATATGCTGTAAACCTATACACTACCCACCTGTTAAAAAAAAAAAAAAAAAGGGTAGAATTGAAATTCCAGACAAAAATAACAAGGAATTGATTTCAAGACTTACTATTATGCTACAGTCATCAGGACAATGAGAGGTTGGCCTAGGGACAAATAGATCAATGGAACAGAAGAAAGAATCCAGAAATAGACCCATACATTCACTGTTGATTGATTTCAGCAAAGGTGCCAGAGTAACACAACACAGAAGATAGCTTTTTAACAGCTGGTGCTGGAATTGCTGGATATCCACTTGGAAAAATAATGAACCTCAACTCTTACTTCACACCTGACACAAAAACTAAATTGAAATAGATCACAAATCTAAATATAAAAGGTACAGCAATGAAACTGCTAGAAGAAAACACAGGAGAAGATCTTCTCAACCTCAGGGTATGCAAAGATATCTTAAAAACATGAGAGTACAAGCTGTAAGAGGGGAAAAAATGGATACATTTGGCTTCATCAGTGATAAAAAAAAAACTTTTGCCCTTCAAAAGACACCACTGAGAAAATGAAAAGACAAACCCTAGATTGGGAGAAAATATTCACAATACAAATAACTGATAAAAGACTAATATACAAAATATTTAAAGAACTGCTACAACTCAATAAGAAAAAGGGAAATAGCCCAATTAAAAACAGGCAAAAGGGGCTTCCCTGGTGGCGCAGTGGTTGAGAGTCCGCCTGCCGATGCAGGGGACGCGGGTTCGTGCCCCGGTCCGGGAAGATCCCACGTGCCGCGGAGCGGCTGGGCCCGTGAGCCATGGCCACTGAGCCTGCGCGTCCAGAGCCTGTGCTCCGCAACAGGAGAGGCCACAACAGTGAGAGGCCCGTGTACCGCAAAAAAATAAACAAATAAACAGGCAAAAGAATTGAACAGATACTTCCCAAAAGAAGATACATGAATTTTTCATTGTACATTATTTCACCCATATGAAAATGTGTATATATTTCATCCACGTGAAACAATGCTCAACATCACTAGTCATACCCAAGTGTTGTGGAGGATGTGGAGCAGTGGGACCTTCAGACAATACTGAGGGACTTAAAGTGATACAACCACTTTGGAAAACTGTCTGACAGTTTCTTATAAACATAAACATACACCTACCATACAACTCAGCCAGTCCACTCTTAGGTATGTATTTACCCAAGACAAATGAAAACATATGTCCACACAAAGACTTGTACACAAATGTTAATGGCAGCCTTATTCATGACAGCCCCAACCTAGAAACAAACCAAATGTCTTCCAACAGGTGAATGGAGAGACAAATGGTGATATAGCCACACAATGGAAGACAACTTTGCAATGAACAAAGTAACAAACTACTGACATGAGTAAATTACATTAAGTGAAAGAAGCTAGATAAAAACAGCACATACCTTAGGAGTCCAATTTTATGAAATTGGGGGAAAGGCAAAACTCATCTAGAGGGAAGGAAAGCAAAAATCAGTTGTTTGCTATCTTCATTCTGGTGGTGGTTGCATGGGGATATTCACTTTTCAAAACTCATCAAAATTGTGTAAGTATTATATGTAGATTATATTGGACACGTGCTGTCTAATACAGCAGACACAGCCATATGCGGCAGTTGAGTACTTGAAGTGTCCCTGGTCCAAAATGAGATGTGCCGCTAAGTGTAAAATACATACCAGATTTCAAGATTTAGCACAGAAAATATAAACTATAAATATAAAATAAAATATATAAATACAAAATATTTATAAAATATTTAAAAAATATATAAAATATAAAATAAAATTTCATTAATAATCTCATATTGACTACATTTTGAAATACTCTTTTTGACATATTATGTTAAGTAAAGCATATTATTAAAATTAATTTCACCTTTTTTTTAATGTGGCTACTAGAAAATTTTAAATAATACATGTGACTCATTATATTTCTATTGGACAGCACTGCTTTGGACATTGTTGGGAAAATATATATCTGGGTATCAATGTTAAAAATTTAAGGGCAACCAGTTAAACAACAGAAAGACATCTATAGTTTCAAAACTATCAAAGAAAAAAGGAGAATAAAGAAAACTGTCAATTTAAGAGATGATAGAATATGAGAAATAATAATTTTAAAAGGTAGGGTAAAGAAAACAACAAAATAAAATGGTAGAAGTAAGTCTAAATATATCAACAGTCTTTACCAGTGTAAATTGATTTCATTTGTCTCTTTAAAGACAGGGAATGTCATATTGGATCAAAACAAACAAAACAAAATACAATAGCATGCTGGTTAGAAGGAACACTCTAAAGCAAAAGAAAAGGGAAAGGCTGAAAATAAAATAATGGGAAAAGATATACCAGGCAAATAATAACCAAAAGAAATCTGACATAGAATGTTAATATCAAGCAAAATACACCTAAGGCCCTGAAATATTAAAGGAGATAAAGAGAGACACTACAGGATGATGAAAGTAACAAATCACCAAAATTACCCACCAGTTATAAGCTTTTTATGCCTAACTACTAGCCTTGAAATAAGTAAAGCACAAACTGGAAGAATTAGTTTGAAAAACTGAGGAATTCACAAAAGGAATAGGTTCATGGTTGTCATGAACACATGAACATTTATAAAAAATTGTCCTTGTGTCGGGTCACAAATGAAAGCCTGAACAACTTTTGAAGTGGATGTATAGCAGACCACATTCTCTACCCACAATGCAGCAAAATTAGAAGTCAACAACAACAACAAAGGCAGAATAACAACTGCTGTAACTTTGAAAACTAAAAAGCACACTTGTAGGAACATTTCTTTCCAATCCTGATGTTTCCTCCACTGTGGAGGGAACCAAATTAGTGTAGCACTCCCAGCCTCTCTCTGCCCAGGGGAGGAAGAGTGACATAGCTGGTCAATGTGGGGAACATAAGATGGGCTTACTTGATTTACCAACTTCCTTTCTCTGCTTGGGAGTGAGCTGCCTACAGGCAGTGGACATTGTCTGTCCCCCATCCACCACCCACAGCATCACAGTGACCAGGGGTTAAGGTTGCCAAATCCCCATTTTCAGTATTAGGAAGCCCATTTGGCTGTCACAACTACCCTCATCCTTATCCTCCAACCTTATCTTTATCAGTTAAAAAAAAAAAAGATACCTCCTCCCACTCTTTGTCTTTGTCTCTCAGTTCAAAATCCAGGAGTCCAGGAGAGGAAAGGGAAGTTGTTTTCTGAGCTCCCTCGAAGACGTCAACAGAAATCGCAATGGGAATGCTGAACTATCTGGTACTGAGGATAAGGAGAGAGATACAAAACAAGACTTGTAGGATGGAACTAAAATGACGTTTGTAGAGAAATATATAGTCTTAAGTGCATTTACTCTAAAACAAGAATGACTTAAACATACTGAGTAAAGCTTTCAACTATCTAAAGCTTTCAAATATCTAAAAAACTGTTGAAGGAAGTAAACAGTAGAGATAAGAGCATAAATGAAAAGGAAATCAACAATCACAAAAATGATCAACAAAGCTAAAAGTTGTTTCTTTTAAAAGACAATAAAACATCTGGCAAGATTAATCAAGGAAAGAAGGAAAAAGGCACAAATATCTAATATTAAGAATGAAAGGAGGGGCTTCCCTGGTGGTGCAGTGGTTGGGAGTCCGCCTGCCGATGCAGGGGACGTGGGTTCGTGCCCCGGTCCGGGAGGATCCCGCATGTCGCCGAGCGGCTGGGCCCGTGAGCCATGGCCGCTGAGCCTGCGCGTCCGGAGCCTGTGCTCCGCGACGGGAGAGGCCGCGGCAGTGAGAGGCCCGCGTACCGCAAAAAAAAAAAAGAAAAAAAAAAGAATGAAAGGAGAATGAAACTACAGATATAGTAGAAGATTTAAGAATCATAAGAATCATACTGTGAGCAACTTTATGCCACTATATATGAAGACATGAAATAGAGAATTTCTAGAAAAATAGAGATGATTAAAGTTTACTCAAGAAGGGGACTTTCCTGGTGGTCCAGTGGGTAAGACTCCATGCTCCCAATGCAGGGGGCCCGGATGTGATCCCTCGGTGGTGGTGAACTAGATCCCACATGCATGCCGCAACTAAGAGTCCGAATGCCACAACTAAGAAGTCCACATACCACAACTAAAGATTCCGCATGCCACAATGAAGATCCCACGTGCCTCAACTAAGACCCAGTGCAGCCAAAATAAAATTAAGAACTTAATTAATTAATTTAAAAAGTTTACTCAAGAAGAAGAAGAAACTAAATACATCAGTGACCATTAAAGAAAAGAAAGCAGTATTTTAAAAATCACCCATCTCCCCTCTCCACCTCCCCAAAGAAACCACAAATACACTGGAGAGGAATGAGACAGGGCTGTTCATTAGAGGCAGAAAGAAGCAGGCAGGAACAGCTAGAGATCTGGATGACCTCACTGAGGTCACTCCATTCCTCCATTCCTGACCTTGTCACTGTTTGGCCTCACACATGAGCTCATGAGTTCCCCTTTTTTCCTGAGCAAATTCAACTGGGTTTCCATCATTGATGTAACCCAAATGCAAGCAGAGGTACCACATGGAATACTACAGGAGTGAGGAGTTCCCTGGTGGTCTAGTGGTTAGGATTTGGCGCTTTCACTGATGTGGCCTGGGTTCAGTCCCTGGTCAAGGAACTGAGATCCTGCAAGCCTCACAGCACAGCCAAAAAGGGAAAGAAATAATGTAGATGGGGCACCGTGTCTCACACAGTCCTAGGACTCCCCTGTACATATATGCTCTTCCAAATTCCACATCTGTGGCCACTGCAAAAACCAAACTTTCCTTCTCTCTCTGCTTTTCAAACAATTCCATAGGGTTCCTCACCACCAGTTGGTTCTGTTTACTTCTTCCTCTTTAAAAAAGGAGGAAGTATCTGGCCACATATCCCAATCGTGGAGTGGGGGCTTCTGCTCCTGCCTGCTGTTCTGCTCGAAGATGCCAGAGGATCTCTAACATGCCAACCACCCAGTCCCATCCCCCTGCGCCCTGGGAAATGCTGAAGAGGAATTCCAGTTCACTGGTGGCTCAGCCTCTGCCTCACACATAGCAGGCCCTACCTGAGTATACCACATATCTCCTTCACCCGCACCCCACTGCCAACACAGAACTTAGCCAAGCACTGCTTCCTCCAGGAGAACATTTCCTTCACTAGAAGGCAAAGAAATGGAGAAGCTCTAAATTTCAGACCAATCCTTTAGAGGATTACTGAATTCGGAGTTGTTTAAAGGGACCTCAGGGACCCACTCACTTTTCAAATGAGAAGTGTAAAGGTCAAGGCTTACACTGCAGGAGTGGTACCCAGGCTACTGCTGACCTAGAACTTTTCTTCTGGAGGAGGCTGGCATGCACGGTCCATCTTAGTAAGCTCCCACCATATAAAGAAGCCACAGGACAGAGTATGGACAACACCTGAGGACACATTCAGAGTCCTTAGAATCCACGTCCCCAGCAGACAGTGTCCCCAGCAGCTCCATCCCTGCACGTTGCCAGAGATGAACCTGATTTTCTAACGGCCTTGTGTCATGTAGTTCAAGCATGATGACAGCAGGGGTTAAGTCACAATTAGTAAACCAGTAACCAGTTGAATGTATGCAGTGAGTATATTTTCAGTCGATAAGTATTTAATTGGGGCTTAATTACTGAGTGATCACAGAGCATTTGAGATGCTTGGGTAAATGGCCCACTGAAAGAGACTAGTGCTACTTTCCTATTAGCACGGGTATTTTAAGGCATTCATATTGATCAGTGTGATAAATCCCAGAAAGTTAAATTTGCCGAAAATGTACATGAAAATTAGTGCCCTTGTGTGACCTGCACCTCTCTCCACACCCCTTCTTTTTTTTTTTTTTTTTTTTGCAGTACACGAGCCTCTCACTGCTGTGGCCTCTCCCGTTGCGGAGCACAGGCTCTGGACGCGCAGGCTCAGCGGCCATGGCTCACGGGCCCAGCCGCTCCGCAGCATGTGGGATCTTCCTGGACCGGGGCACGAACCCATGTTCCCTGCATCGGCAGGCGGACTCTCAACCACTGCGCCACCAGGGAAGCCCTCTCCACACCACTTCTTTCTTTCTTCCTCCTTCCAGAAACATCATGGGTCTGACAGAACCGCTCATGTGTGAATAAGGCTCTCACAGACTCATAACATTTGACTCTTTAAACTGAGAACTAGACCTTGGGACTGGGAGCTCCACGAGGGCTGGCATGTTTCTCTCTTACTCACGGCTGCACCCCAGTGAGCCTGCGCCAACTAGAAGCCTAATAAATCTTGGTAGAACGCAGGAGTGCAGAACGCTAGGACGTTAGGCCTCAGTGTCTCAACGTCAGAGTCATAGGCGATCAGTCTCTCAGCTTCTTGGACTCAAGGACCTAGAGAGATAAGCAGCACGCACACTGTTCAGGGGCAAAACTGAGAAGCTCTGGCTTCAGGGGCTTCTGCTGAGCTGCTGTCTTGGCTGTTGGAGGGGAGGGAGGGATGCAGAGAAGGGAGGGAGAAAGGGTGCAAGTATCCAGGGACTCCTAATGAGCTTGGACAGCAATGGAAGCCCTCACTCCTAAAGGCCCCAGAACTTCTCCATTCCCTTGCCCTGCCCCCACTATACCCTCCATAGGCAAGGCAGCTCTGGGACGTGGGAGGATCCAGAAGACTGCTCACTCCCCCACCTCTACTCTCTCCTCCCCTTTCCCCTCCCCCCAACCTTGGGAAACTGCAGCGGGAAATTTTGGAAGAGGGTCAAGGGAGATCCCTTATGGGCCTCTGGATGAGAACTTGGACCCTTTTATTTAACTGTTGCTCTCCGCATTCCACCTTCCATTTCCTCTCAAAAGCTCCATGGAACTCACAGGTCAGGGTGTCATCACTTCACTGGGGCAGGTTGTATAGCCCAAGATAATTGAGAAAGAGAGCTTCAGTGGGTGGCCACAGTTTCCCTGTCTGGAAAGTGAGTTTTGGATTAGAAGAGTTCTGAGATGCCTTCCGGCTCCGATATGCTAGGACTTCCCTTTTTTTTTTTATGGACTCCACTCCTTAGCAATGGGGTCTGGGGCAAGTCACCAAAGCAAAGGCCCTGCTAACTCATCTGTAAAATGGGTACATTACCAGAGGCAGCCTGTGAGCTAGAGTGGATTTTCACCCCAACACACCCCTTGCTGCTGGTTCATTGCGTCCACCGTGGAGGTGGCCCAGGGCACTTAGTTAAGAGTTGGGACCTTGGTGTCTGGCAAGGTCAGCTTTGCCTTCCAGCCTTACCATTGACTGACTGCATGACAAGTAGCTTAGACTCTCTGACCGTCAGTCTCCTCATCTGTGAAAAACAATCTTAACACGTACCTACTCCCTTTTTTTTTTTTTTTGGCCCTGCCTCAAGGCTTGTGGGATCCCAGCTCCCCACCAACCATGGATCGAACCCCGGCCCTCGGCCCTCGGCAGTGAGAGAGCAGAGTGCTATCCACGGGCGCACCAGGGAATTGCCCAACAGATACCTACTTCGTAGGGCTGTTGGGAGACCAGATCTGCGAGCTCATAGCATGTGCTAAGTACTTGGTGAATGCCAACTGTCACTTTGTGGTTCGCTGAGGTTCCAGGGCTCAAGGCAATCACACTGGCCTGGAGCGAGTCACCAGCTCAGAGGCAGAATTGGAACCCCCTTTGATTGCAGACCAGTTCTTTATTTTTTTTGGAATTTTTGACCCCAAAATGCCCTTTTGGATCATTCTTTCTTTTTTTTTTTTTCTCTGAAGTATAGCTGATTTACAATGTTGTGTCAGTTTCTGGTATGCAGCAAAGTGATTCAGTTATATGTATGTGTGTGTATATATATATATATATATATATATATATATTCTTTTTCATATCCTTTTCCATTATGATTTGTTACAAGATATTGAATACAGTTCTGAGACCAGTTCTTAGGCCTGGGAGTGCCACCAAGGCGGCAGCAGCGAGCCCAGGATGTTCTTGACCCTCTATCCCTGCCCCACTTGCCCTTGGACCATTTTCTGAGAAGCCCAGGACCCCATAGCTCCAAGCTTCTGCAAGGACCTGATTAATCTCTGGAGGGGAGCTGCCTGACAGGCCTCCCTCCCCCCTGGTCCGTCCTTCCCTGCCTGGTGGGCTCACAGAGGCCAGCCCTCCCTGGGAGGCAGCAGCAGGTCCTACCCCTGCTTTGCTGGTTCAGAGAAAACCCTGTTCCAGCTAGGTGGCAGGAGGTGCCCTCCAGGGTCACAGCTCCCTGGGCCAAAAAGCCCAGCTCCCCCAGGGCCAGTTAAAGGAGAACTGCAGGGATTTGCCTGGTGGTCCAGTGGTTAAGACTTTGCCTTCCAATGCAGGGGGTGTGGGTTCGATCCCTGGTTGGGGAGCTAAGATCCCACATGCCTCACTGCCAAATCCCCCCCCCAAAAAAGAAGAAGCAATATTGTAACAAGTTCAATAAAGACTTTAAAAACGGCCCACATCAAAAAAACCCAAAAAGAATCTTAAAAAAAAAAAAAGGAGAACCGCAGTGGTCCCTGTGGTGCGTGTGCCTTGGGGAAGTCGTGCTTTGACCTGTAGAAGCGTGTGCACCGTGACATACCAACCAGCCCCACCCAAATCGCCCTGCCCTCTGAACCTTTGCGTAGGCTTCTGCAGTTGAGAATCTTGCCATGCACTCGGCTCTAGTTACTGGTGGACCCCTCTATAGCCCTAACAGTGATAAAATGTCCCTTAGACTGAGTGCCCCTATGTACCGTAGCCAAGAGCTACTGGTGTCTCTCCTTAAATCCACCCAGCCAAGCCCGGTGAAGCGGCCCTTACTGCTATTCTATCCCCATTTGACAGCTGGGCAAACTGAGGTTCTGAGAGTAACTTGCCCCAGGACACATACGACCCGTAAGTAGAGAAGCAGACTTTAAACCCAAATCCACTGGACTCCAGGCTTTAACCTCCTTACGGGGCAGCCTCCACTCTGCCTGCCAGGGCCTGAGTTCCCTGAGGTCTGCTGCGGCTGCTTCTGGTGAGGGCCCGGCTCCTTCCAGGGCCCAGTGCAAGGCCCAGAATCTGGTTGCCATCTAGTTGGCATCGAATGAACACACTGTCTACTGAGAGAACCAGTTCAATGAAAGAAAGAGTGTCTCACAGGGCAGATGGGTGTCTGGTCAGAAGCCCTTCAACCCTCAGCCACAACCAGACAGGGGGGGACCCCAGGTGCTGGAGAGTTTTGACATCACTCTCCACCCCCGATGCTGGATAGGACCCAAGGGTGAAAACTAGAAAGTAGAGGCGGTAACAGGGGGCTGCAGATGGTCTGGGAGCTGGGGAGTGACGGAATGCAGAGGGACACTGCTTATACTATGCAAGTGGGCACCGGAGGCAACAGCCCAGTTCTTTGAGAATTGGGCAGACCCGGCAAGCCACGAGGGAAGGAGAGGGCAGACGCAAGTGGCGACCCCCCTTCCTAAGTCACAGCAAACACGACGGATCCGGTCAGCCCTCGCCGCAGGGCCTGGCCCCAGCCATCCATCGGCCTTCTTGGGGAGATGGGGACGGGCAGCGGGGGAGGCCCGGACATTAAGATTTGGGAAAGTGGGGCTCTTTCACCTGTCTTCTGAGGCAGAGATGGAGACTGTGAAGGCGAGGCGACGCCCCAGAGAGCAGGGGCTGGTGTGCGCGGAACACAGATGCTCGGGCCGAGGCGCATACGGTAGGGCGCAAGCTTAGGCACACAGGCTAGAGCGCTCCAGTTGGGATGCACGGGCTGGGGCGCTCGGGCTGGAGTGCCGGGGCCTGGGCACCCGCTGGGGTGCAGCGCCCAGAGAGCACCGGGGAGCCGGTCCCCGCGCCCCGCCGCGGCCGGGACGCCCCACGGCGGGCTGCTGCAGGAGGCGCCCCTCAGAGAAGCCGTTTGCAGCCGGTGTGTAACCTGATATTTTTCTGCACGGCCCCCAGAGGAATTTTTCCATTACCCAGGCAGCGCCGCAAGCCGCAGCCTTTTCTCTCTCCCCGCCTGGCTCGCCCACCGCCCCCCGCCGTCCCCCGCGGTCCCCCGCGGTCCCCCGCAGCCTCTCCGAGCCGCCGCGCCGAGGCACTCTGTGCAAATGTAACCTTTCAGCAGGCCCCGCCTCCGCCAGGAAGCCGCGCGCCGGGTTGCCAGGAACGCGGCGCGGCGCGCTCGGAGCTGGAAGGCGGCCCGTTAATCAGCGGCGGCTGACAGAAAATCAGACAGCCCGGGCGGCCGGCCGGCCTCGGCCCTCTCCCTCCCGGCGTCTCCGCGCCTCGCTCGCTGCGCGCCCGCTCTTTGTTCCTCCGGCTCGCCCAGCTCTTCCCTCCGCGGGGCTGCGCCTCTCCATCACGCCCCCTTCTCCTCCCTGATTCTCGTCCTCTCCTCTCTTTTCCCTCTCCTCCTGGCCCTGTGCTTCCCGCTCTCTCCCCTTCCTGCCAGATGGCCTCGGACTCGCTTCCTTTCCTTCTCTTGGACAGCAGAAAGTCAAAGAAAAGGGGCTCATTCACCCCGTTCTTCGCCAGCCTACTGGGGGGAGGTTGGGCTCCCCAGTGCGCCTCTTGGTAACATCTTCCCCACCGTCTCCCCGGGATCTCAAGACCGGCCCCCGCCCCAGATAGAAAGATCTTAAGCTGAGCTTCATGAATGACCTTAAGGCGGAGGAGTCCATGAAATCCCTAAAATTTTATGTCCCACTTTGGGTGCATGGCGGGGTGGGAGGGGGGGGGGTTGTCCAAAGGTTTCGTGGGTTTTTCAAAGCAGTCAGTGATTCAGAAAGGTTAAAAATCACAGCCCTAGAGATGCTTCCCATTCATCTTAATGAATCTATTCAACACATATTTATTGAGACCTACTACGTGCCAGGTGCGTGCTAAGTCCTGGGCATGTAGCCATGAACTCGAGACGAGGACCCTCATATTAGACAAACTATAAATGTGTCATTACAGGCACTCTGGGGCTGGGAAGGAACTGGGGAGAGGTTGAGCGGAATGACAGGTGAGCCGAACCTGGGCTGGGGCAGGTGGAGGGGTGGTCTGAGGACTTCACAGGTGCCCCGGTTCCTACAAAGCCTGCACCCCAGCCTCACCACTCCCAGCTCAGGCGCCAGGCCGGTGCAGCCCTTCCCCACTCTGTTCCCACACCACCATAAACAGCACTCAAAGCATGCTTGGGGCTGGGGGCAGCGGGGACACTATGGCCCCACCCTGTGCCCTCTTCAAGGCAGTAGAGCTGGCAGAGTGACCCAAAGGTCACCATGTTCTATATAGACAGGCTCAAAATGTGAGTCTGTGCTTGTTTTGTAGTAAGAACATTCGCTAGCGTCCCTTGAGCAGCTGCTCTGTAGCAGGCACCGGGCTAAGCATTTTACATGCGTCATCTTTCATTGGCTTATTCGCCGCTTGGACAAGTGTCTCCTGAGCCCCTCCTCTTGCCAGGCGTCCTGCCAGACACTGAGGATAAACCACTGGGGGTGCTTCTTGCCCTCATGGAGCTCACAGTCTGGTAGAGAAGAGACAACAGACAATTAACAGATGTCACAGCCGGTGACAAGGGCTGGGGATGAAATAAGCAAGGCAGTGAGAGAGACAGCAACCAGTGGGCACGGCAGGAGGCGGGTGGTAGCTAGGCTGGCTAGGGATGGTCAGGGATGCCATCCCTGAGGAGGGGGCATTCAAGCTGGGATGTAAAGGGTGGGAAGGAGCTGGTCCCCTGAAGGGCCAGAGAGGAAATTCCCAGGCAGGGGTAACAATCCACAAAAAGGTTCTGCCATTCTTACAACTACCTTAGGAAGTGGACACCACCACTGTGCCCATTTTACAGATGAGGAAACCGAAGCTCAGAAAAGTGAAATTCCTTCTGGTCTGGGGTCATCCCGCTAGGAACAGGCAAAGCAGGCCCTGGAATCCAGGCCTTGCCCCCACCCTTTCCCCTTTCACCTCCTGCCCCCCCAGCCCCCCACCTCCTTCCTGAGGACTGGTTAGCAGGCTCTGTGTGGAGGCAGCAGTGTGTGGGGGTGTACAGTGCAAAATGCTCTAGTCTGGACTAGGAGGCCTGAGCTCTAATCCTGTCTCTGCCTCTCCCAGCAGGGTGACCTTGGGCAATTCACCTACCTTCTCTGGGCCTCAGTTTCCCCCTCTGTGTACAAGGATAATAAAGGCATGCCTCTCACAAGGCTGCAGTCCAGCGAGGTCAAGGGCATAGAGTGTTTAACAGAGGTCTCTGCACCCAGAAAGCGATCGGTGTGATCGTAGCTTACGCCAGATTGTATGGAGTGTCGCTATAGAAGTGGTTTCTATAACTTGGCAAAAATTAGACAGGATTTTTTGTTGCTGCGAATGGCAGTGAGGGATCGCCGCCACCTTTTGCTAAAGGGTCCGTGGTGACGCTGCCCGATGCCCCCTCCTCGCTCACCTCCCCAAGCACCCAGCCTTTGTCTAACCCTCCACATGCAGTTCTAGCGGTGCTGTTCGGTTTTGCCCATCAAGAGGTGGTAAGGAGATTCTGCTCACTGCGCCTCTGGCCTCAGCAAGAATTTACTTTTTACAATCCCCACCGAGCTCCTGGGCTGCGTGGAGGAGAGATGAGGGGCAAGGAATCCCCGAGGCTGGGGAACTAAATTCTGAGCCTGGAGAAAGAGGAATCTCACGGTTGGTGGTCAATTTCCACTGTGAACTTGGAGCCAGGCAGAACTCAGTTCTGCTGTCTGGCTTCCACTCTCTCATCTGTAAAATGGGTGTGATAATAACAGCACTTCCTTTGTAGCTGATGAAGTTGGAGAGGCCTTAGCCAGTTCCTGGCCCCAGCAAGGGCTCTGCTGTCAGTGAGCCTTTATTATTGTGGTGCTTCTGCCCTGGGAGGTTGGGAAGACAGAATGGAGGTACCATGTGAACTGAACATTGTAGGACAAAGAACTGGAGGGCTCAAGGAAAGGGAGTGGCAGCAGAGGGGCACCTGGGGAGCGGCAGATAGGCAAGGGACAACTGAGGAGGAAGACGGGGTGGGCGTGGATCTGAGCAGCCTCAGGTCTGGACAGCTGGCTGCCTGTTCCACACACTGCATCAGTGAGGATGCTCCTGGCTGCAGGTAACGGGCATGCTGACTCAGGCTGGCATAAGCAATAAGTATACCCAAACAAAACATAACAGGCAGTCCAGAGGTGAGGACAGCTCCCGGGTTGGTGCTGTCCCTTCTTCAGCCAGAGCTTAACCCTCAGGGAATAGTGGAGGCCACCTGTTTCCTTCCTGGAGTCCAGCAGAAGGGAGAGAGGGCCTGGCATGGAGTGGGTGCTCCATGAAGGTTTGTCAAATGAATGCTGAACAGTGCCCTATTTCTGTAAGCTTAGAGAATCTTGAGAGAGCAGCCATCAGTTAAATAAACAAGCCTTCAGACCAGGGTTTCTCAGGAGAGTGTCTGGACCTTCTACATTGGATGGGTGACAGGCTGAATAAAATCTAATCACCCCTAAAGATACCAGGTCATAATCCCTGAAACATGTGGATGTTACCTTATAGGGCAAAAGAGACGCGACAGATGAGATTAAATAAAGGATCTCGAGATAGGGAAATTATCCTGGATTGTCTGGACAGGCCCTAATGTAATCACAGGTGTTCTTATAGGAGGAAAGCAGAGGAGGTTTGATAGAGAGGAGGAAAGGTTATCTGAAGACAGAGGCAGAGATTGGAGTGATGTGGCCACAAGCCACGGAATGCCAGCAGTCACCAGAAGCTGGGAGCGGCAAGAAACAGATTCTCCCCTGGATCCTCCAGAGCAACCCGCCCTGCCAACACCTAATTTTAGCCTCAGTTTGGACTTCGGTCTACAGGCCTGCAAGAGGATACACCTCTGTTGTATGAAGCCACCCAGTTGGAGGTCACGTGCTGCCGCAGCCCTAGGAAACAGGATGGTTATTAAAATGCAGATTACTGGGTTCCAAACTAAAAACACTGGGTGCTGGGCCAGAGACTCTGCATTTTAAGCAAGCTTTTCTCCCCACCCCCCCATCCTGCATGACCGTTGCACACTGAAGTGTGAGGAAGAAACTCTGCATTGGAACAGAAGGGTGACCTGGGCTTGATCCACACAGGAAAACACTGGCGAGAATTAGCTTCGACTCATGGCAGCCTCTTTGGGGTCCTGAGGACCCAGTCCTGTGGAACTCATCAGCTCTCCCAGGAGCCCTGCCCCAAGGCCATGCATATACTGGTCCCGGCCTGGGCCCGCCTGGGCCCCCTCCCCTCCTCTCATTTCTTGTTCCCCTCCTCTACCGGTCTTCAGTGTCCCTTATCACAGATTACGGCAGTGGACTGTGGCTTCCCCGGGGCTGTGAGCCCCCCAGGGCAGGCCCAGTCCTATCCTAACCACCAGGGTCCCTACATGACTCTTGGCATACACCGAGAGCTCTGTAAACACCTGAATGTGCCCATGACGTCACTGACCCTTCTGTACCCCCCAGACCTTTTGGCAGTGAGACAGGGGCCGGGCAAATACTGGTCCCCTCGCCAGCCCCCCAGCTGCTCATGGGAATGCAGGCAGAGCCCCTCCACACCCTCCCGGCCTCTCCCCCAGCATCACCCTGGGTGGCTTGCCAGCAGGTAAATAGAGGAGGAGTCTGGGAAGGAAGAACCCACGGCAGCCTGGCTCTTGGGGGCTGGAAAGGATAGGAGTGTGAGGGCACCAGCACTGCCTCGGCTTCAGGACAGCACTTCTCACCTCTCCCTGCCTCTCACTAGCTGGGAGACTGGCCGTGGGCCCATCCCTTTCCCTCCCTGGTCCTCCGTCCTTCAGCCAAAGTGTCAACAGCGGGGGTCCCCAGAGCTCAGGAGCAGGATCCCTGCATCCCATCAGAATGCACACCACCCAGGTGTCTTTTTTTTTGGCCGCACCACACATGGCACGCGGGACCTTAGTTCCCCGACCAGGGATCGAACCCGAGACCCCTGCAGTGGAAGCGCGGAGTCCTAACCACTGGACCGCCAGGGAAGTCCCCAAGTGTCTTTTGTGGGGACATGTTCTACTCCCCAGTTCCAAGCAGGTCTGCTCCTCCAGGCCGTGTTATCTAAACCTGCTGCTTTCACTCACTGAACTCCCCCAGCTCTGAAGACTTGCGGGTCTTGCCCCATTCTGCTCCCGGGCCTAAAGCAACCTTGCAAATAAGTGTGGCCATTTGCCAGCCCATGGAAGGCTGATGGCGAAATGATCAAGTCCAGCCCTTCTTTCTACCAGCCCGGGATAGATGGCCGCTACTGGCTACCTCTGTATCACTCCTCCGCTTAAACCCTCCATGGCTCCCTATTGGCTAGAGCAGTCGTTTCCAAACCTCCCTTTCTAGCAGGGAGACTTTCTCCTACATCTGTGTTTATAAAACAGATGAATGCTAAGCAGTTCAGGTTGAGGCAGGAGTGAGGGCAAGACTGGACTCTGCCCCTGGCCTCCCCTCTCCTTGTATAGTTTGCTAATGTTAGCAAACCATTAGCCAAAAGATAAGAAAGGTATGAGTGTAGCCCACGGACCTCCCACCCCTCCTTGGCTGGCCTCCTGGGACAGGGGTCATGGTTGCAGGAAGCCTCCCCAGGAGAGAGCCCAGTAGGGTCCCCACCTCCCAGCGCCTACAGACACACCCACAAATGTTTGATGGACCACCACCCCGCACCAGGCTCTGCTAGACACTGGGATACACGAGGCAGAAATGGCGGCCTCCAGAGAGCAGGAACCCTTGGGGAGGGGCCTGGCACCCAAGAAACAAGTCCAGGGGTAAGATGAACAAGTGCCACAAAGACAACAGATCCAGGAACGGGAATCTGGCATGAAGGACTGGGGGATATCATTAGACCAGAGGGTCAGGGAGGGCCTCTCTGAGAAGGAGTGGGAGCAGAGCATCAGAGCAGAGGGAACAGCACATGCAAAGGCCCTGTGGCTCTGTATGCTCCTAGTCGAGAATCACGGGATAAGCGAAACTGCCACAAGTCCCTCCCTCTCCACAAAAGGACAGGTACGTGACGTTCCCAGCAGCTTCACTCATCAGAGTCAGAGACCAGAAACCAGAATAGCCATTGACAGGAGACTGGATAAACCAACAGCGAGGGCTTCCCTGGCGGCGCAGTGGTTAAGAATCCGCCTGCCAATGCAGGGGACATGGGTTCGAGCCCTGGTCCGGGAAGATCCCACATGGCGTAGAGCAACTAAGCCCGTGAGCCACAACTACTGAAGCCTGTGCGCCTAGAGCCCGTGCTCTGCAACAAGAGAAGCCATCGCGATGAGAAGCCCGCACACCCAACTAGAGAAAGCCCACTCGCAGCAATGAAAACCCAACACAGCCAGAAAATAATAAAATTAATTAAAAAAAACAACAGTGAAATTGAACTGAGCGATGAAAAAGGAAGGTTCGGGTGGGCTCAGTGACATGGACGAATCCACAGAATATGTGGAGTGAAAAAGCCAAGCATAAAAGAGGCCGTTCTCTGATTACATTTGTGTGTAAAGGAACAGCTGTCCGTGGGGACGGAGGTCAGACTAGTGGATCCGTGGAGTGGAGCACGATGGGAGCTTCCCCCAAGCGATGGGGATGTTTGGATGGAATCTTGCTCAGGGTGGTGCTCACACAGTGACACGAATTTAAGAAACTGCAGAGCTGTACATTAACACGACAGCGTTTTGTTTTATCTTCTGTAAAGTCCACCTCAAGAAGGGACCGAAAGGTGGAGAAATACAGTTTGCCCGATTTGGAGAGAAAGACTCCCGCGTCACCCCAGCCCACCACTTCCAAATCGGGAGTCACCCTGCAGGCTTTGCCTGATGTCACAGCCAGGGCAGAAGGGTCCTGGCTCCCCTCCCACCCCCGCAAAAGCCACCCAAACCCCGCCTTGCCCAACGCGCACGTGAGGACGAAGGTCCTCCCTGATTCTGCCTCCGTCTCCCAGTTCTTCCGCCTCGAGGTTCGAGGGCCGGGAGGGGGTCCCGGGGTGGGGATGGGGTGGGCCTGGAGACCAACTTTCCGGAATGTTCGGTGTCAGGCTGGGAAGGGCCCGGCTTCCCCCGAGCAGCTAGGCTGTAACCCGAGCCTCCGGTTACGCCGATTTCTCCCGGGGCAGGACCCCCACCCCCCAGGTTCTGGAATGCAGCCTGGGGCGTGGAGGGTGGCCCAGGAAGGGGTAACAAAGGTGCAACCGCTTTGAAATTCTGCTTCCTGCCCCCCCACCCCCAGAGCTGAACAAACACTCCCTCTCCTGCCCGCTGGGCCTTTATCCGGATTGGAGTGGGGACAGTCTGATGCCCGCCCCTGCCTGGGCTGGGATTGCGTTTCCACTCCCACCTGCCACCACCCAACCTCCAGGCCTAGCTGCGCCCGCCGACTGCCCAAAGCCCACCAGCGCACGAGGTCCAGCGCTTCCTCCCCAACTCGATGGGCTCCAAACCTGGGCCCACCCGTCGTCGGGATGACATTCAGCCCCACAGGTTGGGGGTCCGGGGGGAGGAGGCATCAGGGGCCTCCTGCAGTGGTTGAGGCTGGCAGTGAGGCCGAGACTGAGGTCGTGGGGTTAAAGGCCAGCTTGGGGGAACATGCACCCCGGTCGCTTCTCCCCTCGCCCACCCCGGTGAGGCCTGCTTGCATGGGTCCAGCGCCAGGATTCTGGTTCTCAAACCCGGACAGGCTGAGGCAAGGGCTGTGAAGTGTCCCCAGCATTGTTTTGTTTAGTTTCAATAAGAGGAGCCACCTTTATTGGGGGCCTTCCAACAGCTCCCTGAAGCGCGGTCAGGATGGAATGAGGATGCCGCGGGCGGGGCCAGCTCTGGGAGCTTCCCAATCTCAGAAAATAAATAAGGGGGTGGGGAGGGGCAACAGTGAGGCTCCAGCCCCTCTCCGGCGTCTCCAGAGGTGCTGGGGAGCAGCCAGGCGGGAGAGCTTACCAGGACAGGACAGGGGAACCAGCAATACGCACGCACGCAGTGACACACGCACGTAATGACACACGAGTGCGCACACAATCACACGCATAGGCACCTGGCCCCCCTCCCCCGCCCCCCCAGCTCCCAGGCCAGTCCCAACAATCCAACCCCTGCAGTGTCCTCTAAAAAGCCCCAGCAGAGCCCACCGCTCTCCCAGAAGACCCCTGCCCCACCTGCTGGCCCTGCAGCAGTCTGCCCTCCCCCTCTCTCTGCCCTCCCACCGCTGAGCCCCACCTTCACCCCCCAGCTCAGCTCCCGTCTGCACCCTGGCCCTAAAACAAGGCTCCCCAAGGCCAGGCCCACATGGCCCCTGCAGCCTCTCCATCCACGGAGCCTCCCCTCGGGCAGGACCTCCACCTCAGCGGTGCCCCCCGCCTTCCTCCTCAGCCCACACTTGGACCACCCTGGGCCCCTGTCTCATCCATCTGTCCAGGGGTATTAGCTGGGGGCCAGGCGCCGGGGATGGGGGCAGGAGCTGGCCGGACCATTGGAGGAAATCCCCAGCTTAGTCTCTTGGTGAAGGGAAAGCAAGGATAGAAGTGGGCTTGATGGCGTCATCCCTGCCGGGCAGGGATGTTACAGAAGTTGAGCCAGGGTGGGGTGGGGCTGAGAGCCCAACAAGGGCCTCCACACCACACAAACCAGCAGATGTGGTCCAGCCATGTGAGACCTGCTGGTGTCCTCGGGGGCCTCCCCCTCTCCAAGCAGCTTCGCCGACTCCACCAAGCTGGCCTGGGGGTCTCCCCTGCCCTTCCCAGACCCCTGTGCTTCCCCTGCCACATCACTGACCACTCTGTCCTTGTCTCCAAGGCTCTGTCCCCCCACCAGCTGGGGCTCCAGGATTCTGCTCATTGCCAGGCACAGAGAGAGAAGTGGATTAGTGAGCGAGTGAATGAATGAACGAACGAATGAATGAGTGAGGGAAGAGCTTTTCCGCCAGCTGCTCATTTACGGGCTTCCCCGCCCTTGCAGGTCATGCCCACACTCGGGGGAAGAATTTACCCCTTCCCCAGCCTCGTGTTGGTCATTAACGCAGTGCCTGGACTTGCCTGGTTAATAAATAATTAAGCTGGACAGGGGCTGACCTCAGGCTGACCTTGAGCCTCTCCGCAGGTCCTCCCCGAGTCGGATGTGTGACTGCTTCGTAGTGACCCTTTTCTCCTCTTCTCTGCTCGTGGGTTCTGAATCCTGGGGAAGTGTCAGGCACAGAGAAGGCCTGGCCCCAGCCCCGGAGTGCCCCAGCCTGCCCGCGAGGCCACCCGCCCCCCACCCCAGGACACAGAGAGTAGGGCCTCCTTTTTCTCCACTCTCTTTACCAAAGCCCAGAATCCCTGAACTGAGCCAGCGTGCGGGCCTCAAGCTGGGCTCTGCCGGTGATGCGCTGAGTGACCTGGGGGTCCAGCTCGCCCCCACCACTGGGCCTCGGTCTCCCCATCGGTCAAACAAGGAGGATGGGTTCAGCGTGACTGCGACTCATTCCATGATGCTGCGGAAACGGGCGGGTGTTGTGACAGATCCAGAGGGGACCTCAGAGACCACATCATCGTGTGCCATGAGGGCCCGAGATCACACAGCAACTGGGGGAGGGCTGGGAGGAGGACACAGTCTCTTGAGCCATAGTCCGTCCTGGTCTCCCTCCCCTCCATGGCAGCCCTCCTTGTTGTCCATTATTCTCTTTTCTTCTTGTCATTCATTCATTCAGTGATAAGTTAGGCAGGGCTCAGCCTGAGGGGCCAGGGTCTTGCCGTCAGGGAGGCCCAAACTAGGGGACACAGACCTCCCAGGCAGCTACACTCCAGAGCAATTTGTGCAGGTTCGCAAAAGGGAGGGGTGAGAGCAGGTGGAAGAGAAGAGGAGAGGGGAAGCAGGGGCTCCTGGCAGGGGAAACAGCAGAGCAAAGGCCCCACAGAGCAAGAATGACCCGTTGGGAGAGTTACACGCAGTTCAGTCTGGTTGGCTGTATCAAGACCTGATGAGCGGGACCTCCCTGGTGGTCCAGTGGGTAAGACTCTGCGCTGCCAATGCAGGGGGCCTGGGTTCGATCCCTGGTCGAGGAACTAGATCCCACATGCCGCAACTAAGAAGTCTGCACGCCGCAACTGAGAGTCCGCAAGCTGCAACTAAGTCTGCATGCTGCAACCAAAAGGTCCTGCGTGCCACAACGCACATCCCGCGTGCCGCAGCTAAGACCCGGCGCAGCCGAAATAAAATAAGTAAATCAATTAATTAAAAAAAATAAATCTTAAAAAAAAAAAGACCTGATGAGCCACAAGTAGGAGTTTGAAATTAACTCCAAGACAGTGAGGAGTGAAAGCGTTCGAACTAAGGAGAGGCATGGTCAGATTGCTGGGAAGATGGCTCTGGCCGCTGCTGCTGCATGGAATGACTGAATGGAGTAGACACAGCCTGGGAGGCTATGAGTGTCACCCCAGGCAAGAGGCAGTGGAGTCTGGGTCGCTGGCAGGGGGTGGGAGAGAAGTAGATAGATCCAAGAGTTACTAAGAAGTAGAATCATTAAGACTTGGTAACTAACTTCTGATTCTGGCCAAGATGGAGTAACAGAGGCCAGATTTCCTATCCCACTTGAAACAACCAAAAAATTCAGACCAAAAAAAAAAAAAACATGAAACAGTGGTTTTCAAGAAAGAACCATCTGAAGGGATTAGAGGGAACTGTGTCTGATGCTCATACAGGGTTGGGAATACTGCCTGTTCCCACCAGTCAGGCTGGAAAACTCATAATTCACAGGGAAGTGGGTATAGCATTTAGGAAGGTCTTGTCTCAGAGGTGGGGAATAATTAGCCCTAAACGGAGCATTGCTAAAAACCCACCTAATAAATCATAAAGCAAGCCCCAAAAGGATCAATTGGATCCCAAGTAATTTAACTGCTTCCCAGAATAAACCACAAGCAGATTTATAAAAATACAAAAATATCCAAAAATCACATCTGGCGTCCACCAAACATTACCAGGTGTGCAAAGAAGCAAGGAAACATGACCCATAAAGAAAAGAATAATCAATCAATTGAACCTGACCCAGAACGGACACAGATGTTAGAATTAGCAGAGAAGGATTCTAAAACAGTTTTTATAACTGTATTCCATATTTTCGAAATGTTAGAGACATGAAGTTATAAAAAAAGATCCAGGGGCTTCCCTGGTGGCGCAGTGGTTAAGAATCCGCCTGCCAATGCAGGGGACACGGGTTCGAGCCCTGGTCCAGGAAGATCTCACATGCCATGGAGCAACTAAGCCTGTGAGCCACAACTACTGAGCCCACAACTATTGAGCCACAACTACTGAACCCACAACTATTGTGCCACAACTACTGAAGCCTGCGCGCCTAGAGCCCGTGCTCCGCAACAAGAGAAGCCACTGCAATGAGAAGCCCGTGCATCGCAGCTAAGAGTAGCCCCCGCTCGCCGCAACTAGAGAAAGCCCGCGTGCAGCAACAAAGACCCAACACAGCCAAAAATAAATTTAAAAAAAAAAAAAAAAAGATCCAAATTAACTTTTTTTTTTTCGGTACACGGGCCTCTCACTGTTGTGGCCTCTCCCGTTGCGGAGCACAGGCTCCGGACGCGCAGGCTCAGCGGCCATGGCTCACGGGCCCAGCCGCTCCACGGCATGTGGGATCTTCCCGGACCGGGGCATGAACCTGTGTCCCCTACATCGGCAGGCGGACTCTCAACCACTGCGCCACCAGAGAAGCCCCCAAATTAACTTTTAAGAGTCGAAAATTACAATGTCTGAGATGAAAAATACACTGAATTGGATTTGTGGCAGATTAGACAAAACAGAAGAAAAGTTAATGAACCTGAAGGCACAGCAATGAAACCTATCCAAAATGAAACAGAGAGAAAAGAATTTTTTTTAAAAATGGAGATAACACCAGTCAGCTGTAGGATAATTCCAAGCAGCAGAATATATGGGGAGTCCCAGAGGAAAAGAGGAAGGAGAACAGAAGAAATAGTGGAAGAAATCATGGATGAAAAATTTCCAAATTTAATGAAACCTGTATCCAAGAAGCTCAATGAACCCCAACCACAGATGCCTGGTGACCGACTGGAAGTGGAGGAGCAGACAAGGGTGATGCCCTCGCTTCTGGCCCAGGAGACATGGCTGGGGTACCATTCTCTGAGGGGGAGGCCTGCAGGGGGCGCAGGCACGGTGGGATCTGTGTCAGCTTTAGGGACACAGATGGAGGTGTCAAGGGCAGCAGGCATGATGGGTCTAGTGTTCAGAAGGCAACGGACTGGAGATAGAAGTCCAGGAGGCCATGGACTTGGTGGGTCCTGCTGGAGAGAGCTGAGGGCCAGGGGCAGACCCCAGGACACACCATCAGTTAATCAAGAGGCAGAGCCTGAGGGCCACATGGGGAGCTGAGAAGGGACATGCAGAGAGGGAGTAGGGAAACCCAAGGAGCACGGTACCCAGGTGGACTGGCCCTGCTGAGAGACTGGTCTAAAGTGGCCATGTTGTCACTCAGAGGTGAAGTCTGGTGTGGCTGGCTTGGCCCCAGGGCAGGACTGTCTCAGGATATTGCACAGAAAGTGGTAGATGTCCTGGGGAGGGTTGGGACCACAGGGGTCTGGAAGAGGGTGGCAAGCATAAAATATTCTCGCAAGAGTGAGGACTAGATGGGTGGGAGATGGGGTGGAGGTGGGGATGTCTGAATTTCAGACCTCAGAAGTGCAGCCGTGGAAGTGATGACCAGGTCAGCGTGGACCACAGTGCAGGGGCCCAGCTAAGGCCCCCAGAAACAACAGGATGGAGAAAGGGAGAGACCAGCATATTGGCCAGGGCGTCCTGGTGGTGCCAGAGGAACACTGAGCCTGGAGAGGAGGACTGTGGGAGGCCCCAAAGTCTTCTGAGCATGAAGCATTGTGCCAGGGGTGAGGAGGTGATCCCAGGGACCAGGGTGCAGGGACCACAAACGGGTGAGGGAGTTGCGTGGGGGTGGAGGGAGAGGCAAGCTGTGGTGTGCGGAAGAGCATCACAGACTTGGGTTAGGAACCACAGAGATTCCTATGGAGAGAGAAAGAGAGAAAAAGAGAGTGCAAGCAAGCTCATTTTCTGCACACCGGGCTCCATCACTCCCACCCAGGCGGGCAGCTTAAGGAAGGATGCGCTTGTGCATGCCTTCACAGGAGGCTCCAGCTCCTGAGAGGAGAGCTCTGGCCCAGCCCCGACCTGGGCCTTGAAGCCAGGGAGGTGGAATGGTGCAAAAGTCGAGAGGAGCCAGGCCCCACGGCCTGCCACTGGAGCCCAAGGATGCTCAGAGCAGACAGGCCGGGACGCAGGTGTGAGAGGCCCAAGCAGGGACGTGGCATGCAGCGGCCTGCCTCTCTAAGCTCAGAGGCTCAGGAGAGCCTCTCTTGGCAAGGGGCCCGGGGGAGGACTCAGCCTGCTCGGCAGGGCCACCTGATGTCTCTTGCCCCTGCCAGCCCTAGAGGCCCCGGGGGGTGCAGGGAGGAGGCCGTTTCCCTGGACCCAAGCCGGGTGCAGGGGGCAGCTGGCCGTCCTGTCCAGCTTCTACCTCCCTCTTCAGAATCTTCTACCAGGTAAGTAGCAGGCAAGCCCTGCCCCGGTCTCCGTCCTTTTGCACTCTGCTGAAAGACCGGCAAGTGCCCTCCTCCCCCTGGGAGCGTGCTGTGCTCCCTAATGAATGTGGGGTTACACACACCCAGGGTGCTGTGTGTATGCTCCAAACGTGCGTGGAGACAAACAGAGACCCAGGCACAAACGTAAGCAACCTCGGAAACGTGCATGCGCTTGGGAGGAGCTACCTACACTAACAGGCATGTGTGTAGAGGAATTACACACGGGCGTATGCAAACACAAGGAAGGCATGAAACCACAAAGGTGAGTTCCTGCACCACGTGTACCTGCATACCCATGCATGCCAGCGCGCACACATTACGCACCCAGAATGCAAACACAGAGCAGGTGTCCAGGCACACACGGCCATTTCATACACATTCCTGTAGCTCTGTGCATCCACAGAGGTGCCCATTCCATGTGCTTATAAGCATTCACAGAGACATTCACCCCACACACAAATGTGCACTGAAAACTAAGCGCAAGCAGATGTACACAGGCACGTGCAAGACGCACATACAAACATGCACAGAGATGCACATTTCCATAAATGTACACATGCATACACACACACAGTTATTTGTGCATATAGGGAGCCACTCGTGCTTATATATGTGTACATGCATGCACACGTGCACAGCCATGCCCGGGTACACAACGCACAAATACACACATACAAAAATGCACGTGCAGATATGTCCTCATACATATCTGGATGCTTAGAAAAGCCTAACTAAAGGCGTTCAACACGTTCATGCTACACTGAAAGCGCCATGGGGGCAGGGACTGTGGCCCCTTCGTTCACGGCTGCACCCCTGAAGCCCAGCTCAGGGCCTGGTGCCCAGAGGTTTACAGAGCCGAACACTGGAAAACAGCTTGGGCAACAGCTCAGAGGCAGGAGGGCGACAGACAGTCTGGGGAGTGGCCAGGGGTCCCTTGTGAGTGAGTGGGGCTGGGATGGGCCCGGTGGCTGGGGAGGGGGGCTTTCAGGATGGTTATTCCTTCTCCTTCCTCCCACCCTCCTCTTCCTCCCCTCCTTCCCCATTGATTCTCCTCTGCTACACATACTGAGGGCAGGTGGAATGTCAGATAGGGCAGGAGGGAGGGGGGTGTCACAGAAAACCCATGGCCTTGCAGCCAGGAGGGCAGGTCTTGCTTGGCCCTGTCTTAGTGCTGGGGGACCCAGCCAGGGTACTGATTTTCTCTGGGCCTCAGTTACATGCTAGGTGTTCAGCTGTAAGAATTTTCACAAAGTGAACCCACCTGTATAACTAAACAGCAACCAAATAAAAATAATAGCACATATCCAGCTCCCCAGAGCAGATGAAGGTCAATTTTTACAGAACCTAAGGCCCCTGCAGGCCAGCCTGTGCCCCCCCCCGCCCCCATAAGTTTCTATTTGCCCTCACAGCCAGCAAGGGGGCACTTTGTCCCCTCAGCTCAGGACCCCTTTTCCGGGGTCCCTGCCACCCACAGGGAGAAAAGGCAGGAACAGCCCGTCAGCCTCCAGCGCTCCGGCCCTGCCTCTCCTCAGCCTCAGGCCAGGGCCCCTGTGGCCAGCGGAGGGGCCACCTCCCCTTCAGCACCGCCTCTGGAGTCCCATTTGGGGAGCCAGGAAATCTTGGGAGAGGGAGCACGGAGACCCCAAGTTTCTATACCACCCTGCCCCTTTGATTGAGCCACTTGTTGGTGGCACCCAAGGGCCTATGGCTTTAAGGGAAGACTTGAACCCAGGGCTGACCCAGTCCAAAGCCCACAGCTGGTACAGCGGTGGAGATCATTATGTCCATTTCACTGGGGAGGAAACTGAGGCTCAGAGAGACCACGAGCAGAGCCAGGACTCCAGCTGTGGGGGCGAACTTGACCCTGTCATCCCCCCGCTCAAAGCCTTTCTGTGCTCCCCTTCGCTGGGACACTCCAAAGCCCTCCATGATCTGGCCCTGCCAACCTCTCCCTGGGGGCACATAAGGTCCAAACCCCTTTTTGTTGAAGGCCTGGGACAGGGACAGGGGCTTGCCCAAGGTCACACGCTGGTGAGTGGAGGGACAGGATTAGAGCTCAGATCCCCTATTTTCCAGCCTGGAACCGCCTCCCCTGGACCAGCCTAGTACTGGGAAAAGAGAGGCCTCCCCCACTCCTCCCCTTTCCCTCCTCCCTGGAGGCTGCAGAGGCGAGCTGCCCTGAGCCAAGTGGGCCTGGAGGACCTGACCTGGCCCCCCTCCCTCCCTGACAACTCCCCCAGCCTTTTGATATGTCAGCACCCACTGAGAAGACCCCCCCAATCTCCCCTCTGTTAGCTGGGTTCTAGTGTCATGGGGCCATTTGCTGGCTGTATGGGGTGGACAGGGCACCTCCCCTCTCTGAGCTTAGTTTACTTATCTATAAAATGGGGTTATGACACATCTCCTAGAGTCGCTGGTAAGAAATGGTGGTATTAACGTTAAATAAACCCCCAACACGCTTCCTTCCGGGCGACAAGCCCAGGCACTCCTCATAAAGCCTCCCATTTTATCCTCTCAACAAGCTAGACGTAGGAACTGCCCGGGTTTATACGGGAGAGGAAACTGAGGCTGAGGTCACGCACTTTCCCAGGCAGCAGGGCTCCAAAAACTGGGAGCAGGGGTTGGTCCTCCCCGGCCAGCTCTCGGGCTCTCCAGGGGCAGGGCCCACATTAGGGGCGTTCTCCGCACCCAAGCTGGGCTCCGGGTGCCAGGCCCACGGGACGGGGCGGCCAGCGCGGCGGCCGGAGCCAAGCTGGGGAGAGCGGGTTGTAGTGGGTGGGGGCGCCTGTCAGCGCGGGGTCGGCCTTGGGTCGATACAGCGGCGGGATGAATGGGCGAGGAGAGAGCACAGAGGCA
>NW_021703782.1:106834165-106900378 GCF_005190385.1 Monodon monoceros
GGGGGGAGGGGAGGAGGAAGTGGAGGACGGCCGAGGGGAGGGGAGGGGAGGGGAGGAGGGGAGGGGAGGGGGGGCAGGGCCCGCCCCCTCCTCCTCCTCCCCTCACCCCGCCCGGCGGCCCCTGCCCGGGTCTGCAGCCTTCAGCGCAGAGCGCGGCCCCGCGGCCCCGCCGTGGGATCGATAACTAATTTCACCGCAGCAGCCGCCCCAGTTTTTTCCCGATAATTGTGCGCCTGCAGCTGCGAGCAAGGCCCCCAGCCCGGCGCGCGGCCCCCGCCCGCGCCCGATCAATTGACACCGCCACCGGGCGGCAGGAAAACTCATTTTTCTCTCCCTCCCCGGCTCCGGGTCGGCGCAGGAGAAGCTCCGCCTCGGGCCGGGGCGGGGGGGTGGGGGGGAGCGCGGGCCGGTTCCCGGACTGACTCGAGTTTGGGAAGGTTTCCAGGGTATCCGATGCAACCAGACGGCCTCAGTTTCTCTGTTCCACAAGTAAGGGCGTGGCCGAGGACCTGGACTGACCCCGCCCCCTCGGCTTTCCCTGGGCGGGCCAGCGGTGCATCTGCCCCCCCATCACTTCTGGGAGGGAGGACCAACAGCGCAGGCGCCGTGGTCTGGGCACGTGGGTTCCAATCCGGCCTTTACCAGTTACCACTGTATGACCTTGGACTGGTTCTGCCCTTTGGGCTCTTCCTCTCCGAGCCTCAGTTTCCCCATCTTCCCAAAGGGGCTGGCATAGTCGTCGGTGCGCAGGGCTGTAGATGGGTGTGCGCAGTGCGTGCCCCACAAACGGCGGTGGTCATTAGAGAGTGGAGGAAATCTTCACTCACTCACTGAGCACCTACTGTGCGCCAGGTACTGTTCTGGGCTGGAGGACAGAGCAGTGATGAAGCAGACAAAAGTCCCTGCCCTCGTGGAACTGACCTTCTAACGAGGGCATGAACGATAAACATGTAAGTGAAGTAACTAGTGAGAAGACGAGAAAAGCCACGGAGAAAAGTAAACTAGGGCGTGTGGCATAGGGTGTGAGGAGGGGTTGCAAGGGCAGTGCAGCCCCCCAGGACCAACTGAGCAGGGCTTCATTGCCAGAGGCCCCTTTGCAAAGCTCTGAGCTGCCCCCTTTGCAAAGCTCCCAGCCTGCTGTCTGCTCAAGGTCAGGGAAAGCTGCAGACTTGGCATTCTCTGAGAAGGGTGGGCAGGAGGAAGGAGAGCAGAGCGGGGAGAAGGCGAGATGGGGGGGTGTCTGGAGAGAAGGGGGGTGTGCAGACAGAGGGAGAAGGGAGGACAGAGCTCCAATGGCCAGGAGGCCTGGAAGGTCAAGGTCGGACGGGACTCAGGTAGCCAGCCACCCCAGCTGGGCCACGGAGGCTCAGAGAGGGGCAGAGGCCTGCCCAAGTCCACAGTACATGTGGGGGTCAGAGGTGGGCTCCTGGGTCTTGGCTCCAGACCCTGCAGAAGGGTGAGAAGGGCCAGAGAAGAAGAGAGAAGAGAGGAGAGACTCACGAGGGTAGGGAGGGGTGCGGGCAGCCCAGAGGCTGGGTCAGAGGGGGGCTGGGAGCTTCCTTGGAGCAACATGGGTTGTGTTAGGACATCTTCGGGAGGACTGGGAATGACTCGGAATGACTCAGGGAACCCAATCTGCTGACCAGACTCCCTCCGCCCCACCTCCCCTCCAAACCAGTTACCCAAATCTGACAGAGGAGTCCTAAGGCTTCTGCATGATGGTGGGTGAGTCAGGCAGGGGGCGGGGCCCTTGGCTGCTGGGGAGGTGGGCTGTTCTGGGGCTGAACAAACCTCAGGACATTCCCCCTGCCTCAGTTTCCTCATCTCGAAAATGGAGTTAGTGGGGACGTTCTAAGGTTCTGTCTGTCTCCTTCCCTCCGGATTCCCGGCACACCCAGCCCCATCACGGGGTTGAGAGCAGTGACTCGGCAGAAATGAAAGCTCGAGACTGCTAGCAACCGAATGAGGTTAGCAGGGGAGGGAAGGGCTGGACTGGGTGGCTGGGATTTGGAGCAAACGGAGCTAGGCCACACCCACCTGTTTGTTTGTCCATCCATCCACCCACCCAGACAGTCATTCAGTCATTCAGCACACACTCAGTAAGCACCTACTATGTGCAGGGCAGTATGGAGGGGAGTGGGCATAAGGTCCTGCCTCTCCCATCCTCTCCCTCCCCCCATGACCCCCACGCTTTCTCTCGAGGAGTGGTCGAAGGAGCATTGGACTGGGAGTCAAGGTAGGACTGATGTCCCCTGGGTGCCCCTCTGTGCCTCGGCTGGACTAACAACAGCCACGTCAAGGGTCTGGCTCCCAGCATCATGTTCGGTCCCTCAGTTCCCCTAAGGCCAGATGAGGGATCGGAGACCAGGACCCACCCAGGGTCCCATGGCCAGGAGGCTGTGCCTGACCCAGTGCCCTGTCCGCCTGCCCCGAGTCTGGGAGGAATGATTGCCTATCAGGAAGGATTTGAGGATCCCAGGCAGAAACCAGGCTACAGCATTCAGAGTCCCCTTGTCCTGTCTCTCAACTGGTGGCTTTGGCCGCCAGTCATCTCAGAAAGGGCCTGTGTGGGTCAGCCTAGCAGCTGCCCCTTTGCCCACACCCAATGGTGGCTGATGCCCTGGGAGGCCATCCAGGGCAACTTCAGCCTCCACAGTGAGACCAAGCCTCCCTTTTCAGAGAGATGTATATTCAGTCCGTCCCATCTCTCAGAACACCATGGCAGATGACATCCAAGGCCTTACAGAATTCTTGATCTGGAGACATGGGATCCCGTCCCCCTGGGCCTTGGACCAAGGGCCCTACTTTATGGCAAGGAAAGAGCACAGTGGGTGTGAAGCACGGTAGCCACTGGTCTGACCCTGGAGCAATGGGCCTGACAGAACGCTGGGGCAGCCAGCTCGTGCGACACCCTGTGTCCAGAACCCACAGCTAATCAATGGTGCTGTGACCCCAAAAACTAGGACACACGGTCCAGGAACAAGCTGTGGAAATAGGATTGTGCCCGCCTCCATCACTCCAGTGCCTCACTTGTAGATTTGTACTTCTCCTCCCTGCAGCCTGAGATTTTATCAGAGAAGAGGTACCGGTTCCCTGGGACTGGGTGGGGGTGGGGGGGGGAGAGCTGGAGGGAGGGAACAGGAAGTGGAGGGAGGGAACAGGAAGTGGAGGGAGGGCTCCACCTGGCACAGAATGGGTCCCGCTGAACTCAAAGCTGTGACTGCCATCTGACCACTTTGGAGGCCTCATGCCAGGGACCAGCAGGCCGAGAAAGGAGTTACTGTTCAGGGGTGGGTCATCTACCCCAGATCCAGCTGCGGGGGCAATAGTTTGCTTCAGTAACAGGCTTGTGTCAAGTCTTTGCAGGGACTGTGGATGGCCAGCTCCTTTAAGGGGACTCTAATGGGCCGGGCCCAGCACAGGGCAGGGGCAGAGCTGAGTCCTGCAATGGGTGGACTGTATTGAATACCTTTCCTGCGCTACTTCCAACGTCTTGGCTTTGCCTCTTCATCCAGGCCCAGTGGCGGTGAATAAACAGCCCCTGCAGGGTCTGGCCAGACAACTGCAGGCCAACAGTGCCTCACCCTGAGCTGCATCTCTCTTCCTGCGCTGGGAGTTCACTGATGCCCCATATGGGATGTCCCTCTCCCCATCAGGAACCCGCTCAGAGATCAGCTGTAACACCATTCAGGCCAACCCTTGATCCAAGGGAGACGGAGCTATGGGGTGCCTCCCCCTTTCTTCCCCCAGGCAGATGGTCCCAAGATGCATTTCATAAGGAATCCCGGACAACCCTGGGGGCCTGGGCACCCAGGTTGCCTTAATGGTGAACTCAGGAATGCACATTTGTATTGGTTCTCTTTCCTCTCCTGTTTCCCTCTCCCCTCTCCCCATCCCTCACTCTTGCCCCTGCAACTGTAGTCCCAAACAAACTACGCGTACCTCAGCCTTTATTTTAGCCTGCTTTCAGGGAGCCCAGACCAAACAAGTGTTATGGGCAGAATTATGTCCCTAACCCCTCCCCGCCGAATTAGTAGGTTGAAGTCCTAACTCCCAGTACCTTAGATGTGACTATATTTGGACACAGGGTCTTTAAAGAGGTAATTAAGTTAAAATGAGGTCATCAGGATGGGCCCTAATCCAATATGACTGGTGTCCTTCTAAGAAGAGGAGATTGGGACACAGACACGCACAGAGGAAGGATCACATGAAGACAGAGCAAGAAGATGGCCGTCTACAAGCCAAGGAGGGAGAAGAAACCAGCTCTGCCTATATCCTGGTCATGGGTTTCCAGCCTCCAGGCTGGAAGAAAATACATTTCTGCTGTTTAAGCCATCCGGTCTGTGGCACTTTGTTATGTCAGCCCTGGGAAACCAATACACAGGTATATTCTATTATCGTCCCATCTTACAACCAAAGAAACAGAGGCTTTGAGAGGCAAAGGACTCGCCCAGGGTCACACAGCTGGTGAGTAGCAGAGCCCAAATGCAGACAGGGGTCTTTGGGCGGCAGAGTGCAAGCCCTCCACACTAGGGATACTAGGAACCCAGCAAGTCTTCAAACTCCCCCGGCCCAGTCTCCCCTCCCACGTCTGGGAAGCCCCTCCCTCTATCCAGACCCACCCCTCCTTCTCCAGCCTTGGCTGTATTGGCCTCGGGAAGCTCCCTCCAGCTCCCCGCCTCTGGGCCTCTGGCTCTGCCGTTGCTGCAGCACTAAGCTTTGCCAGCTCATTCCCTCCCGCCTCTCCTCTGAAGTCTGTTCTCCAGCAGCGTCTCACACACACACACACACACACACACACTCACACGCGCTCTGAGCTCACCTAAGCACTCAGGCTCTTTCTACCACCTTCCCTCATGCCTGCTGCAGACCAGCCACAGAGTGGCTTTGGGGGTGCCCCCTGAAGACCACACCTCCCTTACTCCCTGTGTCCCAGTTCTGCAGTGAGCACCCTCCTGTCCTAGCTGGGCACTGTGCACAGAGCACCTCACTAACTCCTACCCCCTGCAGCAGGGACTACTACTGTCTCCATTTTCTATATGAGGAACTGAGGCCCAGAGAGGGATAGGGCTCTGCCTAAGGAAGGATGCACAGCAATGAGAGGTGGGGCTGGGATTCATCCCAAGTCTCAGGACCGAGCTCTCTCCAGCAGAGGCCAAACTCAAAGAATGGGATTAATTCCAAAATGTTGTGGCTACGACACGGGACTTTCCCTGAGAGCAGGTTATGATGCAGGGCAGAGGGCAGGGACTGGGCATGTGCACCCGGAGGTCATGCCCCTCCCTGCCACTGCCCTGATCCTCCCCCTGTGGGTGTTCCACTCCCCCAAGGACAAGCATGAACCTCCACCCTGCCCACACTCATTATCATGTGGCCGCCTGACGCTCGGCCATGAGGGTGCTATGCAGAGACCCTCAGACACTCCCACTCGGGGGGTGGCGGGGGATGCTGGCAGTGGCCAACCGTTATCAAGCACCTCCTGTGTGCCAGGCTCTTAGCTGTGTTGTGTAGCAATGGAAGGGAGAGGCCGACCAGGGCTGACCTCCAGGAGCACGTGGTCTAGTGGGGGAAACACACACAATGAACTTTCTGATCAGAACAGATGCTGGGAGAGAAAGGCAGTCAGTAATGGGGTGGTTTGACCCAGTCTCAGGAGAGGTTAGGGAGGGCTTCCCAGAGTGCGGGGCCCTAGAGTGGAGATCTGAAGACTGAGTGGCAGTCACCTAGCTAAAGAGGGAGGGAACGGCATGGCAGCTTGAGGGAACAGCATGTGTTGTTCAAAGGACCTGTGCAGGGAGGGCCGCAGGGAGGGCCACGGGGAGAAGGGGCAGAGAGAAGGCCTGTGGAGTGGAGCTGGTGGAGGCTTCAGATGAGGCTGGAAAGACTCCCAAGGGCTGGGACATGTGGGGCCCTGTGAGCACGTTAGACTCTTGTCTTTCTCTGGCAGACATCTGTGTTTTGAGACCCCTGCACCAGCTCTCCATGATGGAGAATGGGGTCAAGGCAGGTCGGCAGTGTGTCCAGGGGAGGGGGCCTGGGGATGTGTTAGCTGGCATGAATATTAAAAAAAAAAAAAAAAAAAAAGACGCAAAACTCAGCACAGCAGCGACAATAATATCCAGTCCTCACCTGAAACTGACACCACATTTTAAATTAACTAAACCCCGATAAAAATGAAAAAAAAAAATCCAGTCCTGATTTCAAGATGGGAGGGACCTCAGAGATTCTTAGTTTGTGGACACACAGTTTTACACACGAGGATACTGAGGCCTGGAGAGAGGAAGTGCTTTAAATCCACATGAGTCTGCTGGTTCATTCATTTAACATACATTTTTTGAGCAACTGCTCGGTGCCAGACACTGTGCAAGAGGCTGGGGACAAAAGTAAGAGCAAGACAGAGCTGTCTTACGGTCCCAGGGTGCGCTGACGCCAAACCTGCGCGGTTCTCAGGGCAGGATGGCTACTGGGGAGGAGGTGGGGTGATAACGATATTGACAAAATTATACTCACGAGGGCTTCCCTGGTGGCGCAGTGGTTGAGAGTCCGCCTGCCGATGCAGGGGACACCAGTTCGTGCCCCAGTCCGGGAAGGTCCCACATGCCGCGGAGCGGCTAGGCCCGTGGGCCATGGCCGCTGAGCCTGCGCGTCCGGAGCCTGTTGGGGAGAGGCCACAACAGTGAGAGGCCCGCGTACCGCAAAAAAAAAAAAAAAATTATACTCACGAGCATTCTCCATCCCCAGACACTGTGTCAAACCTTCTGTAAACATGATCTCATTAATTGCTACAACACTGCAAGGGAGTGCTGTGGTGCCATTTTACAGATGACAGGATTAAAAGTCAGAGAGGTGGCATGACCTGCCTCACCCACGGATGAGGGAGGGACCAGGCAGGCTGTCTGGGCTAAGGGGCCAGGCCACCCCTCACCCAGCCACCGCACCCCAGCTTGCCCCCCTCCTGGCCTGATCAGGTCCTCCGCAGGACCCAGGACCCCGGCCAGAGCTGGGGGGATGCGGGGGGGCGGCTGCCTGGAGAAGTAGTGCCTGGCTTGGTGTCCCCTGCGGACACTGGGAGGTCTCTGCCCCTTCCCCCATTCAGTGGAGGAGCCCAGGCTGGGGGATGGAGGTCATGGGGAGGTCAGGGAGGAAGGAAGGAGCAGAATGTGTCAGCACTGAAGGCTGCAGGCATCCTCCTTCCTTCTCCCACTCTCTCCTCCCCCTCCAACAGTAAAGCAGCCTCCCTGAGTCCACGATCTGTGCAGGGGAGAGGGGACCAGAGTGGGGAGTGGAGCGCTCTGGCCTCCCCCTGCTCCAGCCGCCCTCCAGGGCACAGTCTTGACTCCACCACTGTCCCCCATCACTACCTGCAGGAACATACGGGCTGCACACCCCTCCAGCATCGAGCAAGCACAGACGTGCACACGCGTGTGATCGCAGCCTCCTCGCTCATGTACCCACACCTGTGCATTCACTCGTTCATTCATTCATTCCACAAAGTTCTGAGCACCTGCTCTGGGCTAGACCCCATGCTGGGTGCTGGTGACAGGGGAGAACAAGGCAGTCTAGGTTTCTGCCCTCAGAACAGGACCTCAGAAGGAGGAAGGATGCTCACAAGCGATTATCCTGCCCTGTGGTTAGTGCTGAGACCAGGGGAGCACATGGGAGGGAGTTGCTGTGAGGTCAAAGGGTAATCATCCCAGTGGGGGTAGCAGTCAGGGAAGGCTACCTGGAGGAGGTAACCTTTCCAAGACCCAAAGACTGAGTAGGAGCTAGTCAGTGAGGAGGAAAAGGGAAAAGTGTTCCAGACAGAGGGAATAGCATGGGCGAAGGCCTGGACTCCCACGGGAACGTGACCCACCTAAGGAATGGAGTGGAAGCAGGCAGGGCTGGATCTTAGGGTGCAAGCTGGGCAGTTGGGGAGGTGGAGAGGCTGCAGGTGCTAGACGGTGCTGGGTCCTGGAGGCCATGGTGAAGAGGTGAACTTCTCCCTGGACCAACAGCGGGCTGTGAGCCGGGCAGTGACAGGTCAAAGGTGAATTTCAGAATACTCATCCAGACTGCATATGTACCTGCACACAGGTCCTGGCACACGCAGACCTGCACGTGCACATCTGTCCACAAGCACCTGTACACGCATGCCTGCCCACCCGGACACACGCAGGGATACACCTGTGTGCCTGGCCCTGTGCTGAGCTCTTCACACACGTGGCATCCAGTTGGGCCCTACAGCTAAGTCCTACCAATTGTCTGCATTTTACCGAAGAGAAAACTGAGGCTCGGAGAGGTTGGGGGACCTGTCCAGAGACTCAGGTGACAGCTCAGCACAGCGGAGAAGCAGCGCCCGGGCTCCGGTCTCCAGGCTAAGCTTGTGACCCCTGGGCTCTGAGGCCTCCTGGTGAAGGGAGGCAGCGGCTGACAGCAGCCCAGAGGGGCGCCACAGCTCTGCTTCGGAAGCACATTCTCCTGTTTCTCCTGCTCACCTCTCAGGCCCCCCAGCAGCCCCAGGCTCGGCAGTCAAACGGGCTAGTTTTGTTTCCTGGAGGAAATACAGATGGAAAGTCCCAGACAAGGACTCCTCTGTGACCCCATGACCTCAGAAAGCTCCCACCTCTGCCCCTTAATCATTTGCATCACTGCATATTACTTCTTTTCTTTCTGGAACAGCAGGGCTGGCTAAGACCTGGGAGAAGAGCTGGTGCAACACCCCGTATGGGTTTGCTGTAGCTGCTGCAACAAATAAGCACAAATTTAGTGTTAACCCAAATGTATTCTCTTATGGCCTGGGCGTCAGAAGCCCGAAGTCCAGATGTCAGTAGGGCTGTGTTCCTTCTGTGGGTCTAGGGGAGAATTTTGCTTTTTCCAGCTTCTAGAGGCTGCCCACTTTCCTTGGCTGTGGCCCCATCCTCCTTCAAAGCCAGCAGCACAGCGCCTTCCAATCTCTGACTCTGAGCTTCTTGCCTCTCGTGATTACCATGGGCCCACCCGCCTAGCCTGACTGTAAGCCCCTGGAGGGCTCGGCAGTGCTTCTCCCACGTCCTCCTCCCCCAGCCTTTACACACTGCCCGGGATAGGCACGGGGCCCACCACTGCTGCCTAGAAGACAGGGAGCGCCTTCCAGGCTTCCTGGGAAGGAGTCAAGATGCTCCTGAGGTCTTCGGCTCTTTGGCTCCAAACTTGAGGCCTGCCTCTCCCTTGCCAGAGGTAAGAGCTGGCCAAGGAGGAGTGGAAGTTTGAGCTGCTGGGGACCCGTAAGTCCTGTATGAATTCCCCTAGGCCTGATTGGCATCTCCCACTTTGGGGAAACAATGCCAGCAGCCAGTGAGCTGGGCCCCACCAGGCTCTGGACCTCTCCTGGGGGCAAAGGGGAGGGGGGGCTCCAGGACCTGGAACCAAGGGCAGTCCAGGGAGCTTGGAGCAGGGAGTCCTTACTCTACCATGTCCCTGCTGGGCCACCCATGGGGAGTCTCACCCCCTCTCTGAGCCCCACGGGCCCATTGGGAAGATGGAGATAATCGTGGAGCCCTCTTCCTGGGTTGTGTGGGGATTCAGGGCAACTGGTTGAGCACGTACTGCGTATTAAGAACAGTTCAAACCTGCAAGTAGGCAGGGGCCCTGGCTTACCACGAAAACAGCTATGTCTCCACCTGGATCCTGGAGAGAAGGTGACACACAGCGGAGCTGCTGCCCTCCTGCGCTCAGCTGACCTCTGCCGTGAGCCAGAAGGAAGAGCTTTGCGGAATCTGGCAGGAGGCCCAGCAGATGGGCGACTGGTGTCCAGGTGGGGCTGGGTGGAGAGACAACGGGGCTCTCTGGTCGTCTGGGCCTCTCTCCCTGAGGGATGGAGCCTCAAGGCTGGAGATTGGCCTTTCCAGGCCTCCTCTCTCTGCACCACACCCAGATGGATTAAGTAGGAAGATGTCCCCAGGAAGAGCTCCTTGGCAAGACACCCCACGGGGAGGCAGCCACCACCCAGGGGAGGCGTTGGAGAAACGCTGGTGAGACAACATCCCCGGGCTCCTACCCACCCCCAGGCTCACCTGCGTGCTCCCCCAGGATCAGGACACCCCAGGAGCCAGAAGCTGGGGCAGGGCCACCCCAGCGTCCACACTGCCCTGGAAAGATCTTTTCACACTGATTCAGTCTCATTTTGTGAAGGAGGCCAGAGGCTGCCTCCACGTCGCCCCTCCCCCTTGGCTCTCTGGAACCCTCCATCACAGCTGCCCTGCCCCTCCGTCCCCTCCAAGTGGTAAACCCCCCTGCCCTGTCCCGGAGCTGGCCTCGCTGAGCCCCCTTGCATCAGGCCAGGCTCAGTCCTGGAGGCCACAGCCCAGACTCTGAGCCAGCCCAAGGGGGGAACCCACACTGGGGGGGTGCCCAGTGCATTTATGGGGCGCATGGAGATGAGCAAATTCAGTCGGGTCAGTAGTTCATCGTGCAGCTATTTATCAGGCACTGCAGAGAAGGCGAGACATATCAGCTCTAGAGCTAGAAGGCCACAGGTTCACATCCCAGCTCCACCACTTACCAGCCAGGTGGCCTTGGGCAGGTGACTTGACTAATACTGTTCCTCAGTTTCCCTACCTTGAGGGTTATTGTGAGGATTAAATGAACTACTGCAAAGTAACGTAATAAGTACACGTCAGCTGTTATTATTATCATTATTATTACTGTTATAAGCCAGGAGATGAGAACTGTTGACACAGGCTGCTAGGTCTCTTTTCTCTTCAACCATAAGAATAGCACCCCCGGGCTTCGCTGGTGGCGCAGTGGTTAAGAATCCGCCTGCCAATGCAGGGGACACGGGTTCGAGCCCTGGTCCGGGAAGATCCCACATGCCACGGAGCAATTAAGCCCGCGTGCCACAACTACTGAGCCTGCGCTCTAGAGCCCGCGAGCCACAACTACTGAGCCCGCGTGCCGCAACTACTGAAGCCCACGCGCCTAGAGCCTATGCTCCGCAACAAGAGAAGCCACTGCAATGAGAAGCCCGCGCACCGTGACAAAGGGTAGTCCCTGCTTGCGGCAACTAGAGAAAGCCCGTGCGCAGCAATGAAGACCCAACACAGCCAAAAATAAAATAAATTAAAAAAACAAACAAACAAAAAACCGAATAGTACCCCCCATTCTTAGCTAGACATAGAACTGCCTGGCCTAGAGACTACATTTCCCACCTTCCCTTGCAGCTAGATGTGGCCATGTGACCAAGTTCTGACCAATGGGATGTTGGCAGAAGTGCTGGGGCTCACTCCCTGGAAGCCTCCTTAAAGGACACCTTCTCCCTTTTTTCTCTTTTCTGGGATTAGATTGTGAGCATGGAGGCTGGAGCTGGAGCAGCCATTGTGCACTGCGAGGTTGCAGCTGTGTGTCGAGGACGGCAGGGCAACAAAACAGTAGGAGCCTGGGTCCCCAGTGGCCATGGACTCTCATACCAGCCCTGACTGCCTGTATTTATTTCAGCAAAGAATAGAAACTTTTCTTGCTTAAACCTCTACTATTTGAAGTCTGCCCTGTGTGAAGCACAACCAAATCCTTTTTTTTTTTTTTTTTTTTGTGGTACGCGAGCCTCTTACTGTTGTGGCCTTTCCCGTTGCAGAGCACAGGCTCCGGACGCGCAGGCTCAGCGGCCATGGCTCACGGGCCCAGCCGCTCCGCGGCATGTGGGATCTTCCCGGACCGAGGCACGAACCCGTGTCCCCTGCATCGGCAGGCGGACTCTCAACCACTGTGCCACCAGGGAAGCCCACAACCAAATCCTTTTTAACACAGAGATGCAGCAGTGAGGAAGACATACAGTCCCTGCCTCGTGGGGACTTCAGTTGGCTTGAGAGTTGTGGAGGATCCACAACCATGTAAACAAAGAAGGAAATAATTGCAGTTGTGACAAGAGCTATGAAGGAAGTGAAACGAGGGAATGGAGAACAGCATGGGGGGTGGAAGAGGCACTGACTGACTCTGGGAGGACAGTCCACGGAGGGCCTCGGGAGGAGGGAACAGCTGAGCTGAGATCTGAGGTGGGAGGAGAGGAGAGGTAAAGGGATGAAGATGGACACCACCCTTCCAGGAGCACAAGCCTGGGGTGGAGTCTGGTGGTCCTGGGCCCCTAGCCTGGTCCTGCCTCTTCCCAGCTGTGGCACCTGGGCGAGCTATTTCTCTCTCTGAGTCAAAGCGTTCAGCAAGTACCTGACACATAGTAGGGGTCCAATGAAAGATGGCTGTTTTAGAACACATGGGTGAACCGTGCATGAAATCATAGAGGGGACAGAGGCAGAGGGTGGAGGTATGTTCTGGAAGTCTTCACAGTAGAGGGAACATTTAGATTGGTTCCTGAGGGGGGAACTTCCCTGGTGGTCCAGTGGTAAAGAATCCGCCTTCCCATGCAGGGGACTCGGATTCGATCTTGGTTGGGGAACTAAGACCCCATATGCTGTGGGGCAACTAAGCCCGCACGCCACAACTACTGAGCTTGTGCGCCACAGCTACTGAGCTTGCGCCCGTCAACCAGACAGCCCGCAGGCCTCAACCAGAGAGTCCGCAGGCCACAAACTAAAGAGCCCACACGCCACAGTACGAAGAGCCCACGTGCCTAGGGGAAGAAAAAGTCTTCTAGGAGCGCGGATCACACGCCCTTTCTACTTGCCATGCACTTTGGAGCCAGCCCCACCCATCATACCTCCTCAGAGCCTAGTTTCTGGTTTCTCCGTTGGCCAGTCCATTCTAGGTGGGGTCTGATATACAGGCTGGGATTGTCTTCTAACCCCAATTTAATCCCTCCTGCTTCTTTTGGTCACACCCATTGCGTTCCCTCAACCGGGCAGTGAGGACCTTCTGGGCTGGATTCTGTGGGTTCCCAGGTCCGGCAAGGCCCTGCTGAACCAGGACCCTGCCCAGACCCCTTGCTGTCCCCTGGCCTCTGCCACACCACCCTGCTCTTCCCTCCTGCCGTGAGTCCCCTCTCTCACACTCACAAAATCCAGCCCACCCACTCTGCCCTCTGCCATTGCCACCACTTACTCTCACCTGCCCTGGCCTTTGCTTTCAATTCATCCATGCCACTTCCTGCAGGAAGCCTTCCTGATGTCTGGAGTAGAGCCTTTTCTCTGAACCGTCTGTAGTTCTACCATCATAGCCTGTATTTATGGATCTATTTGATTCGCGTCTGTTCCCCCCACTAAATGATGAATCGATCCTGTCCACAGAGGCATCCACAGCACTTAGCACAGGGCTGGCACAGAGTAAGTGCTCAGCAAACACTTATTAAAGGGAGGAAGTAGGAGAATTAGTCCAAACTTCCAGGAAAGATGAGAAAACAGGCTGAGAGGCTTGGCCCAGGCCGGAGTCAGGTCTCCTGCCCCCGGAGTGAGCCCTCCATTCTCTCTCCCTTCTCCCCACTGCCAGCTTAACCCAGGAGACAGCAGACCGTGGGATGGGGGTGGGAGCAGCGGGAGGGGTGGGGGGGAGCTGCAGACAGAATGCCCAGTCCCCTGGGGAGGCAGAAAGCTGGAGCTGGAGGGGAGGCTGAAGCTCGCATCTGGTTTGGCCCACCTAGGACTCACATCCACCTCTACACCCCGCCTAACCACGCCCCACCCTCCCCGTCCTGGGGAAGCACCGGAGGGCCCTTTCAGAGCTGCCCTTGGATTTGTGTGCACACACGGCCAGTTATATGGTGCCGTGCATGCATCTAAACAGCAGTTTCTGAGACAGAACACGGAAAGCTGTCTTGAGGCTTGCGGCCAGTTTGTTCCTGTATTTAGTATATGAAAGCCCCACCCCCCTCCACAAAAGGATGGTGCCTGGACCCAGGAGGCCTTGGTTGAATGGACTCTTAGGTTTGAATCTAGCCTGAGGGGCTCCGTCTCTTTCCTGAGGCCTAGCGCTGCCAGCTCTGTCCCCCAAGCTCTGGGACCTGACCCTTTTGTGGGCCTCAGTGTCCCCATGTGCAACTTGGAACCAGAACTCTGTCCCCAGACTGCCACTCTGGGGCGCTGGGACAGGCGCGGGAAGTCAGCTGGGCGGGCAGAGGAGAGGGTTTAAGGAGGCATCACGGGACACTGGAGCAGGGAGTCAGGAGGCTGGGGCTTTCTGGAAGCTGTCCGTGGTTGAGCCCCTCTGCAGTGAGGGCAAGGCCCGGGCTGGAGGTGGGGAGAAAGGCCACCCAGCTTTGTAATTGGAGGATACGGTGTACCGGGAACCTGGCATTCTCTCAGCGCCCTCCACCTCCCCCCACCAGACGGGCTGCCCCTAAGGCTTATTATTATGGCTGCTGTTACTGAAAGATTCCTTTTCCCTGTTTCCCAAGTGCGAACCCACAGCTGATCAGGATGTGGGGGGGGGGCGGTTACCAGAGCGTGGGCTGCCACGGGGGGCGCTGCGGCAGCGGACCGGGAGGAGGGCACCTGGCAGGGCTGGGGAGCGGTTCCGAGGAAGGCTCACAAGAAGAGATAAAGCCCCAACCCAAGAGCTGACCCTGAGGCCTGGAAGGAAAAGGTGGGAAGGACTTTTCAGGCAGGAGGAACAGCATATGCTAGGGCCCGAGATAGGGCAATATCTGGGAACCACAGTTATTGTCTGGCCCAGGGGCTTAGTGGGAGCATCACGACCGGTGGCGCTGGCATGGTACCCGCCGGTGGGGCCTTGAACGCCGAGGACAACCCTCTTCTTAGCTCCATGGGCGGGGCTTGGACGTTCCACACCCCCTCTCCCGCCTCATCCCCTCCTCCGGAAGGTCCGGGAAGGCTGGACCCACCGCTGCCCTTTCAAGTCGGCCTCCCGGAGGCTCCGAGCTGGCCGGGCGCTGGGGCCGCTGCTACTCCGCCGACATCAAAGCCCGCCGCCCCGGCCTGATCCGGTGGCGGGGGTGGCGGGCGAGCCGGGAGGGAGGCAGGTTTGGGCGGATTCCCCTTTCATCCCGCGGCTTGGCCGGCGCGCCCTCCGGGAGGCCCTGCACGTCCCTGCAGGGCATGTCCCTACAGGGCTTGGCACTCAGGGAAGGTAGGGGCTGCGGGGGCCGCGAGGCTGCGCTGCTGGGCACAGCGGGGACAGAGCCTCCATCCTGGTCGGGCTGTGTGACCTCGGGCCTGTCGCTGCCTGCTCTGTGCTTCGGCTTCCACAGTTACCCTCCTCCCTGCCCAGGAAGCCCTAGCACCGGGAAGATTCTGGGAAGATTCCCTAATGTCTGGATTACTGAGATCTGAGCAGGGAGCTAGGGCTCACCTTGGTCAGCAACCACCCTAAGAGGCAGCTATACTTATCACCCCCATTTTACAGATGGGAAAACCTTGGCATTAGGAGGTCACACAGCCGGCTAAGTAGCAGGGCTGGGTATTGACCTGGGTTTGCTTGTTTGTTTGTTGTGTGGTTTTGTTTTTTTCTCCAGAGACTTGAAGCTTAGCTGCTGCCTCCGGGATGAGAAGGGCAGGGCTCCCCAGAGCCCAGGCAGGGAACCATCTCAGTCAACACAAGAACCCCAGTTGGAGGTACTGTTATTATGCCCATTATATAGCTAAGGGACTGAGGCACAGAGGAGTGAAGGGTGGGCCTCAGTCTCACGGGAAATGACCAAGTCAAAATTTGAACCCACACTGAGCCGCGGTGCCTGATTTGATAGCTTTGGCCACAGAGAGCAGTGGTGTCACCACCACCATCCCCCACCTCACGGGTCAAACAATACAGTTACAGAGCCTGGAAGTGCTTCTCTGTGCAGGGCCTTATCTGCCAAGAGAGGGCGGTTTTAATGGGCCTCCCCAGGATGTCAGGTGCACTCAGTCTGGGGGGATGGGATGGGTGCCCGGGTATCAGGCAGATGCCACCCCAACCCAGAGATTTAGAATTCCTCCCTGGAAAATCAGATAATCAAGGAAGTCACATACTGTGAAATGAGTGTGATCCTTGCCAGAAACTCACAGGGAGCACCAGAGAATCATCACATGGCACCTTACAGGCAGGGAAACTGAGGCGCAGAGCACAGCAGGGAGCCCCCTCGCCCAGCATTTATTGAGGGCCTCCTGTGTGGTAGGGTCTGGGCTGGGGACCTGTTCAGTCCCTGGGCTCCCGGAACTCAGTGTCCGCTGAGAGTGGTCCTCTGTGCACCAGTCATGTAACCATTATTCGGTTCTGATCCAGGAGGGCTTCCCTGAGGAGGAGACATCTAAGCTGAGGCCTGATGTTTAACAGAAGTCAGTGAAGCTAGTGGGAAGAGCATGTCAGGCCGAGGGGAAAGCATGTGCAAAGGCCCTGGGGGCGTGAAGGGGTCTGGCCTGCTGCAGAAGAGGGGAGAAGCCACGGAGAAGGCGGAGGGGCAGGACCTCGCGGCTTGGAAAAGCCTGCCTGGGCCAGGTCAGTGCCTGGTGGCAGGATAAGAGGCAAGGTGGGGGGAGGGGAGAGTGAAGGCCGGCAACCACGTCGGTGACACCCCAGGACTTCAGGTCTCCTTGGGAGATCCCCAGCTGGGAGCAGGATTGAGGTGGGAGCTGTCTCCAGCCCTGTTCTAAACCCAACTCTGTCGAGCTACTAAAAGAAGAAGGAAGGAGATCAAAAGGGAAAATTCGCAAGTTAGATTTACCCGCGATTCTATTAAACCACCAAAAGCTGTTGGAAAATAGTATTAGGGTCTTAACTCCACAAACGCTGAAAATCCCAGCCTCGAAGGCCCGTGGAGGCCCGGCCCTGTCCACCCTGCACTGGGGCAGGAGGGAGGGGCCAACTGGATCGGGCAGCCTGGCCTGGTCTGAGGGCTCAGCCCACATGCAAACTGGGTAGAGCTGGTGGCTCCCCAAGACGGGGTCTGGGCTTCTCAGAAGTGTGCTGTGTACCTGGTAGAGCTGTTTCCACCCTGGTCTTTGCCTTGTTTATGGAGGGGGGGGGGCTATGGGGGAGGGAGGGAGGATGGAATAGGGAGGGAGACAGTAGCAAGGGAAGGAGGAAAGAGGGGCGAGGGAGGGAGAGGAGGAGACTGCCTTGTGCTGGGTGGCAGTCTTCCAGGGGTGTCTGCACTGTGGGACACCCACTTTGGTTCCTTCCCTCAAAATAATATCAGATCCCGGGATGGTGGAGCCCGGACGCTGGCCCTGAGCCTGGGGAATCTCCAGGTGGGTCTCATCTGATCCTCACAAGGACTGGACCCCAGTTGTGAAGCTTGACCAGACTCCCAAGCCTGGGTGCTTGACCTGGGGCTCCCCACGCAGACTCTCCCTGGGGCTAACCCACAGGTGAACTGAGGCACCGTGTGTGTGTGTGTGTGTGTGTGTGTACCCTCACGCACACGCGTGTGTACCTGCGCACACATGTGTATATGTTAGGTTAGGTTAAGAGTACAGACTGGCTGGACTGGCTGGGCTTAGATCCTGGCGTAGCCCCTTACCAGCTGTGTGACGTTGGGTGAGTGACCCTCAGTCATGGGGCGTATGTGAGTTAATCTGAGGAACCCTGCGGTACAGCCCTTGAAACAGAGTAACTGCTCAATTTTGGCTATTACGATTATTATTTATTATTATTCCAAAAAGGCTGACTGTGGGATTCCTTTAGGAACACGTTCTAAACTGGAGGGAGGGGGTCTGTGGATGGGCCTCAGTAAGTCCTAGAAGCTCCTGGAACTGACTGCAAAGCTTTGTGCGTGGGTACATTTTTCTGGACAGATAAGGTCCTTAGCTTTCGTCAAAAGGTTTCATGACCCCCCCCCAAAGTTGCGCCTTCCTTCGCCAGCGTCGATGGCACCCCCAGTGCTTGGAGGGCCCAACTTCTGGGGCTGCCTGTTGCCTGGGGTGGCTCGGCAGGGCAGGCGGGTGTCGGGCTGTCCTGCTGACCCACCACTGGCACCCACACTTGGGAGGCCGTGTGTGCCCAGGGATAATGAGCCCCCAACTCAAGGGGAATTATTTTTTAAGGTTGAGACAACGCAGCGCGTTGTACCTAAACCAGCTCCTTTCTCCGGGATGGGGGAGGCTCGAAAACAGATTTCAAAGGCGAGCTTTGAATAAACAAAACACAATAAAAATAACCCTTAGAACCCAAATGCTGAACGGCAGCCCCAGGCATATTCAACCAGCTGATGCCAGCCCTCTCGACAGGTACAGCCCACCAAGGGCGCCTGCCAGGAGCCTCCACGCATCTGGGGCCTAGGGGAGATGCACCCACACCTGCCCCCCCGCCCCCCCCCACGCCAGCAGGCCACCAGGCTCAGCCCCACCCTCCAGGCCTTGCTGGGACTCCCGCCAGCTCCATCCTGGTGGCTCTGTCAGGCTGGAAGTGTCCTTTGCCCAATTTTCACCTGCTGAAGTCAGGGGCCTCCCCATCTGGCATCAGGGAAGTTGTGAGTATATGGCAAGGGGCAGTGCCCCTCCCCCCCCGGGAAATGTGAACCTGCTCCTGGGAGGTAGTGCAGCTTTGCAGGTTCCAACCTTGGTTCAGCTGTGTGACCCCAAGATGGTGGCCACACCTGTCTGAGCCTCATGTAGAAATGCAGATCATCACAGTACCTCCTTCACGGGATGGAGCTTTGGCTCCCTCCACGGTAGTCCTTGAAATTAGGACAGGAGAGAGGCTGTCAGGGAGGCCTGGGCATATATGAGCACGTGGAAGGACCATGAGTCTCAGTACGCCAAGGCCAGGAGCCACGCCTGGGTCACCAGAACACCCACACTTGCTGTGACACTCTGGGTCTCAGTTTCTCCATCTCTACAATTCAGTGACCTTGAAAGAGACTTCTCCGATTTCCCAGTTAGACTGACGAGTGGGAACACTAAGGGCAGAAAGTGTGTGCAATACAGAATGTATATAAAATCGACACCGCACCAAAAAACAAACCAAAAAAGTCAGTATCACAATACAAAAATACACGAGTGTAAGCACTTCCTTGTATGATGCAGAATAACTCAGGAAGGTGCCCAGGAAACGTTGTTACCTAGTGGGAGGGACCAGGGCCTCGTGGGGGATGGCTAAGCAGGGCCTTCTTCTCTCTGGTTTCTGGCTTCTGCCTACCGATGCCGGGCATGCGTTATTTAGTCGATACAGACGTGCAGGGGTATTTTTAAAGTCCCTTTGGAGATTTGCTGGTCCTGACCTCCTGCCTGATGCTGACCCAGCTCCCAGGGAGCTGCCCTGAGGGAGCTGGGGACCTATGAAAGGATTTGGGGTCAGGACAAAGCCTACTCCTAAGCCGATGTGTTACTGCCGCCTCCAGCAAACCTCGTGGACCCTCCTGCCAGCCCTCCCTGTAGCCCCAGCCCAGCATTCACCACAGTGTAATGTCGGTGTCCAGGACCAGCTATACAGTTTGCAAGGGCCCAGGGCAAAGTGAAAATGTAGGGTTCCTTGCTCAAAATTAATTAAGAATCTCAAGATGACGGCTTTAAACTCAGTGGAGGGTCCTTTTAGGCAAGCCCCTGTGTGGCTGACTGCAGGGGTCACACACTGTGAGCCCAGCCCCATCTGTATCTGCCTGGCCACCACGATGTGGGCTCCCTGAGGCAGGAGTGTGTCTGTCTTGTTCACAGAGCCTGGTACACAGTAGATACCCAATAAATGTGTTCTGTGAATGAATACGGGAGAAGGAACAGAACTGAGGCGTGGGTAGAGTTTACCATTGATAGGCAGCCTGTGTATGCTGGCTACAGTCCTGCCCTCCTGGGCCTTTCCCTCTGGGCCAGAGGAAATCTGGGGCTAGTTTTTCTGGAGGAGGAAACCCTCACCTCAGAGGAGGCAGCTGCCCTGGGCTCCCCTGCACACCTGCCTGTACATCCCTCATCACAGCACTTCTCACTGACTTCTCATCTGGAGCTCAGCTGTGTGACCCTGGGAAAGTGACTTAACCTCTCTGTGACCCGGTTTTTTCATCAGTAATATGGAGCTAAGGGTGTGCCTACTTCACAGAGCTGCGCCCTCCTTCATGGATCAGTAAGCTCTGAAGCATGGCAGTCTTTGGAGCGATGTCTGTACAAGCACCTGCTCGATAGCCTTTGTCACTGTGCCTCTGTGATCCCCGGCGAACTCTGAGCTCCGTGAGGGCAGGGCCCAGGTCTGTCTTGCTCACGTGGATTCTTGGTTAACATGATGGAATGGCTGTGGGCTGTCAACAGTTACTCGGGAGCCATCCTGGGGAGGCATCGTCCCCTGGAGAATGCACACTAGGGATCCGGGCTGCCTGGGCCAGCAGGTTCTTGGAAGAAGATTCTTTGGGGTTTGCTGTGCCCTGCAGCTGGGGGAGCTGGAAGCCAGCCCAGAGCCCAGATGGGGGCTCCCTGCGAGCTTGCGGGTGTCACCGCAATCCCCAGGGCTGCCAGGTGCAGACAATAAATCCGGAAACCCTGGCGGGTGAGTCATTAAGGGTCCCCAAGGCCTCATGATGGGAGATGGCAGATGAGCTGCCCCTGGCTCTTTGGGTCCAAGTGCCACCATTCAAGAGGGTTCCAGAACCCAGTGCTGGGTCCAATCTCTGCTGCTGGCTCGGACTCCACCCAGCGTCCGAAGCTGGCTCCGATGGGCCCAAACGGCACAATGAACTTCACCAGTGTCACCCCCTTTCCTGAGGCTGTTTACAGAGGAATGTTGAGGCTTGTGGAGGTGGCAGCACGCATTGTCTCCATGGAGGGGTTTGATGGCCCTCCGCAGGAGCCCCTGGAAGCTGCAGACCATCTGTCACTTAGGGCATATTTGGGAGGGAAGGACAACAGGACCCCAAAAGGCAGAAATGTCAGGGAAAGGGAGGACATGGCAGGGCAGGGGGTCTCGGGGAGTTAGGATAAATGGCACAGACAAAGGCAGTAGGAATGAGTAGTGCGCAGCCCCACATGGCCGGGGCAGAGTGGGTGTGTGTATGTGTGCCTGTCTTGGCTAGGGGAACTCCGGCCCTTCCTTCTGTGTCATCAACAGCCCTCCTGGGCCCCTTGCCCTACCCTGACCCGTGCTAAGAATCGTGGCGCCAGCCTCGCTGTAGGGCCTGCAGCAATCACCTCCCTTTCTGCGCTCTTGGTCTGCTGTCTGGTTCTGACCATGCCTCCATCTCACTGTCGTCAAAAGGCCCAGGTGTCCACCCCGTGCCCCAAACTGTGGGTTTGGTCCCCCCTCTGTGCCCCCAAAGCCCGGGCCTCCCCTCACAGCACTTGTCACTGTGTCCTGCAATCGCCCATTCGAGTCCGTGTCCCCCACCAGACTGTAGCGTCCTGAGGGCAGGGCTGTGCCTTACCGCGCTCCCAGGGCCCAGCGTGTGTGTGGCAAACAGTAGGTGCTCACTGAACTGCCGGCAGAATGAAAGTGAATGAGCCCCTGGGGCAGCTCATGTCCCCAGAGCCCACCGTGGGACCGGCTCTCTCAGGTTCCATGTCTCCAGTGGCACCTCATTGCTATCCGAGCTTGTGGGCAGGGACCCTCTCTGACCACGCCCCTGTCTGGAGGCAGGCTGCCCTCCCACCTCCCCGCGGGTCCAGCCCCACCCTCTGGGCAATTCTTGAGGCTTGCGGCTCACAGGACCCTTTGCTCCTGTCCTTTCGCTTACCAGTCTCCACATCCTCCACAAACACCACCTCCAAATGCATCTCTCTCCCTACCTGACCTTGCCCCCGTTCTCCCTGCCTCCAAGGTGCCCTTCATGCAGGAGCAAGGACCCGGGGCAGGAAGGGTCCTCCAGACCCCCCTGCTTGCCCTGGGGCGAGGGAGCCCCAGGATTGTACATCGTCGGCATCTCTTCCTGCTGAATTTGAATCCTGACTCCAACCCTTCAGAACGAAGTGACCTTGAGAAAGAGATGAACCTCTCTGGGTCTCGGTTTCCCAGCGACAAATGGTTGTGAGAGGACACGGGTGTGGGTGGCTGAAGGCTGGGCACTGGCATAGGACACGCGTGGACCTAGTCCCAGCTCCGGCTCCTGTGCTTGGCACGGCCTGGGCAAGACCCCCTAACTTCTCTGGGCCTTGGTTCCCTTATCTGCAAAGGAGCTAAGGAGATGCCCTTGCAGCGGGTGGAGAGGCCCAGTGAGGTGGGGACCGCCGGGAGAAAGGAGCATTTTCCTGCTTCTCCCATCACTTCCTTCTGCCCTGGGTTGGGAGTCATTCCTCCCTCCCCACCACCTCCAAGACTAGACCAGCTCCCACTGCCCCCCAGCCTGGGTCGGCCCCGGTCTTCCCGTGGTCCAGGGCCGGGGTGTGGGTGGCAGATGGAATGGGGTGCAGGCTGCTATTGTGATAAGGGCAGACAGGAATTGGAAGAGACCGGTGGGGGGTACGCCTGCCTTGCCCACCCCCAGAGATTCAGGGGGGCTCTGAGCTTGTAGGCAGCAAGAGCTGGGGCACCAGCTCCAGCCACAGCCACTTCCCCAGCCTTCCTGCCGCACTGCTCCCAGGAGCCCAGGCAGGATTGGCCACCTGCCAGCCCTGAGTGGAAATGTACCAGCGAAAAGGAGGACCCTGGGGAGGGGTCCATCCCCTCTCTGCAGCACTCCCTCCCCTCCGCTCCCCCTTCTTGGTCACCCCACATTCAAGTTCAAGCTCTGCCTGCAGAGGGGCAGGGGCACGTTGCAAAGGTCTACAGAGGGCTGGGGTGGAGGTTGCATCTGTGGCCTCCAAGGCAACAAGTGGACTCTGGAATGTCGGGGTGGGGTCGCTGGGAGACCCTAGCTGGGGAGGACGTGCGCGTGTCCTCTGTGAGTATGTGGGGTTTCTAAGTGTCGTGGTGTGTGAGTCTTTGCATGGGTGTGGGTGTGGAGGTGTTTGTGGTGCCTATCTGTGTGCGTGTGTGACGTGTGTGCGCGACGAGTGTGTGGTGTGCGCGTGGGGCGCGTCTCCGGGGGCCTGTCTGCGGCTGTCCCTGTGTGTCCCCGCGTTTCTGCTGGCAGCGGCGGGCGGGGAGGCTCGGGGCTGCCGCTGAAGGTCCTCTTGACACAGAATCCATGTTTGTCGAGGAGGGAAAGAGAGAGCGGAGGGAGGAGAGGGGAGGAGAATGGAGAGAGGGAAGGAAGAAATGGAGGGCTGGGGCGGGGGCGAGGGGGGCGATGCGAGCGGAAGGTAGGCCGGCGAGGCGGGCGGCGGTGGGGGGGGCGGGGAGCAGAGGGGTCCCCGAGAAACCGGGCTGCGGGACCCCGCGTGGCCGCCCGCCGGGTCCCCATCCCCAGCCCACCGGGCAGGTCCCCGCCGGGAGGCCGCTGTCCGGCCGCCCCGCCTTGGGAGCCCCGACGCCGCAGGGCCGCCCCCGGCCCCCTTCTCCGCCCCTGTGCGCTGCACGCGGGACTCAATCTTCAGTGCTCGTGGCTGACGGCGCTGTTGCAAGCTTAGCAGTATTTTGGTTGAACAACGAAAAGCGAGAAAGAGAAGTTGGGGGTTGGGGAGCCTCCCCTCCCCGCCCCGCGGTCCGGCAGCGAACTCGGGCAGGTGGAAGGAGGCGGCGCGGCGCAGGGCCGGAGACGCGAGCGCCGCGCGAGGGGAAAAGTTTCCGACCCTTTAGCAAGAGGCTGAGAAGTTTCGGCCGCGCCGGGCGGCGCCAAAGCCAGGCCAACACTGCCCCCGCGTGGGCGCGGCGCGACGCTGCAGCCGGTGGCCTGTTTGGGGTCCGCCGCGGCTCTGCCGGGGAAACTGAGGCTCGGAGAGGGCGAGGTGGGCTGTGCAAGGCCACGAAGAAAAGGTGCAGTAGAATCAGGCCTCCTCCGGGACCCGCAGGCTCTCCAGGAAATATAAGTACTGGGGGGGGAGTGGGGGAGGAGTGAAAGTCCAGAAAGTGGGGATGGAGGGGATAGGTCATCCCAGGGATCGAAATCCCACTACACTCCCCAGTGAAGGGGAATGGTAGCACTGCTCCATCCCATCCCCACAGGGTTGGTAGATCCATGGCCTTTTCTGGAGCCAGGGCCCTCCTTCGAAACAGTTCTCCCCCATCCACAACCCGTCCTGGCCCTAAAATCCCCACGGCCGGTCCAACCCAAATCCCAGCCTTTGCTATTCAGCACTGCGCCTGGGTGTGGATTCCGTGGCTGTTTCTTCACTGGCCAGGAGGTGGCGATAAAGACCTCGATCCCGGCCTTGGCGAGGGGTTGGAGCCGAAGCGCTGCTTCTAGGAGAGAGGGGAGGGGGCCAAACTTTGCCCAGCAGTTGGAACGCAGGTGTGTGGCAGGGCCAAACCCAGCAGACAGGCAAATGGGGGTGGAACTGCTGGGTCAGTGCAGCGGTCGGAAAAGCTCCAGGCAGTTCCTGCCACCTTGTCTTGCGCCACCTCCTGTGTGACCCTGAACACTGCCCCCCTAAGTGGGAGAGAAACATCTGACCCCTGCCCACCCAGATGCTTGCCCTCCAGGGATAAGACTCTGGCCTGGGGAACACAGAAGACAAATGTTTGTCCCTTTGGCCACAGTCTGGATGCCCTCACCCCACAGGGGAGGTCCGCAAGCAGCCTTTGGTTCCCGTCAAAGATGGAGGCTGGGCTGGGGGAGGTTGGGGCAGGTGCCTGTTTCAGGTGTGGGCTGATCTAGGTTGACAGAGGCGTGGTCCCAGGTTTGAGATGTGTGGCAGGGTCTCCCACCTCCCAGAAGAGGGGCTCATTTGGAACAAGCCTGACCCCTGAAGATGCCTTGCCCCCCCATCTTCATCCCAGCTGTGACTCCGCCCCAGCCCTCCCCCTGGCGCAGGACCCCCAAAGACCAGCAACTAGGAGAGGTTTGTAAGGTGAGCCCTGACAGCAGATACCAGCCACCGGGGATGTGCGTTTATTTGTGGGTCAGGGAAGGCCTCTCCTCACCCCTCACCCGTGTCCACACCTGGGCTTGGGGACCAGCAGCCATTCACCTCTGAGCGCGACGTGATGTTGACGGCAGGGGAAGCTGGTGCCCCTTAGGGCGGCCTTGTTTCAGGACCGTGTGTGCAACACCAAGCTGGGCAGGAAGGACTCCTAAGGAGAGAAGGGGGACCAGCTGGGCGTTTTGGGGGCCTCTGGGCAGGAGATGGGGTTCCCTGGGCCCAGGGGGATTCTACACCACAGCCCGAGGGGGCAGGCACTGTGGTCAGCCCCATTTTACAGATGCGGAAACTGACACGAAAAAGACCCCACCGATCGAAAGTTAGGAGCTTGCGATCTGAACCCAGGCAGCCTGGCCTGAGAGCCCACCCCTTAGCCGAGCACATACGGGGGTTTTACCCAGAGCCCTGGCCACCCCACTGGGCACCAACCCCCACCAGGCAGGGGGGCTCCAGGTGGCTGGAGTGGGGTTGCTCACTAGCTTCTGGCTCACTAGCAGTTGAGCCAGAAGTTGCTCACTAGCTTCTGGCTCCAGGAACAGGGTGATTTGCCCACCTGCTCCAGAAAGGTTTTCAGGTGCCCCCGCTCCGCTACCTCTGGGTGGTGGGCCTGGGGATGAAGGGCAGGCTGCTGTTCATAGAGGTGTCCTCAGAGAGGTGGCCCTTCGGCTCCAGGGGGGACCTAAGGGGGACAGGAGCCCATGAACTGTGTGGACCCTGAGTCCCAGGTCCACCCATGTCTGGCAGAGCCCTCAAGGGCCCAGACCACAGCTGGACAGGGAGGTTTACAGGATGAGGAGATGCATGAATCCCATCCCCTTCCACAAAGCCTCACAGGCCAGGGAAGTCCCAGCCGAATGAGTTGGCCATGGTGTCCTCCTTGGCCCTGGGATACAGGGCTTTGGGCAAACTCTCCAGCCATCTCCCGACACTCCCGAACACCTGCTCCGATGCTGCTGACCCGCTGGCTGTCCTGTTCTCGAGGGTGCCCTGCAGGACTGGAGGAGAGAGAACACGGGTGAGATCTCTCTCACCCGTGGTATAGGCGGGGCACCTATACCCCCCTCTCTCCTCCTCCCTCTGGCAGGCAAGATCTGGCAGAGTCCTGTCTCCATGGCAACCCAAGGCTCCCAGGGCCTTCTGGCTGCCTCCAGGGAAGGCTCTGGTTTTAAAACTATCCTGCATGACTGTTTCTGCCTCTATTACCGAAGCTGTGCCCCCTCCCCCCTCCCCACACCCCCACTCCTGCTTCAGCCCAAAATGGGCCCCATTTCCCACAGTCGGAAGGCCAGTCGTCCCACCATGTAAATCCAAGAGACGATGCTGAGAATCCTATGGGGATGGAGAGTGTTTCCTGTCCAACAGCTCCCCCTCCGGCTGGTCAGGAACCCCGAATTCCTCAGGATGGAAAGGGCTGGGAAGCAGCCGCTGAGCTCCACTCTGGTGTTCTGGGGTATGACCACAGCCCAGTGGCTGTCAAGGAAGTGTCTCCCGTGCCAGCCAACGGCCATTCCCAAGAAACTTTCTCCAGGTGCTCCCTTTCCTTGGATTCCCAGGGGTGGCCAGGGGGCACTCTGGCATCTCTTTTCAGCTGCTGTGTCATCTGCCCTCAGGGCCTTGGCTGCCCCATCAAACAACCAGAAGTTGGGCAGAATTGCAGCTTCCACCTCCAACTTCCTGTGACCCTGAGGGGGATGGGTCGGGTTCCTTCTGAATCCGCCAAGGTCCTGGATTTTGAGGGCTTTGCCCCCAGCGAGGCTTTGGGGCAGCCGATCCCTGAAAGCGCACACAGTCGGTGCTTAATAAATAGATGAGGCTGTTGGACTGCTGGATCCTGAGAAGAGAAGGGGCTGGGCAGATGGGGAAAGCAGGCCTTAGGAAAGATCGTACCAGAGCAAAGACGTGTATTCTTCCCACCACTTGACGCCCACTTCAGAAAACACTGGAAACTGTGCCAACACGAGCAAAGCTCTGCCTGGGGGCCTGGGCCTGGTGGTTGGTTCCTAGCTTCTTTGCTGGACCAGGCAGTGCCAGCCTTCCGTGGAGGCGTGACCTTCTAGAACTTTCTGGCACCTCCCAAGCCAGGCCTCTGAGGTCTGCCTTCAGGGATATGGGAAAAGGATGCTTTGGGTGCCTTTGTTGCTACCTTCTCCAGCCCCTGGAGGCCATGTGCGGGGTCTGCAGGCTGAGGTTGTGGGTTCCGAGGTGGGCAGATACAGCGTGTGGGAACCCTTGGCAGTGAGAAATCCTTCCGTGGTGGCCAGGCCTGGACAGCCACTGTTTCCTGGGCCACAGCTGCAGCCTTGGGACATCTCTGCTGGACCTCAGACCCTCTACTTGGTCCTTGAAGGTCACCCTAACAGCCTCCAGAGAGGACAGTTCAAGGGCCTCCTCCACAGGATCAATGGTCTCTTGGGCTTTTTGGCCGGCCCCTAACTCCCAGGACCCAGGGCCACAGCCTCTGCTCTTCAGGTTTCAGGCTGGAACTTTCTGGAGTCCTGGAGCTCCCCTTCCTGTCTGCTTACCTGCACAGCTGTGTTCCCAGTAGCGGAGCGCTGTGTCCCGTAGCGTCTCATCTGCAAACTGCACGCGGAAAGGGCAACACCGCCTGCGGTGCCCTGAGCCTTCCCCCGAGGAGCTGTGGGTGAGCACGGCCTTGAGCTTGGGGGCCTGTGTAGTGTGGGGCCTGGTGAGAGAGATGAGAAGGGCAGGGGAGGACCAGGGCCTGAGGCCCCAGCCCCTCATGCCACCCTGACAACACACATCCACCAGGCCGGAGCTCCCTGTGGGATCCTGACAACCACAGCTGGCCTCTCCAGCCCACCAGCCCACCAGGCATCAGCCCACCAAACCCACACAACTCTGTGAAACACGATTATTATTATTCCCATTTTACAGATGACGAAACTGAGGCACAGAGCGTTTTTGTTTTTCGTTTTTTTCAACTTGCCCAAGATCGCACAGCTGGTTCGGGGCGGAGCTGAGATCTGAATTCTGGTTCCAGAGCCAGTTCTCTTATATATCAAGCAATTCGGCAGAGAAAATAAGGAGATGAACTCCGGAGTCAGGCAGTCCTGGGTTTCAATTCTGACTCTGTTGAGCCTGAGTTCCTTTGTCTGTAAAATTGGGATCACTGTTGTGCCCACCATACAGGGTTGTGAAGAGATGACAGAGACTGAAAAGCACCGTCCCCCGCACCACCACCCAGGCCAGGGTCTGCAGGGCCAAGGGTAAGCATCTCTAACTGAGAACTGTTCTTACAATCGTCAATTTCAATTATGCCCCTTCCCAGTCCTGCGACATGGGGCAGACTGCCCTCAAGTCTCCATTTTACAGTTTTCCCTTTTAAATTATGTACTATGTATTGTAGACACGATAATAGCATCCTTATAAGAGTCTGGTGAGTAGCAAATAACTTACGTGAGGCATCTGGTACAGGGCCTGGCAAGGGGCCTGTGCTCAATAAAGGGGATCTGTTATGGTTACATTTATTAATTTCAGCCTCCAGAGCAAGGCTGCAGGAGGGCTTGCTTGATTCATCCACAGCTCTGTTATTCAGAAATGCCACATTTGACCTTACGTACAATGCTTATTGATATATCTGACTCCATGTATCTGTCCACAGCTTTATGTCCGTTTGGACCCAGAGGGGACGCTTTTCATAAGCCCATTGAAGAGCCAGGCATCCAGGAGATGGCCAAGACAGTGTCGGCTACAGGCGTTGGGACCTAGTTATGCAACAGCTGTTTGCTCATCCATGCCTGCTTGGTGCTGGCCTCAGGACCAGCCAAAGGCTTGCCCCAGCTGTGCCCACTGGTCTGAAATCTCAGCTTCTCCTCTCAAATGCTGCTGGAGCGGCTTCTAATGCACCCAGCTGTCCCCAGCAGGGCCTACTAGGGAACCCCACACACCTTAAAGTGCTCAAGAACTAGCTCCTGAACGTGAAACACTGTGAAGGTATCCATCCCTGTTGTTGCTTACATTCAAGATAATGAGTTCCACACTCTTATTTATTATATCTTATGAGAAGTAGTGTGTTTATTTGGTCCGATTGATTTAAAGTTCCTGGGTTGGCAAATGTGTTTCATTTCTGGCACCTGCTCTGATCCACTGGCGGTGTCTGCCTGGAGCACTGTGTCAGGAAGGGTTCTGAGGCTCAGTGGGGGAAAAGTGCTGTGATCAGTTAGTACTGTCTGCCATGGGTCCAGGATAAGAAGGAACGGCAGGTCTAGTGTATTTCCTCTCCCTGGTCTTTAAACTCATGGGCAGTGCTCTTCACCTTTCATCCATGTTTAAGCCTGTTTAAGCAGGAGGGCAATGCTCTTCACCTTTCATCCATGTTTAAGCCTGTTTAAGCAGGAGGGCAATGCTCTTCACCTTTCGTCCATGTTTAAGCCTGTTTAAGCAGAAGGAATTATTTCTGTATTCTTTCCCCCCGCCATTAGAGCTACAGCATCTAGGCCCAGTTAAGCTCTAATGCCCAGGCTCTTCCTACCCCCATCCCTTATTTTACTTCCCCCGATATGTGACATATAGTAAAAGCTAATAAAGATTAGAGGAAGAAATGGATGAATGAATGGTGGGTTGTGTGAAAGGATGGAAGACTGGGTAGCTGGGTAGGTGGGTGGACAGATAGATGAATTAATGAAAAGGTCTTTTTTGTTTTTTTTGACCGCACCGCGTGGCTTGCAGGATCTTAGTTCCTGCACCAGGGATTGAACCTGGGCCACAGCAGTGAAAGCACCGAGTCCTAACCACTGGACCGCCAGGGAATTCCCGAAGAGGTCTTAATACAAGGATTGGATCTTAGGAGGATGGGCACACGTATGGATGCATAGGTGGGTGAATGATTATGTAGATGAGTGTGTAGACTTGTACATGGCTTCAAGACTAAAAATGGATAGCATCCTGGATTTACAGGTGGATGGAAGGATTGGTAGATGGTAGATTGGTAGACTGGATTCATGGGTAGATGGATAGAATTGTGGGAATTTGGGAATAGCTGGCTGGCTGGCTGGATACGTGGATTAATGGATCAACAGGAGACCTGATTCATGGGTGGATGGATGGATGGAGAGATTCACGAATAGGTTTTAAAAGACCTGGTTCACAGATAAGATGTATGCAAGGGTGAATGGGTGAATGGGAGAATGGATTCATCGATGAATTATGAAGGTGTTGGTAGAAGACCTGATTAATGGGTGGATGGATTCACAGATGTTGATGGATGATCCTTGAACAGGTTAGGAGAAGACCTGATTCATGGATGGACACACAGATGGATGAATAGGTGGACAGATGGATACATTCATGGGTGAAAGGCAGAGGAAAGAAAGGAAGGAAAGAAATGCCCTTTCTCCCCACTCCCCTACCCCATTCTCCCATAACGCAGATTGGTCTTCTCGACCGTGGTGAATTGTGAGTGATCTCTCCTGAAGGGCCCCAGGGCAGGTATCTGATGGAGCAAAATCTTCTTAAGACTATTCTTGAAGTACAATGACTGGCCTCCTGAAGACAAATAGGCCACACCTGGCATGAGTGATCAGGGTCCCCCATAGTCAGAGCATTGATGACAACCCTGTCCCCACCGGCAGGTCACTGACACTTACCCCAGGTCTGGGAGGAAGGAGTAGCGGGGACACTGCGGAGGACTTCCAGAGTGTTCTGACACACCCCTTTGATGCTGTGATGGTGAGGATGCTGGGAGCCAGGAGGAGGTGGAAATAGTTCTGAGTCTTCTCTTGGGGACAATCCTTACCAGGCTCTTCCTGGTTGCATGGCCTTGGGCCTCAGTTTACTCATCTGTACAATAGGGGCAGTGGTAGACCCGCCCTCAAGGGGTGGTTGCCATCGCCAGGACTCTGCCAGGCATACTCTGCTAACACTGCCATTATTCTACTCCAGGTGGTGGGACCCCCACCGGAAATGACTCAGCCCCCCCGTGGGGGCCGTAGGGGCCTCACTCGGTGGTCGCGGCTGCTTCGCAGACTCAGGCCCTGAGCTGGCGCAGGAACTGCCAGGACTGGCCAGGGAGGAACTCTCCTAGGAGGTCGCCCATAGAGTCGGGGTTCTCCCTGGCCGAGCCCCTGCGGGGGTCCTCGCACTGTCCAGGCCCGGGGCGCCGGTTCCCGGGGCTCGCCGGCCAAGAGCATGGGCGGCGGCAGCAGCGACCTCAGCCCTTGTCCGGCTCCGGGCCGCCCGCTGGGCCACGGTGGGCAGGACGGGCAGGCGCGACCGGGGGCGCCTGACGCCCACCCCGGGATCCGAGGGCGAGGACTCACACGCGGGGGCCTCCCACCACTCGGCGCCGCCCTCCGAAGCCCTGGAGCCCCCGGAGGCCCCCGCGCCAGAGGCTGCTCGGAGCTCGGGCAGCAGCAGCCTCGGCAGCAGCGAGTCTCTCTCTCCGTCTGCGATCGCCACCGCCGGGGAGCCCCTCGGGCGCCACCTGCTGGGCACAGGAGCTGGGCCGACGCCAGGGCATGTCTGGCCCTGCGCTCAGCCCAGGGCATCCTCAAGCCAGGGGGGGCGGTGCCGTGTGAAGTGGAGAGGAGGGCGTAGACCAGCCTCCAGGCCGTAGCGCCCGGAGCGGGACAGCGTGGTTCGGGGCTACTACCACTGGCTCGCCAGACAGTAAGTGGCTTCAGGCTAGAGCGTCCCGATCCTCTGTTTCCTCACCTCACCGAAAAACGGTGACGGTGAGAGTACGCACTTTTTGAGTTACTGTGACGTTTAAATGGCTTAGAATAATGACAGGCACGTTGTACGTGCTCAAGGAAGCCTAGCTGCTGTTGTTATTATATTTTAAAATTATTATTTAGGATTTAGTCTCAGTTCCACTACTTATTAGCTGTACCCTTGGGCAAGCCAATTAATTAACTGCTCTCAGTGCCCTCATCTACAGAATGGGGATAACCCAGCGCCTGCTCCTTTGTGAGAATGAAGCAGCACCACATGGTAAAGAGCACTTAGCATCTGGAGTGTTCAACGTGCTGTTACTGTTATTAGCGCTGAGGTGGGAATTGGGAAACCTGAAACCAGCTTGAAAGGGTGACCTGCCCTGCAGCTGCCCATTCCTTCTGGAGCCCCAGAGTCCCTTGGGTGGGAGCTTAGTGAAAATACAGATGCCCCAGATTCCGATTCAGAGGTCTGGGGTGGGGCAAGACATATTTTTAACAAATTCTCCCTTTGGGAGACAGAGCCCCAGCCCCGCCCCCCATTTCTTTCTTTTCTTTCTTTTTTTTTTTTTGTGGTACGCGGGTCTCTCACTGTTGTGGCCTCTCCCGTTGCGGAGCACAGGCTCCGGACGCACAGGCTCAGCGGCCATGGCTCATGGGCCCAGCCGCTCCGCGGCATATGGGATCCTCCCGGACCGGGGCACGAACCCGTGTCCCCTGTACCGGTAGGTGGACTCTCAACCACTGCGCCACCAGGGAAGCCCCCCGCCCCCCATTTCTGACACTGGCATCTCAGAGCCTGCTTCCTCCCTACCACACCCCACTCCCAGATTGTTGTCAGCTCTGAGCTGGTTTCTAGTGTCACATTCACCCTAGTGGGGCTTTGGGGCGGGGCCGGAGACGGTCCCCTGAAGTTAGAGCCCCCTACCAGGTGGGCTGCTCCTTGGAAGAGCCCGTCTTCCCGGCTTGGTCCCTCTGCTGGCCCCTCCCTGCTGCCTCCATGGCCTCTTCAGGGTCATTATGATCCGCCCCTCACCCAAGGTGAAGTGGGCACTGAGGCTGGGGGGCAGAGGGCGGGGCTGTTGTGCTCAGGATGCCAAGGCTGCAGTCACAAGGGAGCGTGGGACTCCTGGCCAGGGCAGCCAGGCCCAAGCCAGGGATGGAGGGCCCTGGGTTCAGCTACCCTCTCTGGATCTGGGAGGCTCAGGTGGGTCATGTTTGGGCTGGGTGGCTTTGCAGGTGGAACTTCCACTAGAAGCCTGGGTAGTAAGAATGCGGTGGGCCTGGAAACTACGAGGAACCAGTTGTGAGTCCATGCTCTGTTCCTGCTTGCTGTGTGGTGTTGGATAAATCTCTCCTTTCTCAGGGCTCCATGGTAAAATGGATTGTTGGGCTCCACCTGTGACTCTTGGCTGGGAGGGGGCAGGGAAAAAGCTTGTATTGTAAAACTTGAGTGGGGGACGAGTGTAGTTTGGACCAGTAATTTCACTGGCCTGGTAGGATTTTACAATTTGAAAATGAATAAAATGACTTTGGAATTCAAATTACAAGATGTCTGCCTGGAGGAGGCATCCCAGACAATGTAATACATTTCCGAAAATACTCCTCAACCAGGGATGGAAGGGCATACCTCCTTGGGAAGACAGAATATTGAGTGGGGAAGGTGAGAAATTTTTATATTTATTCTAAGGGTTTGTGAGTTTTTAAAAAATGGATGAGGAACACCAGACTACCTAGATGATTTCTAAGGAGGCCTCCAGCCCTTACATGCTGCAAACATTTATTGAGCATCTACTATGTGTGAGGCTTGGGAATTCAGAGATGCAAGAGGCTTTGAGGTTAGTGGACTGGCCAGACCTGGAAAGACCTTGGAGTCCAGGTGTAGGGAAGGGAGCTTGTCTTCCATTGACAGGAAAAAAAGGTAGGGGTGGAATTTTAGGCACCCCTAAAAAAGCTAGGCTCAGAGCTGCCCCCCAAAGATTATAGAAACCTCCAGATTGAGATTGCCCAAGATTTATCCCCTTGCCATAGTGACATGGAAAATGAAGCTTGGGAGAGGAGCCCAGGCCAGGGGAACCAAGTCTGACCTGCAGTGCCCTAGCGAGGATGCCACATAATATGGACAGATTTGGGGGACTCAAAAGCAGGTGGGGCTTTTCAGGGCACCCCCCCATAGCTTTCTCTTCATTAGAGCAAACACATTTTAAGCCCCTCCTTTGTGCAACACCCAGAGGAAGGCACTGTAAATCTAAGCCAGGATGTCAGTTTAGGAAAAAAGAACTTATGGTGAATACTGTGAATATTATGACATAGACGAATATTACGACGAATATTATGACTCAGCTTCTATTTACTGAGAGCTGGCTCCAAGCACAGGGCTGAAGTCTTGACGCATAACATCCCACAAATTTAACCCTCAGAGCATTCCATCTATCTGGCAGAAGTGGAGACTGAGGCTTGGAAAGGTTCACGAGGTCTACCTACCTGCAAACTCTCATTTCCATCAAGGCTGCTTCAGGGACCGCGCCAGAAATTCTGTGTATGGCAGGAGCCTAGGGGAGGGCAACCTTTTGGGAACAGAAATTTCATGGATTTGCTCTGCTTATTTGGAGTGGCAACCTCTTGGCACTGTCAAGGGTATTTTTCTTCCTTTTTTTTTTCTTTTTGATCTGTATATTTTAAGATATTAATTGTCATGGGTGGGATTAAGGCTTGCATAAGGCTCCCCCTCCCCTTTTTACCCAGTGGAAACTCCACAGAACGCTCGTTTTTAAAAGTCCAGCCTTGCCGCCTCCTAATGAGCTGCAAGCTGGAGGCGGGACAGGGTCGGCGATGCGGCTTTTCAGAGCTGGGGAGCTCTTCCCGGCACAGTACTCGAGTTAGGGCCGGAGCCCACGGGGCGGAGCCCGATGCGGCCCCGCCCCCGGGAGCCCGGAAGTGACGTAAGCGGACAAAAGGCGGCGCGCGCCGCGAGGTGTAGCGTCTGGTAGAGGTTAGGTGGAGCTGCTTGGGGGCTGTTGGGGTCTTCGCCGCCGCCGCCGCCGCCGCCTCTGCCCTCCCTTCCTTTTCCCCGTCCTCTTCTCCCGGGTCCTAGGAGCCCCCGCGTGGGGTGAGTAGCGCGAGGCGGAGCGGGGGGCGGCGGCCGCCGGGAGAGGGGAGGCCCCGGCCCCCAACGGCCTGGGCGCCCTGAGGCCCCGGCTCCTCACGTGACCCGGGCGCGAGCCGGCAGGGCCCCACGTGCGCACTCCGGGGAGGTCCGCCGGCAGGCCGGCCGGCCCTGGGCCCCAGGTGGGGTGGGAGGAGGAAGGCCGAGGCCCCCCAAGCCTGATCAGGGCACTCCCCCACGCCGGCCCCCGCCGCAGCAAGTTCTTTTCCCTCTCTGAGCCTCAGTTTCCCCTGTGAGAAACGGGTAAGGAGAGCACCCACTAGGAGGGTGGGTGTAAGGATTCAGTAAAATGCTCAGATTAGAGTCGGGCACAGGGCAGTTCCCAGTTACATAGGCGTTGCTATCATATTTCACCTTGGACCCGACCCCAGTTAGGGGTCAACATAGGTGCCGCTCAAAAGACAGCCCGCCGCGAGGAGCCCTTGGAGCCAAGGTCAGCCTGTTGGCAGAGAGGCTGCCATATCAGAAGGCCCAGGCTTTGCTGCCCATCAACTGTGTGATCTCTCTCTGGACCGTGGTTTCTCTGTACAGCAAGGGATAGAACCAGCTGGTGTCAGAGGCTTTGCGGGTGGGGCTGGGCAGTATTGCACATGGTCTGGATGTATGGAATCTGCCCAGTGAGATGGGATGAACCCCTGGGAGAACTAGAGCCTTGACCCAGTAAGAAGTCTGGATTCCGTCCTTATTCTATTCCTGGTTTTCTGTGTGTGTGCATCACTCCATGAGTGGAATGGTTTTTCTCTCTGTGAACTAGGGACTGTGGGAGGGTTGAAATACGTGTAGAATGCTTTGGTGGAGACTAGAAGCCGTAGAATCACAAAGACAGAGGCACCAAAACCAGCAGGGTTTCCGTGCTTCCATGGATGGGAAGCTCACTCCCCTCTGCGGATTGGCAGAGCTGAGTCACTGGAACGACCACCCAGCAGTAACAGTCATGACCCCTTAGGTGTGGCCAGCACTCTGGTTTAGAGGGCCTTTCAGCACATTTTCTCATTAGGGCTTCACACTTGGCAGAGAGAATTGATGAGAATCTCATCTGACAGAGATTTTTGGGATTGGCAGAGAGAATTGATGAGAATCTCATCTGACAGAGATTTTTGGGATTAATGCATGCCCAGCAGTGTATGGATCACTTTACGCTTGTATATCCACGTTTAATCATCACAGCCTTCCTATAAAGTCAATGTTGCTGTTCCCATTTTATAGATAAAGACACTTAACTGAGGTTGTGTCTTATCTGCGCTTACACAGCCAGTGAGAAGCAGAGCCAGGATTCACACCTGGTTCATTCAACTCCATCAGAGCCTTTGTTTTTAAATCCCGCTCCCCCTCCTTTTTTTTTTTTGGTCTTCTCTACTCCCTCCCTCCCTTTCTTTTTCATAGAACACCCTGCCATTCTCAGAAGTCCAACGGCTGTCCACACAGAGCCAGGGAGAACAGGCCCTGTCCACGAGGGTGTGGGAAGGAAGAGGTAACATCAGGCAGGCTCGTGCCTCCCGATGCTTCCAGGCTTTTCCCTAGAGACTGGTAAATGAGGATGAGATGAGCCTGCAGAGCCTGACGGTGACAGTTCCAACCCCATTCTCTTCCATGGATCCTGGGAAAAGAGTAATAGCTGGGGCGGCTGGCCGGGGTGGCCCTGAACACCTTGGAGGGGGGCGTGGGTAGGTGGCCAGATGATCATGAAGGATTCACAGACACATTCCACTTGCTGAGGAGCAGAAGTTCCCTAGGAGCAAAGGGTCTCACTTCCCCTCCAAGCTAGCCCAGAGCGCACGAAGCCAGACTGCCCAGGCCCCTCCCCTGTCCCTGGGGCCATGTGGCTCCTTCCTTGCCGTGATCCCAGCAGGGCAGAGTGCAGGAGGACCTCCTGCGGGTTGACTGACAGCCCCGCCCTTCCCTCTGACTCCTAGGGACCTCCTGCCCACCTCAGTCTGGACGCTGGGAGGCAAAGTGTAGACAGGGCCCCAGAAGTCATGTTTACTAATGAATCTAAGCTGTTAGGACAAATGTCAGGGTTATACTTGCCATTTCCCGGCCTAGATGTGCCTCCCCTGGCTTGTTCCTAGAATGTACCCATAAGTGGAATTCTTGTAAATTGGATTATTCGGGGGACCTTGACATTTAAAGGAATCATGTTGTAAGCCTTTTGGTAAAGCAAAAAATTGTATCGTCAGTAAAGGGCTTCAGTGATATCAGGTTTGAATGATTCGATTTTTGTCTGTAGGATTTTCTTAAAAGTGGAGAATGACTGGCCACACAAAGGTCCTTCTGTGATTCATTCAGCAAAACCAGTTAGTAAACACCCACCTCACAGCAGGTGTTAGGCTAATAGTGTAGACTTAGCGTCCCTGGGCCTCCTGGGAGGGAGGGCAGACAGATAGGCAGAGAGAGTACAGCCAGGGAAGCGTCTGGCCCCGGATTTGTTCTGTTCATCTGATCGGAAGGGAACTTTGTTGAATACCTATGAGCTACATGAGACGCAGGAGAAATACAGTGACACATCTCAGGGTGTCGCCACTGCTTTCTAAGGAGTTCCCAGTCCAGTGGGGTGATAGACACGAATACAAAACCAGAAGTTTGTGTGAGGGGGACAGGGCCAAACTCGCTGTGCTCGTCCGAGTGGGAGCGCTGCTGTGTGGCCGGCTTTGGTGCTGTCCTTCCTGGATGACAGCGGAGGGGCTGGGAAAGAGTTGCCGTGGTGCCTATCGGCGGGGGCTGGGGAGCCCACTTGGCCTTTCAGACCGCGTCCACATAAGCAGCCCCCAAACCCAGGAAAGTGAATGGTAACATTCAAGCTGGTGGCTCCCTTTCCTGTCAGTTCTCAGGGAGCTACGGTGACACTTACTGTGCCACATCTGCATTCTCGGGGACTGGCAGGTCTCCACGTGCTTTTGCTTGTCACGTTCCTCGAGGGTGGAACGAGAGTTCATTGTCACAAGCAGCGCGCCGCTTCCTCCTGTGGGCTGGGGCGCGGGTGTGGGACACTGCCGTGAGCCAGGGCTGGGGGCAGTATTTAGAACTGAGGCCCCCCCAGCCTGTTACCCCAAAGGGCTCTTGGGTTGGTGCCATAACTGGAACCGTCCTCATTGGAGTCCCAAGCCCTGTACCTGAACAGGGAAGGGAGGGGATCCGTCTGACAGCTGATTCGAGAACCTGAAGGGGGGGGGAGCCAGGGGTCTCTGGGGGCACAGTGGAAGGGGTCTACGGAGGGTGGAAACAGTGGCAAAGTCCAGGTCTAAGGGCGACCCTGGTGGGGCCTGTGGATGCTGTCGGCTCCCTCCTGTTCCGCAGAAGGCCCGTGTGTGACCCCTGTCCCCGGGGAACGCCTGGGTCCACAGAAGGAGCCGGGTCCGGGGACGAGGCGGCGGCCCCCTTCCCATCTGTTCCCAGCAGCCAGGCCAGGCCCTCCCCCGGTGCCCCCACTGGCTGGCTGGCGTCTCCAGAAAGGGCTGGCCGTGGCAGAAGTGGAATTGCATCAGGGAGCAGCATTTCTGAGTTGTTTGGCTGGGGTGGTCCTGCTGCTTCTGGAAGGTTCCTTGTCTTCCAGGACAAGTTCAGAGTGCAGGTGTATGTTGGAGGCTAACTACAGACATGGCAGTGAAGATCTTCAGCGTTTCTTATGTTTTGTTCCCCTTCGCTTCTTCTGGTCTCTAAGTTATGTGTCGAAGGCCCGTGCTTGTCCTCGGGGCACTTTTCTGTTACTTCTCTTGAAGCTCTTAAAGCACTTCTCCGTCTTACAGGGGTTTCAGCTGGTTTTGAGGACCATACCGGGAGGTCAGTGACTTAACTACAGCCCCGTGGAGTACTGTAAAGGGGGCGGAGTGAGCCCCCGGGAGCACAGACTTGCACAGCTTTCCTGGGGGACTGGGGGGCTTTCACCCCTGTACTGAGGGACTCCTGTGGCTCGGTGCCGGGATGCAGTGGTGAAAAGGCAAGGTCCTACCTTGGGGGCTTCCATTCTAGTGGAGGCCAGATGGTCAGTAAACTGTCATTTCAGCTAGAAATACGCACTCTGAAGGCAGGAACCACAGGGATCGGGTAAGCGTGTTGGAGGAAGTCACCTTAGACTGGTCAGGGAAGGCCTCTTTGAGGTGACACGTGAGTGAAACCCTGTGTTGAAAATCAGCTGCTCACGGGGGAAGGCCCAGGGCTCGGCAAACGCACGGGCCCCTTGAACTTGGGTAGGACGCCACCGTGTGCATCGCCTCCCTCCTCTACACGGGGCTCGTGGGGTGCCTGGGTCGCGGTGAGTCGTGAGGGTCCAGTGGCCAGCGAAGAGTGCGCAATGCGTGTGGGCAGAGGATGGGTGGCTGCTACCCCCGTTCTGTCTCCTGGCACGGCCCTGCCGTTCCTGCACCGTTGCCACTCAGCCCCCGCAGGCTGGGTCCCCGCACACCCCTGCCCTTCAGAAACTCAGCTGATCAGTTTCCCGTTGTTGACAGACTGGACCCATGGCCCCAGGCTGCACTCAGGGCGCTGTACTCCAGGCCCCGTCTGCCAGGACGGGCTCACCTCCCACACTCTTTTCTCTGTCCACACTGCAGCCAGCCCGGCCGTCCCCAGCCCTCTGTGTGGCACGCGTGCCATGCCACCTCTGCTCTGTCCCTGTCCCCTTCCAGAGCATTCCTTGTCCTCCGGGCCCGGCCTTCTCTTGGCTGCTGCCCCGCCTGCCATTCAGAAGGGACTCCTCTATCCCTCAAGTTCCCATAGCACTTTTTGGCTCAACGAGAGTCCTCATTTCTGCCTTGTGTTCTCGTTGGTTCCATTTCTTCCCTGTCTCCCCTGCTGTAAGCCTCTGGGTGTTGAACTTTATCTGGACAAGCCGAAACAGCAGCCGAAACAGCCCCGCGCACGGTGAGCATCTGTAGAGGAGCGCGGTGCCTCGGGAGAGGTGTGACCCTCCATCCCCTACGTGGTGTGGCCCAGCTGGCTGAATGTGGCGCTCGCAGCGGGCCTCCGCTCTGCCACTGGGGCCCGGCCGTCTGCTTTCACTCTCCCCTGTAGCCCACGCAGCTGCCACCGCAGCCCCCAGAGGCGCACGGCAGGCCGCTCCCTGCTTAACCTAGGGTGGTTCCGGCCTGCTGTTCTTTGGTGTGAAGTCGGAACTAGTACATGACCCTTAGGACCCCGAGTTTCCCGTTGGAAGGGCAACGCACGTGCCTGTCTTCCTGGAACAGTCTTCTTGGTTGCTGAGCGAGCGCTTCCTCATCCTTGATGTTAGCTGGTGTGTCGCTTCTCCTGACACCTGTGCTCTGCCAGCACCTTGTACCTCTCCGCAGCCCTCACACATGCCTGATCGTGTGTATCCGCCTGGCCGTCTCCCTGTTCACAGACAGCACCTGGCACAGAGTCAGGCTCATGGGTAACCGTGGACTGGACCCCCAAGTGAGCTTGTTTCTGCGCTCGCGACGGAGGAAGGGAGGTGTGGGGCTCCTCGGGCCCTGCTGGGATCACCCGGAATGTCTGCTGTAGGAGGCTTGGGTTCCTTGCTTTGTTTTCATTTGTCTTAAGTGTAGATCGGGGTTCTCTGTACCTTGGGTTCAGAAGCCACTGAGTCAGGTGTCATGTAGGGTAAGGAAAGAACTAGAAGCCAGGACTCTGGGTGTCCTGCTCTGACATGAAGATAGATTTGCAAAATGACTTGAATGCAAGAGACGGGGGGCAATGCCCTCTAATGGGGAGAAGCAGGTTGCGGGACACTGGCCACTCCTCTGCGTCAGGCAGGATCGTGTGACCAGCAGAAGCATGCGGGGAGCCCAGGGCCCTCAACCTGGCTGCTTCCCTCCTTTTTTTATTCAGGGATACCGCTGCTGAGTCTGGTGCCTGAGCAAAGACGTGGCTGGTGACAGCATGACGAGCGAGGTGATAGAGGACGAGAAACAATTCTATTCCAAGGCCAAGACGTACTGGAAGGAGGTCCCGGCCACCGTGGACGGCATGCTCGGGGGGTATGGCCACATCTCCAGCATCGACATCACCAGCTCCCGGAAGTTCCTGCAGAGGTTTCTGAGGGTAGGCAGGGCTGCTGTGCTCTCCAAGAGGAGAGGCGGTGGCGCCGGTGGCACTGCCTGCTCTGCGTGGGGCGCCACCTTCCCACTCGCCGCCACAGGGTCACCCCACTGTGTCCACGACCCAGGCCTTGAAGAGCGGGTGGGGCGGGGTGACTCACAGGCTTTGCCCCAAGGTCACCCGACAGGAGGCAGCTGTTACGCTGGGGCCTCTCGGTGCCGGAACGGAGCAGTCTCCTCACAAACTGTTCTGTTTTTCCAGAGGCAAAACCTTTGCTCTCCTGCCGTGTTTGCAAGCATCTGGGCTGTGGGTGTTGGCCGTTCGGCCAGCACTGGCTTCTCGTTCCTCGCCCCGCCACCCTCCTCTGTGCCAGGTGGCATCGCCGTGGCCGGAGCCTCCCTGCCTGTCCCTCGGCAAACACCGAGGCTGCTGCTTGCCCCCTGCTCCACCCACGTTCCATCTTCCCGGATTTGTTCACTGAGTGCCCTCTTCCATCCTTTCACTGCTTGAATTCTTTATTCTCTCTCTGCTGCTGTCCTTTTAATGGGGTCTCAGGAGTGACAGGAGATGAACGCACGTATTTGAGTTAACACCTTTAAGTGGAGGTTGGCTTTCACGTTAGAAACATGTGGCCCAGAAAAAGGCTGTGCTGTGCTTACGCCCACTGCTGGCCCCACCGGTGCCAGCTGCCGGCCTGTGCCCAGGCCTGATCTGAGTAGTTCCAGGGGCTCGTGAGGAAAGGCCCCTTCACAGTGACAGGGTCCCTGTGGCTTTCTAACCCTTCCTTATAGTCTGTGCCTTCTCTGCTTTTTCAGGAAGGCCCAAACAAGACGGGAACCTCGTATGCCCTGGACTGCGGAGCCGGCATTGGAAGGATCACCAAGAGGCTGCTCTTGCCTCTCTTCGGAGTGGTGGACATGGTGGACGTGACGGAGGACTTTCTGGTCAAGGCCAAGACCTACCTGGGTGAGGAAGGCAAGAGAGTGAGGAACTTCTTCTGCTGCGGCCTCCAGGACTTCAGCCCGGAGCCGCACTCTTACGACGTCATCTGGATCCAGTGGGTGATAGGTGAGCATTCCGCACCCCTTCTCCACCTGCCTGCACATCTCTCACCGCAGAGGCCGGGCTTCCCGAGGCCGTGGGAGCTGAGGCTCTGGCACTGCTGCAGAGGGCGGCCAGCGGGCATTCCTCGAATCCTCCCTGCACTCGCCAGGACTCCACCTACAAGGTTCACTTGCTTCCATGTTTTGTTTCAACTCAGTACCTGCTGTGACCCATTTGGGGACAGATTCTGTGGTTGAAAAGTTTTAATTATCAATAACTTACTGCATTCAAAGAATGTGGAAATGAGTTTTCATAAGAGGGAGCTTTCAGTAAGAGGAGAAGTTGAAGCCCTGGCTGCCCCTCTGCTGTTCGCGGTGAGCGAGCCGTTTTATCACCCGGTCCTGCACCCACGTGGCCTGACGGCGTACCCAGGGTGCTCTCCTCAGGCTGCCGACCTAGCAGCAGGCCACCTCCTCCAGGTGGGCGGCCCAGGCCTGCTGGGAACACGCTGGATTCGCCCTGTATTTTGTGGTCCTCAAAAGCCTGTTAGGAGTTGTGATGTAGGGAAGGAACTCTGTTGGGTACACTCCGCTGATCCAGGCCTAGGAGGGGCGGGTGGAGTGTAGGTGCTGGGCACGGCCTGGAAGTCACCCAGTCAGGGTGAAATCCCAGCAGCATACGTTGTGATTGCCCTTGGGTAGGTGACTTCTGAGCCCGTTTCCTCTTAAAATGGGCTTTGGTAAACCCCTCCGGGCTGTTGAAAGCCAGTGGCCCTGTGTGTTCAGCACTGAGTAAGTGCTCAGCAAGTGGACACGCAGTGGCATGGAGGGGCTGGCATCCTTCCCTCGTGACGGCCTCTGCCTCCCCCAGGCCACCTGACCGATCAGCACCTGGCCGAGTTCCTGCGGCGCTGCAAGCGGGGCCTCCGCCCCAACGGCATCATCGTCATCAAAGACAACATGGCCCAGGAGGGCGTGATCCTGGACGATGTGGACAGCAGCGTGTGCCGGGACCTCGACGTGGTCCACAGGATCGTCCGCAGCGCGGGCCTCAGCCTCCTGGCCCAGGAGCGGCAGGAGAACCTTCCAGACGAGATCTACCATGTGTACAGCTTAGCCCTGAGATGAGCGGGGCTGGCAGGAGAGAGGGACCAGCGTGGGTGGGGAAGGACTGACAGCTGCACGCGGTCCACACGCTCAACCTCGATGGTTTGGGGGTGCTGAGCGGGGCCGCGAAATATACCTGTCTGCCGTCCACTCACTATACAGACTCTTATTAAAAAGGCATAAGGGGACCCAGTCGGGAGGGGTGCCACTGAATGGGGCAGCGAGGCCGGAGTGAGCGGCGGGGACTGGGCCCTGTGGGCCCATGCGACCCCTGGGCCTCCAGTGCTCGCCTCGTGGGAATCCGGCGGTCCCACCAGAAGTGAGACTCCCTGCTCTCCAGTAACACCACCTGGCCTTCCTGCCACAGGCCTGGCTGGCTTAAGAGGAAGAGAGTAACCACTAAAGCGGTTGCCGAGGACTTTATGCCTCCAGAGGGGAGGGGAGCGGAGCTGGGCCCGTGGAGCCTGCGGCTCTCAGCACCCTCCTGCCTGCGCTGAGCCTACATGGTGCCTGCCGAGTGGTGCAGTTGATGGGATGTCCACGTTCCGGGTGCTATTTGGAGATGGGGCCCTGGGGCCCTTAACGTGATTGTCGCCACAGCCTGCAGGGAGGGGAGAGGCCTGGAGCTTCCCTCTCGGCTGTGCCTTGTGGCTCCTCCTTAGGGGGCATTTTCAGTCAAAAATAAAAGGGTGAACCCCTGTACTGGAAAGGCCTTCGCCAGTCTGGAGTGGTGCTTTTCTTTACTGGGACAACAGTGCTGTGCTGCTTGAAAACTCCTCTCCTGAGCTGGGCATCTCCTCGTGCCTCTGCCACCTCTTTTTCGGCTGCCGTGGATCCTTTACCCTGAACTCGGGAAAGGGCGGGCGGGGGGGGGGGGGGGGGGGGGCCGAAATGTTATACAAGGACCTTTAAGGCCAAGGGAAATCAGTTTAATTTTATAATATATCATTTGGTTGTCTCAGCTCATCTCCCAGGCATTTACACAATTCACAGTGACCACCTGTGTGACTTGCAGACAGCCTGGTGAGGGCTCAGTCCAGGGCGGAGGCTGGCTTTCAGTCTCGGTGGCTTCCTCCGTCAGATGATCCCTCACAAAGCGAGACACTTTGGAAGGACAGCCCCTGGCTATGCATGATTGCTTTGTAGAAGGCATGGTCCCCAGAACCCCAGGTTTGGCACCAACAGCTGCCGCCAGAGCAGAGCCCTGCACCCTGGTGGGCGACCTGGGCCCAGAGCTGCAGGTGCCGCAGGAGTCAGCTCAGCTTCCTCCCTGCCTGCCCAGAAGCACGCACTTTCTGACGGACTCTGGAGTGGAGGCGCGTGTAAAGGGTCTCGGCTGGGCTGCACCCCGCGGGCCCCTCCCGCCTGCTCCGGCCTCAGCCGCATCTCCATGCAGAACAGCCCAGCTTCCTGCAGCCCGCAGGAGGGCCTGGTCTCGGAGCTACCCTGCTTCTCTAAATGCCTGGCGCTTCCCTCAGGTTAAGAGGGTACAAACGTGTCCCAAATCTAAACCCTGTCCCTTGTTCCACTGTGGGGTGAGACTTGGGGGGTGCTGCCAGAGGGAAGCGGGGGCGGTCTGCCTGGAAGACGGAAGCCTTTCCCCACTGGAGTGCTTGCAGCTGCCGGGTTCCACCTGGCTTTCTCTGTCCTCAGTAAGGATCCAGTCTCACCTCCAACATGCACCTTCTGACAGACGGGGCTGAAGGTTCCCCCCTAAGGCCGCCACAGGTACTTAAATCCACCAACAGGTTGAGCTGCCCAGACCCTGTTCCCTGCAGTCGCAGCTGTCAGATGTCGTCTTCGACGGTGCCACTGTGCTCACTGAGGAGGTACCACTTGAGCCTGTCGGGCAGAGGTAGGGCCTTGACCTTCGCGTCCACAGGCCACGGCTGAAGGTAGAGCCGGATGTAAACGCGACACAGGTGCTTGAGGGGTGGGGGGTAGCTCTCCAGCTGCCTCAAGGAGAAGTGAAGGGCCTGGATCTTGTCTGCCAGGCTGCCCACGGGATGGATATCGAAGTTTTCAGGCAGCTGGAGTTTATGGGAATTAGTCACCATGAGATCCAGGACGGTCTCAGCTTTGCGCAGCAGGTCCACGTGACTCTCGTCCTCCGCGCAGCCTGGGTGGGAGCAGAGCCTCTCGAAGATGATGTGGAAGCCGGACCAGCAGGACGCGCCGTGGAGGGAACAGTTATAGGCGGCCCCGGACTCCAGCAGGAAGCGCAGGAGAGGGAAGTGCAGCTTAAAGCTCTTGAGGCAGATGTGCGTGAGGGACTCGTGGGCCGGGCACTCGCTGGGGTCGGCGCCGTGAGCCAGCAGCAGCTGCGTTACTTGGAAGCAGAAGCGGTTGATCAACTGGGCCTCCTCTTTGTCACCTCCCACCGTCTCGCCCAGCAGAAAGATGATGCAGGTGAACACGGTGTCCCCGTCTTTGGTGGTAGCCTTGACATCCGCCCCTAGAAGAACCAGGAGGGAGAAGAGACGGTGGGAGGAGGCCTTAAACCCTGGCAAAGCAATGCTTCGTGTTCCAGGGGGCAGCGTGGAAGGACAAGGCTCACCTCCTTCCAGCAAGAGGCGGATGTTCTCAGTGTTGTGGATTTGCACCCCGTCACTGCTGGCCAGAGCATGGAGCAGAGCAGTCTTTCCTAGGGAGGGAGAGTGAGTGGGGGGCAGTGGGAAGCCAGGAAGCCGAGGTCAGGCCAATCCCAGAGGTGGAAGGGAAACACAGACCCTCGGGATCAGAAAACGAACTTCAAAAATGACTGACCTCTCTCAGCTAGGGCTGAGGGTGACAGGTTTCTTTTTTCTGAATTTTTTTTATTTTTTATTTTTTATATAGCAGGTTCTCACTAGCTATCTGTTTTACACATGGTAGTGTATACATGTCAATCCCAATCTCCCAATTCATCCCACCACCAGCCCCCCTGCCACTTTCCCCCCTTGGTGTCCATACGTTTGTTCTCTACACTTGTGTCTCTATTTCTGTGTGGAAGATGACAGGTTTCTGGCCATTCTCTCTCCACTCACACAAAAATGGGAACAGAAGGGCCAGGGAAAGCAGGACTTTTCTAGACCCTGAGATGCTACCTGAGACCCAGGGTGGGTCTCTCCCGACAGGGAGCCCCGTCCCTCAGAAGCTGAGCACACAGGTACCCCGTTTCCTCCTACAGATGCCCTTACGGGACCGATGACGCACTGCCTCTCAAGCCTCGGCGAGTCAGCAAAATGCACCAGTGTGCGCCCGGCCGTGCTGTGCCATCAGAGGGACTGCCTCCAGCCTGCCTGCCGAGCCATCGCCCCGGGTTACCCTGGGTAACCTCACAAGGCAATTCGGCCCACGCCCACCCTGCTTCTCTACAGGAGGCACCCACCATGCTTGTCGGCCGCGTTGACATCTGCTCCAAGGTCCAGGAGGCGCTGCAGGCAGGGCAGGCGCTCCGGCTCCTCGCTGGCCAGGTCCAAGGGGCTGCTCTCGTGGATCTGAGTCAAGAAAGCACAGCCGCGTCGGCCCGGGGGCCTGTGAGCTGCTCAGGGCCCCGACCATATCCCCCCTTCAGAGCAGGCCGGACCTGGCTCTTACCCGGTCCCTGCGGTTAATGTCGGCCCCGTGGCGCACCAGCAGCTCCACCATGTCAGGCTGGTTTCGCAGGACGGCGATGTGCAGGGCCGTGTAGTAGGTGACCGGGTCTGAGGGCACAGACACAGCTTACGTCAGTCCTGCCTGTCGGCACATTCTCGCAGGGTCCCAGGACCAGCCTGGCAGCCCAGCCGCAGTGCTCCGACCTAAGGGATCCCAGCACCACGAGGGGTCAGGACACAGCTGTCTTCGTCGGACAGTGCATGGAGTCAGGCCTAGGTTTGGGTCCTGGGGGTGTTCTGATTAATGGACATCGTACTTAATCCGGGTTTTAGTTCCTTCTGTAAAATGGGACCTAAACAGGGCTGTTGGGAGTAATATGCAGAGTGACAGCTCCGTAAGTCTTGCAATAAAAGCCAAGTTCTCACAGCTGGGTCTCCCAGTGGCTGACTTCACAATGCCTCCCCCACCTCTCTCAGCTCTGTGACCCTCCAGGAGCCTAGAAGCCTCTGAGCCTGTCCTCAAATGGGGAGGGGAGACACGCCTGGCCACATCCTGTGTCAGCACAAAACCCCCAAGTCGGCCCCAAGTCAGCCCTGCATGTCTCCTGGCCGACTCTGCCTGCCCTCCCAGGGTGAAAGCGAAGAGGGAAGGAATAATGGCTCCATCACCACCCCCAGCACACAAGCTAGAAGCCAACACCGTCCTGCTGTCATTTATGCCCAGTGAGTCTTATCTGTTTTCCCCTCTCCCTGTGGCAGGAACAAGAATGCAAGGTAGCTCAGAATGAGTGTCAGAAAATTACATTCCCTGAGCTCTGGGCACAGCGCCAGCAGCCACATTTTCACATTAATGGAAGCAGGGATTTAGCTGGGAGCTGGGGGAAAGTTTGCTAAAGCAATCACATGGTAGAAGCAGTGGCAAACTCGCTCTTGATCAGAGGTGGTTAAGGGCCATTTGAAAGCCCGCAGGGGGATGGGAGGCCACCCAATGTGGGTTTCCTTAGTCATCACCCATGACATAAATGAGGGAAGTATCTCCCAAGAGAACAGTAAAAGCAGAGCCTGAAGGCTTGGCCGCCCACCCAAAGCAGGGCCACACTTAAGCCACCTACCCACCCCGGCCCCTCTGGGCTCCAGCTGACCTTCGAAGTTGAGGTTGGCCCCATTCCGCAGGAGAACGTCAGCTGCACGCGTCAGTCCCAGCTCGGCCATCTTCAGCAGGGCGTTGCTCACGCCTTCCTGGTAAAATGGAGAGTGGGCTTTTCTCTCCAGCAGCTCAGTGAGAACAAGGATCCGGCTCTCCTCGCTGGCAACATAACTGGGCCTGGGGCAGGAGAGAGGCAGACCAGTTGAGGGTGGGAACAGCAGTGGGACCAGCTGGCTGGGTACCCTGTGGGCAGGTGGCCTTTAGTCTCCTGCTGTCACACACAAGCAGGGCCCTGGCTCCGTGGGGCTGAAAGTCTCTTTAGAAAAGGTCGGTGGTAGAGAGGGCCAAGCTGGATCTGCTCACTGGAGCAGACTCCTCGGGTTTGCTGAGAAAGGACTGGGGCTGTCTTCAGCCTCCCTCCAAGCGGCCCAGAGAATCTAGCCCCTGGCTTGGGTACAAAGCCTCATACACCTGGGCTGTTGGCACTGAAGGGAACTCTTGTGGCCAAGATCAAGTACCAGACACTGACACCCTCCCACCGCAGACAGTGACTGTCCCTGAGCGGCAGAGGACGCCAGACCAGCCCAGGCAACCCCACAGCCAGGGCAGTCAGCAGACCTCCTCCCTCGCTCACACCCAGGGACGTCTGGTGTTCCGAAGGCTGAGCGCACACAAAGTCCCAACCCACCTACCTCCCTCGCCAATTCCAACGGGTCCCCAAAACGCACACCTGATCCCCTTTTCCTCTGCTCTTTTCTCTGTTCCACCTAATACACTATTTACTTAAGTTCACTTATGACTGTCGGTCTCTCTCCTCTGGAGCACAAGCATCATGAAGGCTGGGGGTTTAGCTCACTGACGTAGCCCTGAACGATGCGCTTCCTAACACCGTTCCCACCGGTTCACGGATAGACCCGCGCCTGTGCAAACTCGGCTATGGAAAAGCGCATTTCGCACTGCTCACAGATTCCACCCTGCTCCTCTGCAACTCCAGGTGGAGGGCACAGGACAGGCAGGGCGCAGGGTGGGGCCCTGAGGCGGAGGCCCTACCGACACCCCACCCTCCGGCCCTGCCTGCGCTAGCTGGGAGCCCTCACCACCGCCGTCTGTCTTATCTGTCAGGTGGGGACACCGCCCGGCTCGCCCCGCCATGTTTGTAGTGACAATGAAAGGGATGCAGCTCCGGGTCGGAGGCGGGAAGGGAGCGAGTTACCCGTCCAGGGGCTCCTGCCGCTCGGGGTCCTGGATGCCCAAGGAGCCCAGAATCGCATCCACTAGCGGCTGGTACTCGAAGATAATCCTCCGGAAGCCGTGCAGGAACGGCATTGCGGCGGCCGCACCTTCCGCCGAGGCCGAGAGGCCGATTGGGCACGTTCCGGGGGCCGCGGTCTCGGCCAGGCTTAGCCACTGCCGGTCCAGTCCCCTCGGCGGCCAACTGCACCGCCCAACCAACTGCTCCGCGCCGGAAGTAACACAGAAACTTCCGGCCCGCTCCGGCCCGGGAAAGCGAGCGGGGGACGACAGCGCCCTCTTTGGGCTGGGAGGACCGCGGCGCGACTGGGCGCGCCAGCTTGGGGGTGTCTCGGGGGGCGGCCCTGGGGGACTGGAGGGCGCGGACCTGCAGCCCAGCCGGATCCCAGCCCTTGGAGGGCCCGTCCCTTGCCTGCCCGGCCCGGCTCCGCCCTGCGATCCCGCCCGCGGCCGCTGGGCGTCGTCCGAGCTCCGCCCATTGAGCGAGCACACCGGCTTGACCCCTGTCCAACTCCCTCCCGCGGTGGAGGTGACTCGAACCCCCGGCGCCCGCGAGCCGCCATGGACTCGGGTCGGACCACGGCTGGGCCTGGCTCTCGCCTCGCCCCACGCTGACTGGACCACACCCAACCCGACGGGCGATGGGGATGATTCCTGAGTCTCTGTCCCCTGGAGCTCCTGGCCCCACAGGCTGCCGTCTCCTTCCACTTTCCGCCTTGATGGACTCAATGAACTTCAATTTCTTCATCTGTATAATGGGGATAATCAAACGCACGCGAGAACCTGGATCAAGAGCTCTGTCACTGTGGGTGGAAGTGGAGTCTAGCAGGAAGGAGCCCAAGCCTGGGGCCACTTTTCTGGGGTGTAGGCATCCGGCCCTGGGCCTCGCATTTGAACCTCCACAACCTTGAGGCCCACAGTGGAGCCCTGATGTCTCCGTGATTCTGGAAAGTCCGTTATGAAGAGGTGCGCCAGTCCCAGCTGTGCCCGTGGCAGCCCTGGTGTCCCATCCACCCCCACTTCCACCACATGGGCGTGGGAGCTCTCCCACCTGGCACCTGTCAGAGGCAAGCGTTGTTGAGCGAAGTAGAAAACGTTTAGAGATGAATTTAAAGACAACCCCGTGTGTCTATGATTAAATGTAAAAAGATAGAGTAAGGCTCCCCTGCCAAGAGCAAAAACAGTCTTAGCAAGGAAACCCAGTCCAAGGTATTCCAGGTCCAGCTATGGGGACCCAGCAGTGTGGAGTACACAGCAGGGGCTGGATAATTGCTCACTGTTATTATTGTTCAGTTTACAAGGTTGTTGTGCATATCAAGTGATGAGCTATTAAAATCCCCATCAGGCCTCAGAAGGCCTCATTTTGCCTGCTCCTCCGTTGCCTAGAGGAGCAAGAAAGAGGGGTGGGGTTTAAGCCCTGTTAGGACAGGCCAGCTTAGGGTTGCCAGAAGGGGCTCCAGACCAAAGGGTCCCTGGTTCCCAGCACACATCTGCCTTGGTTCTCACTCCAGGAAGAAGTATCTTCTCCTTAAGTGAAATTGGGACATTTTTTGCTCACATAGCCAATTTCCAGCTTGTCTGGTAAAATCAAAAGATCGGGCACCTGGGCCCAAATTCCTATCTGGCAACAAGGCGCATCTGGATGGGGGTTTGCTCTGAAGTGCCTCAGTCTCCCCAGACGTTACCCTGGGGGTTTGGGAATGTCTGCCCCTGTCTGAAGGATCCACACCCCACCCCTCAATTGATCCCCAGGCCCTGAATGGTGCAGCAGTCCCCAGGTTTCACAGCCCTATTTGATCCCGGGTCACTTGCTCCATGGCGCAGGTGAGAGCCCTGAGGGGCCTGGAGAAGGCTAGAGCACGTGGAGGTAACTGGAGGAGGCCCACCTAGAATGGGGTCCAGGGCAGAACTGGGAGTGGTGGGCACAGCCCGGTCTGAGGCCAGCTTCTGCCCTGGCTTCATAAGGCCGTGGTAACAAAGCACCACAAACTGGATGGCTTCAAACAACAGAAATGTATTCTCTCCCAGTTCTGGGGGCCGGAATCTGACGTCAAAGTGTAGGCAGGGCCATGCTCCCTCTGTAGACACTAGGGAAGGTTCTGGCAGCCCCGGGCATGGCTTGGCTTGTGGCAGCATCACCCCAATCCCTGCCTACCTTTTTCACATGGTCTTCTTCCCTGTGTCTGTCTCTCTGTCCAAATCTCCCTGTCCTTTCTAAATGGCACCAGTCACTGGATTTATGGCCCACCCTAATCCAATATGAATTCATTTTAACTTGATTACCTTTGCAAAAACCTTATTTCCAAATAGGATCACTGTCATAGTTTCCACAGGGTTAGGACTTGAAAATATCTCTTTGGAGGACACAATTAAAGGTGCTCCAATGGATGACCCCAGGCATGGCCCTTCTGGTCTCTGGGCCTCAGTTTCCCCACCTGTAACCTGAAGGCCCTTCAGCTCTGACAGTGTTGGAGCCAATGAAGAGGTCCTAGATGTCACTGATGGGCTCTACCACCAAGAAAACTGTAACTGTCTTGTGATTAGGGTGGTGACAATCATGAATTAACTTTTTTTTTTTTTTTTGGCTGCCTTGGGTCTTCGTTGCTGCGCGCGGGCTTTCTCTAGTTGCAGTGAGTGGGGTCTACTCTTCGTTGTGGTGCATGGGCTTCTTATTGTGGTGGCTTCTCTTGTTGTGGAGCACGGACTATAGGCACGTGGGCTTCAGTAGTTGCAGCACATGGGCTCAGTAGTTGTGGCGCATGGGCTTAGTTGCTCCGCGGCATGTAAGATCTTCCCAGACCAGGGATCAAACCTGTGTCCCCTGCATTGGCAGGCGGATTCTTAACCACTGTGCCACCAGGGAAGTCCCAATCACAAGTTAACTTTTATTTGCTGAGCCCTTTTGATGTGCCAGGCACTGTGCTAAACACTTGACCTACTAATATTAATACACACCCCCTAAGTAGGTGATGGTATTAAACCCGTTTTCAACAAGGAAACTGAGGCTCAGAGAGATTTGGATGCTTGCCCGATGTTAAACAGCTAGGTTGGGACTTTAACCCAAGTTTGGGGGGGCTCTTCCATATACCTGGCCTCAGGTGCCCTGCAGTTCCTCTGGTTCTGGGCCTGAGAGGGTCTGGATATGCTGGAGGGAGGGGCTGAGCCCTGCTCTGTCACAGTCCTTGGGCACCACACCATGGAGCAGGCCCTGTCGCCTGCCCGTCTCCCAGGCTCCTATCTTTAGAAAGCTCCGTGACCCATGACCTCCTTCCTATCAGCAAGGGCAACCCTGTTTCCTCCATCTGCCTCCTATTAAGGCTCTGTCGCTCAGAGCCTCTCATTTCAGCTCTGAACCTTCTCTTTTTTCCCTGCCACTGCCTCTCACTGCCCTGTCAGCCCAGCCGCTTCCTGATGCCCAACTCCAGGGTTCTTAGCAGGCTGGGGTGTGGGGGCTGGGGCCAAGCACCCAGTGCTCAGACCCTGGCAGCGTCTCTCCCTGCCTCCTTCTCCTGGGGCAGTTTGGGAGTCACTCTGACTATCCAATGCACAGAGGGGGATAACCTTCATATATAAAGAACTGTTAAAATCAACAAGAAGAAGGCAAAAACACTAAGAGAAAAATGGGCAAAGGACATACACAGGCAAGTCAGAAAGGATGAAAAACTACTGTCAACAAACATAAGGAGAGAAGTTTGGCCTCTCTAGCCCAACACCAACAGTGATAATAGCTGACATATAAGACTTACCATGTGCTTGACTCTTCCCTATAGCAGCTCAGCAAAGCAAGTTACAGAACAGTAGGTACTCTCTGATCCCACTTAGGAAAAAGTGGTGTGTGTGTGTGCGCGCGCGTGCGCGCGCGCGTGTGTGTGTATGCACTCGCTCATGGGCAGGAGTAATTCTTGACGACCCTGTGCTGAGATATGAGTGGTGGTTGTTTCTGGGCGCTGGGATCTGGAGAACTTTGATCTTCTTTGTGCTTCTCTGTGTCTTCTACCTTCTTACCAATGAATGTGTCTTACTTGAGACTGAATCAGCCAGAGGCAGGGGATCAGGCCCTGCACACTTTTACACCTGGGGTTGAAGGTAAGGCCGTGAACACCAGGGCAAGGTCCATCCACAAAACCTTTTCTCCTCCCAACTCCACCTTCCCAGCACACAGGGCTTCCTGAATCCCCCACCCCTGGGCACCCCCCCCACTGCCCTCCCAAGTCCTTGGGTACCTCAGGGCCCAGTCTGATCGTATGAATGATACATTGATGACAGCAGCAGACTTTGGTGGAGTGAGTCCTGTGCCTTGTGAATCAGATTAGAAGCTCAGCACGGATGTCTCATCAACTCGTCATAACGCTCCAGGAAGGAAGTGACAGCAGGATTCCCGTGTCATAGTCTGGGAGACCGAGGCTCAGAGAGAGAACTGACCAGCTCCAGGGCAGCTGGCTAGCGAGGGACCTCCGGGACTTGATCCCGAGCCTAGCCCTTAAGGGCTCCCTGGACCCCGGCTCAGGACACCTGGCCCTGCCCAGCCACGGTCCCCTGCTTCCCTCCCTCACCGGTTCACACACTCACACAGATTCTCACACACCCACATGTGCTTGTGACACCACATTCACACTCAGAAGACATTCTCACACGCAAACACTCACTTGCTCAGACACACAATCATGCACACTCATTCATACACACACACACACACACACACACACGCTCAGGGCAGGGGCTGCAGGAGGGGTGGTGTCACGGCCCCGGCCCGGCACCCCACCTTCCTGGTGCCCCCTGTCCAGGAGGGGCAGTCGGCAGCAAGGTCTGTCCCTTATAAGGCCCTGGAGAGAGAAATTGAGTAAAAGGCCCCCCCTTTTATTTCTCTCTCTTTTTTTTTTTGATTTGGCAGAGTTTCCATAAAGTGAGATATTTGGAAAACGCAGCAATCTGCCGCAAGGAATATGCTTCCCCCTCTCCTTGGTGGAGCCTCCAGCTTCAGGCCTGGCAGCGGGAGCAGCAGGCGGCCTGGGCGGACTCCTCCAGTGCCGTCTTGGGGCCACCGCCCTGGGCTTCCTTCTGCCTGCGCCCCTCCTCCTCAGGCCGCCCTCCCTCCCTCTCCTTTCCCCTCCCCCACACCTGACCCCGCCCTGACCCCTGACCCTCAAGACCCCAGGAGGCCTGGCCTGCTTGGCCCTGTTTGGCCACCGTCCCCATGCTGAAGGGCCTGGCCCTCTGTGGGCTCAGGGAGGAGCTGAGGGACCAGGGGACCGGGATCCGGAGTGGGTGGCAGGGCCTCAGTTGGGCCAGGGAAAGACTTTCCTGTCCCCTCCCTCATTCCATTTGCTCTCCAGCACCCAGGAGCATTTTGGAGACCCTGACACCCAGGGACATCTCTGCTCCCAGTGGCCTGCCCTGCTCCTCCCCTGCCACCTGCGCCCTCCAGGAAACCCGGCCCTGCTGGCCAGAGTCCCCTGCTCCAAGGGCAGCCTCCTCCCTGACTTATCCCCCCACCCCATTCCACACCCAGACACTGCCAGGTGGTCCCGATGCTTGGCCAGGTGTGGGGCCTGTGAGAGCCAGTTATGGGCTGGGTCAGGCCCTGGTGAAGCCTCAGGTGGGCAGCCCAGAGCCTCAGAGGGGAAGATGAGGGATCCTCCCTTTCTCTGCCATCCTTGTGTGCCCACATCAGAGGCCCCACCTGACCCCCATCCTCTTCCAGATGAGGTGGGTCCTTAGGGATTCACCCAGGAGAACAGGGTGAGAAGGTGCTTACAGCCTGTCTTAGCGCGGGCTGCCGTACAAAGTACTGTAGGTTAGGTGGCTTCAACAACAGATATTTATTTCTCCCAGTTCTGGAGGCTGGGAAATTCAAGATCAAGATGCCAGTAAGGTAGGTTTCATTCCAAAACCTCTTCTCTGGGCTTGCAGGTGGCCACCATCTCCCCATGCACTCACATGACCACATCCTGGTCTTATAAGGGCACTAATCCCATCACGGGTGCTCCACCCTCATGACCTCATCTAACCTAACTCCTTTCAGTGGGCCCACCTCCTAATACCATCACATTGGCGGTTAGGGCTTCAACATATGAATTTGCAGGTTGGGGAACACAAACATTCAATTCACACAGAGGCCCTCAGGCCCCTCGCCTCAAGACAGGAGGGAGTCTGGGGCCTGGGCTCTGGCCTGGCCCTCTCTCAGCCTCACTGCCTCACTGGCACAAGAAGATGGTGGTTGCAAGGCTCACCTAGATTCCTCCCCACTCCAGGAGTCAGGGAGGGGTCCTATTGAGAGTGACCCTTAGCTTCACGTGGGGGAACCATCCCAGGTCTCTCCCTGGCACAGCCTCTCCACCTACATACTGATCAGCCTGCCTATGCCTTTCCCATCCCTGGCAAGCAGGTTTGTGTGATCTTGGACCCGGCCTTGCCCTCTCTGAGTCTTGGTCTATCTCACTGCCAGATGGGTTCGGAAGGGTGCCCAGGAGGTCCGAGCCTGCCCCATCTCTGGCTGGTCTGTGAGCCCAGAGTACTGATCCCAGACTCCCCATCTGACCCCTGCTGGCACCCACGTGGCATCAGTCCCCAGCAGGCCGGCCCAGAGGCAGAGCTCATGGGAGGGGACCACTGGGCCCCCTCCAGCCACTGCAGCTTGGCCCAGGCAGGCTCTGCCAAGGATAGGCTCGGGGGTGGGGGTCGGGGGGGCAAGGCTCAGAGCCCTTGGGGATGGAGGGGGGCAGAGGTGGGCGCAGGACGGGTCCTTTGTGCTCTGGGGAAGCCCCCTATTCCACCCCCCTGGCCCTGCTTGGCAAAGCTGATGGCAGGAAGAATCCCGTCGGCCATCCGTCAGGGAGACAGAGTGGGCCCGTTCAAGGAGGGGAGCCGGGAAATTTGATCATTAAGAAACCCTCCTGGCTGTCTGGGGGAATTTAATTAAATTGCTGGAGAGGGCTGTGAGAGAGAGCCACATCTGGAACCAATATGTAGGCTTTGATTTTTTTTCCCTCCTCTCTCTCTCTCTCTCTCTCTTTCTCTCTCATTCCCTCCCTCCCTCTTCCCATCTCACCGCTGTAAAAGGGAACACAGGAGAGCCCTAGAGTACTGGTTCCTCTGGGACATGATTCCTGGCAGACAGAGACAGAGGGAAACCAGAGGCAATGAAACCATGGTGGAGGCCCAGACAGAGGCAGGAGAGGAGCTGGCTGAACGCTGAGACAGAGGCAGGGACGGGAGAGCCAGGAAAGAAGAGGTGGGGTGGGTGGCCGGGCGGTGCCCTGGGATTTGGCCTCAGAGGCGTCAGCAGTGACAGGAGGTAAAGGTCTACTTCACAGACCAAGACAGTAAGTCCCAGAAAATCCCAGAAAACAACATGCCAGGCCAAGGGTCCCTCAGGTAGCCAGCATTTATCAAGCCCCTGCCCTGCTTGAAACACATTGTGGCTGAATCCTCCCGACACCCCTGAGGTGTAGATACAGATGAGAGGGAAGTGACTTCCCCAAGGTCACAGAGCACATGAGTGGCAGTGCCGTGGTTTGATCCCAGGCCTGTCTGATACTGTCTAGATGTGCTGCCTGGGTCACTGTGATGGTAATCGCTTCGCTGGGCAGTCAGTGCTGGGCCCAGGTCTAGGCTCTGGGGAGAAACAGTCAGTCTCTCCGGGCCTGAGTTGGCTAAGAGAGGAGGTATAGACAGAGGCCTTGGGGTCTCTCTCTTGCCCCTGTGGAACAGGACCCTCCAGGCCCCAGGCTGCAGCCTGGAGCTGGGTCAGAGCGGGTGCTCATGGGCACGGGGATGGGTGGGCGGCTTCCCAGCCTTGAGCCCCGTGGCCGAGCCATCTGACGCTGGCCTAGTCCCCTTTAAGCCAGACTCCTGCATGTTAGCAATCCTGCCCCTGGTCTCCAAGCTTACTGCTCCCCGCCTCCCCCAGGTCCCAGAGTCCCCAGGCCCCAAAAGGCCCCCAAGGCTCCTGCCAGCCAGGGCTGTAGGGGAGGAAAAGGGTCTCCACTCGGGGGTGACCACTTCTGGGCTAATTCCCTTCCTCCCCTAAAACCCAACACCTGCCCTGCAGCCTGTGCAGCCTGGGGGCCCTTCTCTGATCCCTCTTCCCCCCCCCAAGATGGCTGAAGTTTAGCCCCGAGTTCCGTATCCATCTTCACTCTTCCTCTGTAGGGCAGGAGCCAGCTCCAACGTGGTCCGCAGCTTAACCCCAGGTCTAGCCCAGAGCAGGCAGAGGAAGGAGCATGGTGCCTATTTGTGGAATGGCTATCTCATGATCTTGGTACCTGCGGAGCAGTTGAAAAATGTAATTCAGGCTCTTGGCTTGGAGAGGAAAGTGAGACACAGCAGGACCGAAGAGGATGCTTGGAACAGGTAAGGTTGGAGGCTCTGGGCATCCTTTGCACATGCTGGGTCTCCTGCCTGGCTACCCCTAGACTCTGTCTCCTGTCACCTGCTAAATCCTGCTCAAGCTTGAAGAGTCAGCTTCCTTAGGGAAGCCCTCCCTGATGCCCCTCCCCCAGCCCTCTCCCCCGTGGAGCCCGGACCTGCTTACTTCTCTGTTGAGACTGGCTTATTGACTTCTCTGCAGGACTGGGCTGTCTGGGTCACCACTCTATCCCCAGTGCCCCAGCCGGCTCCCAGCACTGGAAGGCATTCAATTAAAAAACGTGTTGATAGAGGTACTAAGCCCTGCGTTTGGGTGCACCAGCCTGTGAGCTGGGGTGGGCTGGGGGAGGGGGGACAGGCCAGTCCCTGCCCTCAGGCTCTGCTCTAGGTTTGGGGGAGCAGTAGTGGTGGTGACAGTGGCCGCTGCTCTAAGTGGATGTGCTCTGCGGGCTGGACACCGGGCGGATGCTAGGGAGACCCAGCAGCACCTTCTTGCAGCCGCCAGGTGTGCATGTAATTATCCTCCCATCGAACAGATAAGTAAATGAAGCCTTAGGGAAACTGGGGAGATGGGGGAGGTTGGAAAGTGACCAAGTTGGGACCGGAACTCGGTCCTGTCTGGGGCGGTCATGTCAGTTCTGTCACTGGCATAACCACAGAGCCATATTTCCTCGTGGGGCAGGGAAAAAAGGACCCCGAGGGGCCAGCACTGAGCAGCAGAGGCAGCTGGGGTGGAGGCAGGACAGGAAAGCCGAGGACCGAGGACCAGAGGCCAAAGGGCTGTACTAAGATCTGGGTGATCAGACGGGGTGAGGGCGCGGGCACACAATGCAGCGATCAAGGCCCCGCTAAGGGGGGGCAGCGGGAAGAGATGGTGGCTGCCAAAGCAGCCGGACTGCAGGGCCATCCACAAGCCCTGCTAATCCGAAACAAACCAAGAGGGAGACTCGGCGTCCCACTTGGAGGCCCTGACAGGGTGATGACGTACAGAGTTTTAAATAAATGTATCTCATTAGGGACGCGTTGTCTGGCAAGAGAACAATGATGCTCTTCCCCCCTCCCTGCCTCCCGTCCCTCCCCCCATAAGAAAAAAAGGAGAAAAAGGAGAAAAAAAAATCCAACGCTATAGCTAAAAAGGAAATTGCATTAATACAGATTGTTTTATTTAAAAAACCTTGACCTCCACTTCAAAAAAAGTCATTAGACATTCTCCTTCTCAAAGGCCGCCGGAGCGATTACAGGGAGGCCTGTTCATTTCTCAATGACTTACTGTTCCTGGCTGCTTGGGGAAATGTGTGAGGAATGGGGAGTAATTTAAGGCTCCCTGCAGAAAGGTGTGTAAATCTTTGCATGTCTAAAGAAACTTTACCAGACCGCTAAGTCAGAGGAAAAGAAAACTGGAAGAGTCCCCCACCGCCCCTCCTTTTTTTCCGTTTCTTTCCTTTGGAACTCTGATCTCTTTGATCGTAAAAATGGTCATATTTCACCCCCAAAATATCAACAATCAACGAACTAAGGAAGTGGGGGCCCTTGGAGAGTTTCACCGCCGATTAGGCCCTTGGTTTAATTATTTAACGCCTGCCCGGATTGTGCGGGCTGTGAACACACTCTCCTGGCGAGGGTTCAAGCACGAGTTATAAATAATAATAACGATTAGATCCCCAATTAAGCCAGTGAGCGGAAAGCCTCAGCCCTGTCCTTCAGCCCCACCTTGTCCTCAGCCACCACGGGGGCCCCATCGTGCACAGGCCCTCACCCCCATGCTGAGTGCCAAGAAGAGCCTCGTGTAGTTCCACTCTGCTCTCTGCAGAGTAATCACAGCAAGATGTTTCAGGGCCCGTGAGGGAGTGAGGGCAGGGCCCGAGGGCTCCGGAAGCCTTTGTGAAGGCTGGGGGCTGCCCTAGGCCTAGGCCTGTGCCCCTTGCCCTCGCATCCTTCCCTTGACTCCTGGGGAAGGCAGGGGGGGAGGGGGGAGGGGCAGTTCACCAAAAGAGAATTCTGGAGATCTGTGGGGTGGGGTGCGTCCCAAGTTTGGTCCTTTCCCCTCTGAGCCTCAGTTTGTCCACCTGTAACAGAAAAGAATTCTCCAACAAGGGCCAGCCTGGGAGTCACGTTGGTCCCAAGAGCCCAAAGCTCATGACTTGGAAGATGTCTTTGTTGGAACAGAGTGCCCGGCCCACCGGAGTTGAGCCTGTGGTGCTCCAGCTGGCGAGGTTGGACAGCAGCATGTCCTTGGAGAGTCCCACTAGGTCTATGGCCTGGTGCTCACCCAAAATGCCTCAGTATATAGTAGGTGCTCAATAAATCACTGTGGAATGAGTTGTTCAGGACTGTTTCCCATTGGTCCATCTCCCTGTGAAGCCTACAGCAACCCCCCACCCAGGGCAGCAGAGGGGTTGTCGTGGGTCCAGAGTGTAAGTCACATGGGCACCACGCCGTACCGTACACTGGGAGCCCTGCACACAGTAGGTCCTTAATAGGAGCTTGTCTTTGGCCCCAGACCCAGATCCAGGCCTGTCCCAGCCCTGGGGCATCCTCGGGCCCCCAGAACCGTCTGAATGTCATTGTGGCACTGGCCCAGGCATAGTGCACCATGCCAGCCAGGTGTGTCCTGGGCTGTAGGGAATCTGACCACCAGCCATTCAACCAGCCGTTCACTTTCGAAATAACCATATATGGAGCCCTACTGTGTGCCGGGTCAGGGCCTGCATCACTTCTCCTTTGTGGGCTCTGAGGACACAATGGTGAAAAGGATAAAGCAAGCAGTTTACAGATGGGAAGCTGAGGCTCAGAGAGGGAAGTACATGACCCAGAGTCACACAGCAGGTCCACAGCAGGCCGGCCTTGTATCCAGCCAAGTCTTCCCATTTAGGAGAGGTTCTCTCTGCTCTCTTGACTTTATCAAAGCCTTTTCTCACGCTCATAGGTGCTGTTTATTGAATATTTTCCACATGCCGGGCTCGTGCTGGGATTTTTATTTACACAGATCATTTCATTTGATTCTCACAACAGCCCTGTGAGATAGGTGTCATTGTTACCTGCAATTTACAGATGAGGAAACTAAAACCCTGAGAGGTTAAGTGACCTGATCAATGTCACGCTGCTGGAAAATGTCCAACACAGGGCCACTGCATCAAAAAGATTTAAAATAAAACAGGAAAATGAAAAAGTCACGTGAAAGGAGAGGAAACGAGGAGTTAATACACTGACTTGCCACCTGGACAGATAGAGTTCTTGTGATTATGTCTTAACGTTAGCCCTGGGGTTCCTGGTGGCCAAGGCAGAAAGGGAAATGCAATGGGCTGTCCAAATCTCATTATCTGGTTTTTTTTTTTTTTTTTTAGGAGAGACCATAATTCTTCAAGAGAAACAAACGACTTCCTAGCCCTAAATTCTCATGGGATAACTTGTTGTGATGGTTAGGAACCTGACGAACTTACCAGGAGACAGCTTAAGCTCTCTGAGTCTCGGTTTCCCCCTCCTCTCACGGTAGTTGTATGGATGCTACAAAACAATATTGTTCGGTACATCACCTGGTTTACAGTAAGCCTCACTGAATATTAGCTCCCGTTATTATGGAGCACATCTTTATCTTCGGATTTGCAGGTAGAGCAGAAACATTTTTCAAAGGGGTATAATATTTCAACCCTTGCCAAGAGCTGAGACCCAGTCACTTCAGCAGGATATCCTGGCTAGGGGGTCCTCAGGAAGGAAACTGAGGCTGGGAAAATTTTGGGCAGTGAGCTGAGGGAGAGAACCAGATGTTCTGCCCCATTGGGCTTGACTCCACTTCCCACAGGGTGGACCGGGGTCTGGGGTGAGCAGGGAGCCCTGCTGTGATAGCAGCCTGACACAATATTTACAGAACCCTGTGATCTGTCACGGTCACGCCTGGTCACATCTGAGTCACATCGTCCTGCAGTATTTATGATTCCGCAGACGTGCCGCAGGGAACAGAATTTGGCCTGTGAGCCTCTGTGTGCTGTCCCTGCTAAGCCATCTCCTTCAGAATAGACTCTTGGGTTTGGGGCTAAGGGGGCTGATCAGGTGAACAGAAAAGCTGCAGGATGCCATGTCATCCTTGGTCTTTGTTTTCCCATCCATGAAATGGGCTTGGTCCTTTAGTGACTGACAGTCAAGTGTCTTGCAGAGGTTGTTACAGCAAAAGGATGGCCTGATTATAACTCCATAAGAAACAGAACCATTCCACTAGAAAAATGGGTAGCGACTATAAACAGACATTTTGCAAATAAGAAATACTAGTAGCCATCAAAGTAATAACCTATATGGGAAAAGAATCTGAAAAAGAATGGATATGTATATGTATAACTGAATCACTTTGCTGTACACCTGAAACTAACACAACAGTGTAAATCAACTATGCTCCAATATAAAATAAAAATTAAATTTTAAAAACTTAAAAATAAGTAAGCATTAAATATTCCCATTCAGTGATTAATTCAAGGTGCGCAGATTAAAAGAAGGAAATTCCTTTAGAAATTTAAAATAAGTTATTATTATTAACCCTCTTCCGCTGTCTGAGGGCAGTATGATGCTAAGGAGAAAATGGGCAGAAACCCAGAGACATTGACAACAGGATACAGAGAAGACTCAAGGGCCTGTTCTTGATGCCCAGCAGTGGTGATGGGAGCAGCAAGGAAATGAGTACATGCTACCCAGTGGCTTCCTGAAGTTCCTGGTCCAGGGCATCGAGGAGCTGGAAGTAACAGTGTTGCTGATGTGCAACAGATCGTACAGTGCTGAGAGTGTTCAGTGTTTCCTCCAACCACTACAAAGCTGTCCTGGAAGGGAAAGCCAGCTGGCCATCAGAATCACCCATCCCAGCATGAGGCTGTGCAGCAAAGAAAGTGAAGAGACAGCTCACGTGCACATTTTATTCATGTTAAATAAAACCATAAAGACTGTGCCGTCAATAAAGAACATTAATCAAATAGCTCATGCACTTCCGGGGTAGAAATTGATACAACTTTTTTGGAGGCTACATAGCAATATTATCAAAAGTCTTAAATCTTTTTCAGTATCTTTGACTCAGTCCATTAGTTGTCTATTTGCTGCTGTAACAAATGATCACAAACGTAGTGTTTATAACAGTACAAAGGCATTATCTTACCTTTGCGGAGAACAGAAGTCCTGGGCTAAAATCAAGATTCTGCAGGGCTGCATTTCTTTCTGGAGGCTCTAGGGAAGAATCTGTTTTCCTGCCTTTTCCAACGTCTAGAGGCTACACACATTCCTTAGTTCATGGCTGCTTTCCTCCACTTTCAAAGACAGCACTGCCCAGTCAAGTCTCTTACATTGCATTACTCCAGCACTGACTTTCCCATCTCTCTTCCAATTTGAAGAACCCTTGTGATTACATTGGGTCACTCAGATAATCTAAAATGTTCTCCCTGGGACTTCCCTGGTGGTCCGGTGGTAAAGAATCCGCCTCCCAATGCAGGGGACTCAGGTTGGATCTCTGGTCGGGGAACTAAGATCCCACATGCCGTGGGGCAACTAAGCCCATGCGCCACAACTACTGAGCTCACGCGCCTAAACCAGAGAGCCCTAGCGCCGCAAACTACAGAGCCCACACACTCTGGAACCCTTGCGCCACAACTGGAGAAGAGAAAACCCGCACGCCACAACTAGAGAGAAGCCCATGGGCAGCAACGAAGTCCCGACAGAGCCAAAACTAATAAATAAAATAAATATCTAAAAAAATGTTCTCCCTATTTTAAGGTCACCTGATAGGTAACCTTAATTCCATCTGCTACCTTAATTCCACTTTGCCATATCCACAAGTTCCAGGGATTATAATATGAACATCTTTGGGAGGTTATTATCTGCCTACCACATCCAGATATCCTATTTCTAGGTATTTATTATCAAGAAAATAACTATGGGGAATTCCCTGGCAGGCCAGTGGTTAGGACTTGGTGCTTTCACTGCCGGTGCCCGGGTTCGATCCCCGGTTGGGGAACTAAGATCCCACAAGCTGTGTGGCATGGCTGAAAAAAAAAAAAAAGAAAGAAAGAAAAGAAAATGACTATGGATATATATTAATAGGGAATAATGTATCACTAGGCTTTCATTAAAAATAGTGGTGGACAAGGCTAATGACACAGTGTGCAAGTTATTAAAAAGTTAGTACAACATAGTTTGACTTTTATAACATATATAACTATCTCTATCTAGAATATAGATAAAAGCTAGAGAGATATACTCTAAATTTATTTTTAGCTCACTCTTTTTTCTTGTCTTATTGCTTCTTCTAGGTCTTCAATTCAATATTGAATAAATAGGATGATTATCATCAATCTCTTTCATTAAACCAACATATATATATATAATACCTACTGTGTCTCAGAAATCTCTGGGAGTGGGATATATGTGTTTTTATTTTATTAATTTTATTTATGTTTTCTAAAATCTCCTAAGTATATTACTTCTGTAATAAGGGAAGTTAACTTTTTTTTTTCTTTTAAGCATGCAAGTTTTTGAGACTGGGGCAAATATGCAGTTTTACTCGTGGTCAGGCCCAGGATCCAGCCTCCAACAGAGGCACCAATTAAGGATCAGCTACTTCCTCATGGACTCCTTTTTGGAGAGCAGGGGCCCTCTCTGTTCCCTTCCCCTCCTCCCCAGCCCCACTGCCTAGAGCAGGGCCTGGCTCAATAACCACTCGTTGAACAGAGAAGTTCCAAGGGATCCTATGCTCCCTTCATTCCTTGCTCTGGGTTAGCATCGTAGGATTTATCTAAATCACCATGAAAGTTATTTATCGTTTAGCTGTATCCCTTTCAGGTAATGAGTTCCATCCTTCCCAGGTTAACTGGAGTTTCCTTGGGTGCGTTTCCAGGCTGCGTCAGTCCCGGAGCCCTTGCTCAAGGGCTGAGCTTTGGAACAGCAGTCTACGCCTCTTGCCCCACTCTGCCATCCCCGTACCACCCCGGCCACCAGCCCCAGGACTGGCAAGGGTAGTAACAACCTGACAACAACAGAATTGATATTGCCAAGTTCACAAGGATCCTTTTGAATTGGCCCTTTTATTATACAGATGATGGATCAGACTCAGAGAGGACCAGCACGTGACCTCTTCAAGGCCACACAGCTAGTAAATGGCAGTGAACAGATTCAAATTCATGTGTCCCCCGCCCACTCCCCCAGCTCTAGAGTCTGAGTTTGCCATCACTGCCCTCCACTGCTTCTTGGAATAAATGTTTTAAAAATGGTAACTGTTAACACCAATTGAGTGCTCGCCAGGTATCAGGTGCCCCCCATATATCAACCTACGCAATCCTCCTAAGAGCCCATTTTACAGTTGAGGCAACTGAGAGGCAAGTAGATTGCCAAGGTCCACAGCTAGGAAGTGCAGGGTCTGCGTTTGAACCCAGATGATGTCCAGGCCCTTCCCAGCTCTGCAAGCCGATGCTAACAGTGTTCTGTGTTCTAGGCCACAGGCCCAGGATTTCACCTGTGATGGAATCCCCATAGTGCCCAGGAGGTAGGTACTTCATTAGACCCCTTCTACAAGGGAGGAGCTGGGGCTCAGAAAGGGAAGGTGACAGGTTTGAGGTCACACAGCAGTGTATGGCAGACTGGACCTGGCACATGGTCCTTGACACCAATGCTGTTCTGAACGCTGGGCTGTGTTTTTCCTGGGATAAGTACCCCCACCCTTGGCTGGCTGGGTGCTCCGGCAGGGGGGAGGCCCTTCTAGACAGTTCCTAGAGCCCAGTCACTGCCCCACCCTGATCAGTCCCTTAGAAAGTCATTCAGCCACTATATTGTGGGCAGTGCTGGGAACCCCCTGGTGCCACCTCCTTTGCCAATCTTTCTCACTGGACACTCGTTGGGGCAACTTTCCAAAGAAGAAGGACCTCATCATCTCATCACCTCCAAATCCTCAACCTACCCACGCATGTGCCTCTCTGGATTGCTGTGGCTAATGCCACCTTGGGAGACACTCAGCCTCATCTTGGGGGTGATTCCTTTCTGGGAAGAACTCTCACTCATGCAGAACCTGGGCTGCTGGTCTGCAGGTTTTCAGGGGGGGTGTGCAGGGTGGGTTTGCTGTGCGTGAGTGGGGAACGGAGATTCTGAAGGCCTTCGTCCTGTGGGCTTATCTTTGTTGCTATAACATTATGGCTCTACAATGGTGGCAGGGACTTCAGAGGGCCAGGCCTCCAAGCAGCCTTCCTGGGGAAAGAACTGTAGCATCTGGAGGGCTTACAGTCTCAGCTTCACCACCGGGGGCATCTTTTCTGTGCTTTCCTTGCAAAACAAAAACAAGAGCAGAGACTCAGGCTGTCCTCTCTCTTTCCCTGTCACCCATCTGTCAGTCTGGCTGTCAGTCTGGCTGTCTATCTACCCTCTGGGTGTAAACTAGGAATTCTGGGGGGAAACTCTTTCCTCCCGGTTTGGTTTTCCTTGGGGAGGGCCTGGGGCATTCTGGAGGTGGGCTCCGAGGTGTATGTGTTGGTGGGGGGAATGCATACACCCCAGAAGCTTGAGGATGTGCTGCTTTCTGGGGGAGAGTACCTGGGGCCAGGCGGAGTGAACAAGGCGGACCCAGGACTCTCCTCCGTTAAATCAGGGACGGCGTTGGGGTGCATGGGGGGTGAGAATGGAGTTGGGAGTTCCAGACCTTCCCTGGCAACTGTCTCAGAGTCGCTCCCCCCTCCTCTGCGGAGGAATTTGTAAATGGAAGCGGGGCTGCTAATCCCTCCACTATCACCTCCCCAGAAACTTGTTGGGGGATTAAAAACAAAGACACACACACCCAAACACTGAACTTTCCCATTCCTCAAAATATGGGTGGGGAGGGTGAAAGGAGGACACCCCTTGTTCTCCCCCTCCCCGCCGCCAGCCTCCAGCCTGGCTCAGGCGGGACCCCCTCCCTCCCCGCAGCCGGAGCGATGGGGGCGGGCGAGGCGAGGAGGAGGGAGGCAAGGGGGCGAGGTCTGCTTCAAGAAGGGGCGTGTGGCCGAAGGAGCTCCCGTTTGAGCAACTTGGGAGCGAGCGAGGCGGCAGAGAAGGGGAGGGAAGAAAGTTGGTTTCCCCCGACGTCAGCGCCGGGCGGGCCGCGGCGGCCGCGGAGCCAGGAGGCGGCCGGGAGCGGGGCCGAGCGCGGGGCGGCCGGGGCGCGCTCGCTCCGACCC
>NW_021703782.1:106900778-107009478 GCF_005190385.1 Monodon monoceros
GGGGCGCTGGGCCCGGGGCCGCCGCCGCCGCCGCCGCCGCCGCCAGCGCTGGGCCCCGGCGACTGCGCCCAGGCGCGCAAGAACTTCACGGTCAGCCACCTCCTGGACCTGGAAGAGGTGGCGGCGGCCGGGCGGCTAGCGCCGCGCCCCGCGGCCAGGGCAGAGGCGCGGGAGGGCGCGGCGCGCGAGCCGTCCGGGGGCAGCAGCGGCAGCGAAGCGGCGCCGCAGGACGGTGAGTGCGCGGGGCCGGGCCGGGGGTTCGGGCGGGGCTGCCAGGGGCCGTGGGAACTGAAATACGGGGGTGCGGGGGCTGGAGGGGTGCGAGGCCAGAGGTTCGTGGGTCCAAAGGGGCGAGCACGGGGCAGGCGACGGATGCGGGGCGCTGGCTCAGCCGCACCCCAGCCTGGGAAGGAGGCGCCGCGGCAGGACCTCCGGGGGTGCGGGCGCCGGGCACTGCAGCCCGAGTGATGGCTTGGCCCGCCGCCGCCGCCGCAGCCCTCGTTGAGGCTGTATGTCGCGATGGGGCGGGCTGCGGGACGGGAGCTCTCGACTGGCGGAGGGCACTGCCTTTTGGCCAGAGCCACCTCCAGTCGTTGGAAGCACGGGGAGCTGTGTGCCGTGTGTCCTACCCCGGAGGCAGCCCTGGAGGCCCCACTCCCAAAGAGCCTGAGACGCGGGTGCGATTACTGCTGGGGAAACCGAGGCTTCCGAGGGGCAAAGTGACCTGGTCGCACAGCTGAGTTTCAAACTCTGCCCCCTTCTCTAGCTCCAGCATACCAATCCAGCGACTACTAGGCTTTTGTAAGATGGACTTCCTGGCTGGGGTACCGATGCCTGCCCCCCCTCTACCTCCAGTTTGCCCCACTAGCAGCTCCCTAGGGGGAATGGCCCAGCCCTGAAGAGCTAGCTAGGCCTCTCTTCCCCTGCCGAGGTTAAAGGTCATCAGGAAAGGGCTTTAAAAACAAACAACCCACCCAAGTGGCTTTTTTCAAAAAGTCACAGAGGATTGCTGGGTCCTGAGCCCTTGGTAGGAAGGGGGGTGTGGCTAGGGCAGGAGAAGATGAAGATAAAGCAAAGACCCCGGCCCTGGAGAGTTTCCTGGAGGGAGCGGAGGACGGGAGTCCCCATAGCTCACCCAAGCCCTGAAAAGGACGTGGGGTCGTTGGAGACCACTGCCGGCTTGCTCCCCTAGCTCTGGGGAGCAGGCTGCCCTGCTGGAGGCTCTGGGCCCCTAAGAGTCACCCACCTGATTCCAGCAGCCTTCCCACCTGTCCCCAGGGACCCCGCCCCCCACTTCCCGCACCAGCCCCTGGGTCTCAGGGGAGCTCTGGATGGCTGCGTGCCCCGCTTTTCAGATGAGAGGAGATGCAGGGAAAACGGAGGTGACGGCATCCTCATTGGAAAGCTTGTCCGGGAGCCTGTGCGGTCGTGAGGGACGCCTGACACACACCTGACTTTCATAGTGCACCTCAGAGAGCGCCCAGCTGGTGCCATCTTTCCCAGTGGCATCCGCCTCCCGCCAGCCACAGCGGCTGGCACCTGTTCACCTGCCCAGGTGATCAGGAAGTGGGTAGACCCACTCCTGGGAGTTGGGGTTTCCCTAGTGGAAAAGTGGAAGGAAGGTGTCTGGTTTGGGCCAAGGGTAAAGTGGGGTGCCCTCTGGTGAGGGGGAGGGGCCGGCCAGCCTGGGTCGTGTGAGCACCTCGGGTCTCTGCTGGCTCTGAGCTGGCCTCCCCACAGGGCAGAGGAGAGGTCTTTGGTTTTGCCCTGATGAATGGGGGGCCCTGCGGGTTGGGGAGAGAAGGAAGGAGGCAGGGCGTTTTGTACTCAAGTGCCGGCTGGGGTGCGTGCCCGCTCCGGTCCTAGCGCCTGGCCGTGGGGACGGACCGGGGGGGAGGTCTTGCTTCTCCTGGACACAGCATAAAAGGGCTCTGAATGGCGGGTTCTCCTGGGGAGTCCCAGAACAGCGGGGGTCACAAGTACCTGGACAGGGCCACTGGCAGTCCCCAGACAGCTGAGTGGGCAGCAGGCCTCTGCAGCAGCCCCCTGGGGTCAGGCCACCCTCACTGAGAGCCTAGGAGCCCTTTCTCTGAGGAGGGGCTTCTGCACACGGGGAATTCCCAGGTACTGAGGACAGAGGACACCTTGGGTGTGGCATCAGGTGGGACGGGGTTGGGGGCCCCTGATGCCCTCAATTGGTCTGCTTCCAGAGGTGGGGATCGCCTTTCTCATCTGTGAGGGACAAGGGGCCGTAGGCAGAATTGGGGCCAGGCTCAAGGGACGCCCCCACCCCCAAGCTTCTTGCCCTCAGCCCTTTGGGCGATTTGCTCCAGGCCTCTGCAAATGGAAAGCAACGTGGACAATATGGAGAGTTCCTGAAGCTCTAAAATCCAGCTTAAAGGAGTCTCTTGTTTGGGATTATATCTTTCCTACTCATTTTTGGTGTTAAAACACCCTTTCTTTTATGAAAAAGGGACAATAACTGGAGATTGTTTTATTTTAATGTCCTTACTTGGCAAAATTAAAAGGAGGTAACCCTATACTCATTCCTCAGACTGAAAACAAATCACTAGGCCATGAAATCCAAATGTTTTATGTCGAGTCAAGCAGCTCCCCAAGGCCAACTGGGCTCATTCCAGGGGTGCCCGCTGCCAGGAGGTGGGGGGCAGGGGTGGGGGCACTCTGAGGCAGCTCCCGTGCCTGGGAGAATCCCTTGACTTGCTTGCTGGGTCTCGGCCTGCAGACAGAAAGTGGATGGAGGAGAGGACTGTGTCCCACTCTCCTTCCTTCCTTCCTTCCTCCCTCAAGCAGGTCCCCCCACCACTGCCGCTGGACTCCCAAGTCCTGAAGTCTCCAAAGCTGGGGGAGAGGGGACCTTTCGTCCCCGCATCCTGGTGAGCCCAGCCTGCATCACTGGACCCCTTTACAAAGCCGGCACCCAAACCTCGGGATGCTGGGACTCTGGACCCCAGGCTGGCAGGCTTGGGTCCTGGGCTGTGGCTTCGTCCTCCAGTCCTGGACCCACAGGGAACCCTGGCCCCTCAGTGAAGATTTGGACATACTCAGAAGTGGCTTTTCCTGTGGCTTCTGGAGCTATTTCCAGGTCCAAAGAAAGCGACTGACACCAAACAGAGATGGGGTGCGCCTTATTAGAAAAATGAAGGTTAATGGGGAAACTGAGGAGTTGGAAAATTGATATATTTTCAATGTGCCAGGTTAGCAGTCTCAAAGTGTTTTGAATATATTTTTCCATCTTTTGTTTTCACCAAGTCATCAATAGATGTAGCCTATTTTTGCCAATGATTCCCCAGGACCAGGCTCCCCCTGGAACTGACCGGGAAGGCTGTGGCTTCGCCAGTGACTCAGAGCAAATCGGGGTCTCGGGTTCCTCCCAAATCAAACGCTGAGGTCTGGGCCGGGGCACTGAGCTATGCCAAGCACGTTAGGAAAATAAACTCTCATTTGCTGCCTTTGCACTGACTTACAACAAAAGAAACCGCATTAATAACTGAGATTTTCTTTAAAGCATTCCCTCCTGTGGGCAGGGCAGAAACAGGGATGTGGACACACTGAAAATAAACGAAACCCCTGGAGCCGGGCAGGGGTGAGGCCCCCAGCCTGGGGAGGCTGCCTGGCCCGGGTGGGGCTGGGACGTGTTACAGAAAATGCCAGGACCAAGTGGGTCCACTTCCCGGAGATTCAGGACAGTGGGGCGCTTGGAGCCTGAGGGCACAGGCTGAGCCGGGGTGGGCTGGGACCCCGGCCAGAGGGTTTGCGTTCCCCTCGCGGAGCTGGTCCCTGAGCCACACACCACACCTGTTGATGGGTGACAGGAGGCCAAGGATGAGCCTGGTTTGGGTGGGGACCTCTACCTCCCCCTTGCCAGTGGTGGAAGGCAGGGCTGAGTGGGGGGCCTGAAGGGGCCACTGAGTCTGAGAGACGGGCCGAACGGCCTTCAATTTTTGGATTTTTCTTGTGGTCAAATACCCCTAACATATGATTTACCATTTTAACCATTTTGTAAGTGTACAGTTCAGTGGCGTTAAGTACATTCACGTCACTGTATGACCATCCCCACCATCCATCTCCAAAATTTTTTCATCTTCCCCAACTGAAACTTTGCCCCCATTAAACCCTAACTCCCTGTTTTCCCTCCCCCAGCCCTTGGCAATCACCATTCTATTGTCTGTCTCTATGCATTTGACTCCTCTGGGGACCTCATATATGTGGAATCACACAGTACTTACCCTTCCGTGTCTGGCTTATTTCACATAGCATATAATGTTCTCAGGATTCGTCCATGTCACAGAAGGTGTTAGAATGTCCTTCCTTTTTAAGGTTGAGTAATATTTACTGTGTTGAATAATGTCCCACATTCTGTTTACCCGTTCATCTGTCGGTGGACACTTGGGTTGCTTCTGCCATTTGGTGGTTGTGGGTAATACTGCTAGGGGCATGGGTGTGCAAATATCTCTTCAAGTCCCTGCTTTCAGTTCTTTGGGGCATATACACAGGAGTGGAATTGCTGGGTCGCATGGTAATTCTATGTTGAATTTTTTGAGAACTGCCATACTGTTTTCCGTATCTGACTTTAAAAAATATATATATATATATATATATAATTTATTTATCTGGCTGCATCAGGTCTTAGCTGCTGCACACGAGATCTTTGCTGCAGCATGCGGGGTCTTTCGTTGCAGCGTGCAGGCTTCTCTCTAGTTGTGGTACGCGGGCTCCAGAGCGTGCGGCTCAGTAGTTGCGGTGCACGGGCTTAGTCGCCCCGCGTCATGTAGGATCTTAGGCCCCCGACCAGGGATTGAACCTGTATCCCCTGCATTGGAAGGCAGATTCTCAAACACTGGACCACCAGGGAGGTCCCCCATATCTGACTTTTTAACTGGCCTCCTTCTAACTGGCTCTGAAAGGTGGCAGCCGCAGCCTCTGGGGCCTTGGAGGAAGGAGACGGAGGGGGCCGGCCTGTGAAACAGGAGCAGGGCTGGTGAGGGATAAAGACAAAAGGGTTTCTTCAGAACCAGGCCTTTTAGAGATAAGCCTGCTTTCCTTCCCTCCTCCCTTCTCCCCTCCCCTCCTTTCTCTCCATCCATTTCCTTGGGGGAGGGGTGGCGAGGGGGGACAGAGCCATCTGCTGTGAATGAGCCTTGGATGGGGGGGTCAGGACACCCAGCATCGGGTCCTGGCTTTTGCTGCCATCTCCGTGTGTGACCTCGGGCCTGTCACATCCCTTCTCCGGGCCTCGGTTCCCCACCTGAACAATGGGAAGGGGCACACAGATGTCTGTGGGGCTGCTTCTGTCTCTCATCATGATGTCATTTGGGCTGAGAAATTGCCCCGTGATGGGCCCGTCTCCCCAGGAAGGCGGAGTCTCTGAGGACTGGGTCCTGGCTGGGCCTGGACCCCCAGACAGGTGAGGGATCCCACAGCACATGCCCAGGAGCAGGGAGACAGGAGTGGTGAGAGCTGAGGAACCAGGCCTAGAAGCTGAGAGCCCAGGGGGTTCAGTCTGAGCACGGCTGGGTTTACCAGGGTAGCTGGTGGGAGTGGGGGCAACGGTCTACATCTCTGGCTTTTTGTCAGAGGGAGCGCTCTTGCTATTTCGTTCATTGTCTGTGGTTGCAGGGTGGTCTTGCTCCTCTATAGATCATCTAGGTGGCGCTTGGGGGCCTGGCACAGGGGCCTCAGACCAGCTGGCACCCCCATGAGGGCCCTTCCCTGTGAGCAGGAGCTCAACAGGGCAGGAGCTGTCACTGTTCCCTTCCAGAAGACTCCAGAAAAGTGACTTTGGAGCAGAAGTGATAATGCCTGCTGGCACGCCACCCTTGAGGCCTAGAAAGTACCCTGAGGTTCAGTGTTGCCATCTGTGAAATGGGAATGCTGGACAGCAATGTCCCTTACAGGGTGGACCCTCAGTGGCTGTGGGAGACCATGTCTGGCACATAGTAGGTGCTAAATAAAGGGCCTCCATTACAGCTCATGGAGATGCTCACAGCAGCCCTGTGAGTCAGGCAGGGCTAGTGATTGCCAGTCCTATTTTGGGGAGGCCCAGAGAGGCAAATTAACCTGCCTAAGGTCTCCCACCTGGGACTGGAGGGGTGGGATTTGTTTTTGGATTGCAAGTCCAAGCTTCTGTCTCCTGCAGAGCTCAGCATTTGGGCTGGAGAAATGGGAGAGGGGCAGCCCCATCTAGTTGCTGGGGAGACGCAAGCTAAGGTTTGTTTGGGGATCTAACGGGGGCAGGGAGGCCTTGAGGGCTGGCACAGAGTGGGGCTATTGGGATGGACTCAGTGCCGTGTTAGGTTTCTAAGTGGATAGAGACAGGAAGGAAGGGTTTTCAGTGGCTTGTGCTGGGCAGGGATGCGAGGTCAACCTGGACGAGGCAAAACTTGGGAGGCCTTCCTGGTTTGCCAGACCCAAAGGACAGTGGCTAACCTCAAGTGGAAGAGAACCTTGGGAGTGATTTAAGGGGGAGCCAGTGCGTCCCTGAACACAGCCTCCAAATGGGGCATCAGTGTTGGAACCCGACCAGGGTACTGCCTACTGCCCTGGGGTTAGAGGCCATGGGAGTGGAGTTGAAGGGATGAGCCATTGATGGGACGCGGTGAGAGTGACCAGTTGCTTCCTCTTTGCTGGCCGGGGCCCCATACCCCTTACACCACATTGTCTTCACACCAAACGTGGAAGTGGGTCCTTTTATTATCCCCATCTTTTTTTTTTTTCTTTTGCGGTACGCGGGCCTCTCACTGTTGTGGTCTCTCCCGTTGCGGAGCACAGGCTCCGGACGCGCAGGCTCAGCGGCCGTGGCTCACGGGCCCAGCTGCTCCGCGGCATGTGGGATCTTCCCGGACCGGGGCACGAACCCGCGTCCCCTGCATCGGCAGGCAGACTCTCAACTACTGCGCCACCAGGGAAGCCCTATTATCCCCATCCTATGGAGAGGGAAGGTGAGGCTCAGAGAAGCTGAGCAGTTGCCAAGTTCACACGAATGAATACGGGCTTCCAGCCCAGGCCTGTCCCGAAGCGCCCACCCTCTACCGCTGGCTGAAGCCATCCCCGGAGCCCCCAGAATGCTGGGTGGTCTGGCCAGGGATGCCCACTCCCAGGCTGGTGTGGGCTGCATTCAGGGGGCCGTGAGGCAGCCAAGGCAGCCACGTCCTCAGCAGCCTGGCCTGGGTCACAGGTGTATGGGAGACGGGTCAGGCCTGGCAGCGTGGGGACTGTCTGGCTTGGGAGGTTTGGGAAGGAGTGAGAACAAGTGGAGGTCTTCTACCCGCTCCTGCCTAGAAACGTCCAGAATGGCCTCCTGGACACGGGAGAGCTGCGGAGGGTCCCTGACTCTGAGGAACAGCCATAGGACAGGCCCCCTTTCCCAGTCCACCCTTAGCTTCCATATTCATTCATTCATTCATTTATTCACTCATTCATTCAACAGTCATTTTCTGAGCACCAAATATGTGTCAGGACTTGACCTCCAACCACCTGCCCAGACTTTCAGATTTCAAGCCCCAGTGAAAATTTCCAGGCACTTCGAAGAACTGGCATAGAGTGGGCAGTTTTAAAAGTTGCCAAGAAAAGCCATTTACTCACAACAACTACCATCTTGTTGCCCCTATCCGTTTATCCAAGAAAGAACCTTTCAGCATCTTTGTTTTTCTTTCATCTTTTTTTAACAATACATTTGTTTATTTAATTTATGTATTATTTTTGGCTGCGTTGGATCTTCGTTGCTGTCCGCGGGCTTTCTCTAGTTGCAGCAAGCGGGGCTTCTCTGGTTGCGGAGCACGGGGTCTAGGCGTGCAGGCTTCAGTAGTTGTGGCACGCGTGCTCAGTAGTTGTGGTGCACGGGCTTACTTGCTGCAAGGCATGTGGGATCTTCCCAGAGCAGGGCTCGAACCCGTGTCCCCTGCATTGGCATGCGGATTCTTAACCACTGTGACACCAGGGAAGCCCAAAAGAACCTTTCAGCATCTTAATCTCGGAGTAAAGTATGTTCCTCAAAACGGACTTAATTTGGCTTAACAAAAAAACTTGCGAATTGCCCCTATTTTTCTCATTTTGCGGTAGGTCGGTGAAAACTCTGTCATGGGCTGGCATTTGGGAACCACATGGTGGACTGGCTTTCCCAGGCTCACAGACACGGAGACATGCACAGCCCACCCCATCCCCCCATCCCCCCCCACCACCACCAATACACACGATCCCGCCCCACCATACACAAAGCTGCTCACTCACACACACACCTACCCTCACACCCCGGCCTGAGGGCTCCAGCCTGGCCCAAATGATCAGGTCCAGGCTGTTAATGGCCAGCATGGCCTCAGGCCGCCGGTGGATAGATGAGCGCCGGGATGGGCCAAGGGTTAAGTGCCTTTTGCGAGGTGGTGAGTAGGAAAGCGCCGTGGGAGCTTCCTGTTTAGACAGAGTTGGGGAAAGTTATCTCGGCAAATGCCCATGCTGAGCCGACACAGGGAGACAGGGTGCCGGGCAGCCCCCAGGGGCCGGAGGCATGTGGCAGGGCACTCCCCGCCCTCCCCGCCCGGAGGGAGCAGAGTGGCTGCCAGGAAGAGGCCGTGCCTCCCTGGGATTTGGGGCATCTCCAGATGTCCTGGGAATGAAGGTCGCTACCTCAATGACCCTGATGCTCGCGCTGCCCCCGCCAGTCAGGCCCCCTCGCCCTGTGTCCCTTCCACATCTGGGAAGCTGCTTGCTCCCAGCCTGGCTCCAAGGGGCCACCGTGATGACAGGATGCTGTCCACATGGGGCCCTTTACGGCTAATGATATCTTTTATTGCGTCCTAAAAATGAAGCAGGCTCTGGAAGACATTACTTTCGGTCGTTCTTTGTGATCCCTTCTGCTTTCCTGTGTGTGGGAGGGGCAGCCGGGACCTTCTGGTTTGGGGGGCAGTGGAGACCTTAGAAGGACGCTGGGGTGACGAGTTAGAGAGAAGCCAAGATGCTGGGACCTGGTGGCCCGAGAGGTGGACTGGGGCTGCTGGGGGGATTGTGGTCTTTGGAGAAGGTCCTGGGGTGGGGGGCAGTGAGATCAGGAGGCCCAGAGGCTGCAAGACCTGGAAGCTTCCACAGAGGCCTTTCCTCCCAGAGCTGAGCAAACACCTCTGTGCTTAAGAACTGACAAGGGAAGATGTGTCACCTCCTGTGACATCGTTGCCCAGGAGGCACTAGGGCCCTGGACAAGGAGTTAGGACACTGGGGCTTGTCCAGCCCTACAGCTCGGGACACGCCCTGACCCTGGTCTGTGCCTTAGCGTCCCCATCTGAGGGGGTCGGGCTATCTGTTTGTCAACAAACAGTGGTCCCAGGAATCACTGCATTCGAATCACCGTGGGAGCTGGTTAAATGCATGTTCCCAGGACCCAGCCCATGGAATGACACCCTCTGGAGCCCGGGCCTGGACCTCCGCATTTAGCAGGGCCCCAAGCGATTTTTATGTGCATTAAAAGGTGAGCACTGCCGTGCTCTCAGAGGCTTCTTCCAGGGCTAACGCTGCCCCTCTGTCGTCTTCCTCAGTTTGCCTGAGTGGAAAATGGTCCTCTTGTGGGAGGATGGAGAGGCCAGGTGGAGCTGCCAGGGAAGCCGGGAATCATTTGGAAGCACCTGGAAGGGTCCAGTATGTGGGGGGAGGGTGCTGTTCCCCAGAGCAGCGTCCCCAGAGACCTGATTACGCTGGAGGCCGCACTGCTGGGTCTAGGAGAGCACAGTCACTGTTGACAGTCTGCCAGCACTCATTGGGCACCTACTGGGTACCAGCCCAAGGCCACCCAAAGAGCTGGCATTGCCACGGGGGAAGATCTGTCTCTCTCTCTCTCTCAAGCATCCTGACTCCCTCTAGCTGCCAGGGTGACAGGGTGAGGTGGGGTGGTCAGAAGCCTCACTGCTGAGCTGGGGGTCTCTGTCACTCATCACTGGAAAAGCCCCCTCCCATTGTCCTGCCTGCCTCCTACTCTTTCCTCCTCTCCACTCACCCTACCTCTCACAACCCTGAAGGCTCCCCTAGCAGTGGTCCCCTGGGGTAGGACATCCACAGCCCCAGGAGGGCGGCCACCTTGCCCCAGGTTTTGTCCACAGTCCCCGATCCCGCCTCCTTGCCTGTCCTCCCCGACCAGTGGCCTCCCGCTCCTGGCCGCCCCTGTTGCCCCGGGCGCAGCCGTTTACACACCAGAGATGGCGTTATTAAAAATGACATTTAACCAGAGCTGGAATTACCACGCGGATGGCTGCAAACCTCGGAATCAAAGCCGGAGCCGCCAGGCGCGCCTGGCAGGGGCCTCGCGGCCTCCTTTCGCCGCCAGAGCTCTGCGCCGGCCTCCCATATAAAGCCCCTGCAGAATGCCAAGGTCTTGAAAGCCCGTGCACCTCCTTTCATTAGACTAACAAATAACACGTAACAGAAAACATCTGTGAACAGCAGCCCCTAATGCTCTCAAGATGGTGCCGCGGGCAGCTGGTCCAGCCAGTGGGCAGCCGGGCCGCCCGGGGTTCAGGTTCTGGCCGCCCCCACCCGAGATGGTGAGGACCCTCGGGAGAGCCTGGCACCCCTCCCCTTCTCTCCCGCACCTCCCCCTGGCACCCTGTGGACCTGGGGGCCTCCTTCTCCACCTCTCCATCTTCCTCCAGCTCAGTCTTCAGCCCTCTCTTCTTGCGGATGAGAACCAGTAATCCGAGGGTCTGTTTGCATGGAGACAGTGCCCTGGACAGGGCATCACAGCCGTCCACTCGACGGCGGGGGGGGGGGGGGGCTTGACCAGTCGTGTGACCTTGGCAAGTGTCTTCTTTGTCATATGAGGAGAAGAATCGTGCCTCCTTGCAGGGTGGTTTTAAGAATTTAGGGGAGGGACTTCCCTGGTGGCGCAGTGGTTAGGAGTGCCCCTGCCAATGCAGGGGACACGGGTTTGATCCATGGTCTGGGAGGATCCCACATGCCGCGGAGCAACTAGGCCCGTGCGCCACAACTACTGAGCCTGTGCTCTAGAGCCCACAAGCCACAGCTACTGAGCCCGCACACCTAGAGCCCGTGCTCCGCAACAAGAGAAGCCGCCGCAATGAGAAGCCCGCGCACCAGCAACGAAGAGTAGCCCTGGCTTGCCGCAACTAGAGAAAGCCAGCGCGCAGCAACGAAGACCCAATGCAGCCAAAAAATAAATTAAAAACAAACAAACAAAAAAACCCAAAACAAACAAACAAAAAGAATTTAGGGGAGTGATGGAAGCTGAGTAGCTAATCACATAAGAAGCTCAGAAAATGTGCCCGCTATCATGATTACAGTTGGGAAACAGGCTCAGAGCAGTTACGTGACCCGCCCATGGTTCCACAGTGGGTGGAGAAGCGAGGTTTGGAGCCTCGGAGTTTACACCCTTTACACGGCCCCGTGAAACACGGAGTGAGGAGCCAGTTGTGCTGAGTGAGGCGGACGTTCAGAAATGCACCTGCCACGGCCCCTGCCCTCAGGGAATGTCCATTCGGTAGCTGATGGCAGAGGATGAACTCACCTTTGAGAGAGAGCAGGTTGGCCCTGTCCTCACTGAGGCCAGGCGCCCCCGCCCCAGCACTCCCGCCACTAACCCCGTGGGCTAGGAAGCCACAGGGGCCTCCAGATGTGACATCCTCCCTGTGTGGCAAGAGACTGGATGCCTCCCCAGGATCTAAAGCACCATCCCCACAGCTCAAACCGGGAGGAGGAAGGACTGCATCCCAGACTAGGGAGGAAAGTCCAGGAAGACATCCCAGAAGTGGGAGAAAAGACAAATTGGCCCTTTGTTCCCTGTTTCCCTCATGAAGAAGCTAGAGAAAACAGGCCTTTTCCCCTTCCCCCAAGAGACTGTATGTGAAACACCATGCCTCCCTGTCCCCCTCCAAGAGATGCCTTGCTACTTGGTTCCATTCATTAGTTCACCCGTTCACTCGTCCATTCATTCATTCACCCATTCATTCATTCATTCATTCATTTGGTGCACATGCGTGCTGTTTGAGGCATCAGTGGACAGGCAAGACGTGGTCCCTAACCAGGGAGCAGAGCACGGAGGCAGCTCCCTGACGCCCAGCTCTTCACCTCTGTCTGGGCCCGAGCTCAGTGCTTCACAAGCAGCCTCACGCTGAGTCCTCTCAGCAGCCTTTTGAGGCAGGTGCAGTATTATCCCCATCTTACGGATGAGGAAACTGAGGCTCAGAAAGGCAAAGTGACTTGCCCAAGGTCACCCAGGAAATACGCTATGATCCCCAGAGCCCAGGTACAGCGCTGGCTACCCCATGCTGGGCTCCCAGATGGCCAAGCAGCCACAGTGTCCTCTTGCTGGAAGCATCCCAGGCCCTGCCGAGGAGGGACTGTGCCACCCATCTCCTTGGTTCTCACCCCAAACCTCCACAGTGCCTGAGCAAGGTGCCACTTTTCCAGGGACACCACTGTGCAGAGCCTGACCCATAGCTGACCCAGGCGGGAGGGGTCTGGGCTGTGCTGTGACTGAGGGGCTGGGGCTGGGGAGGGACCCCAGCCTTTGGGAATCTCGTATTTCCGAGAGACATCATGTTCTTATTGGAAGGCCAGCCTCTCCTGCAGAGCTGGCTGCCCTGCCACCTCACCCCGAGGCGAGGAGAGTGTCAGGGCTCAAAGTGGGAAATTGCTGGAGACAAGAAGTAAAAACGAACTACTCTGGTTTCACTGGGAAGGAAAAAAGAAAAGGCAAAGATCTAAAGTGGCTGAAAGTGGGATCGTTCTTTGAAGAAAATTATTACTGTTGCAGAGGATTCAAGGTGGGGGCAGATCAGAGCTCCAAGGGGGGAAAATGGGGAAGGCTTCCCTCCATCCTTCTTTCCACAAATATTTGTTGAGCATCTACTCCGTACCAGACCGAGGGCTGGATCCTGGGGTCCCATCAGGAAATAAGGGCGTGTGGTCTCCCTACCATGAAGGCGGTAGGAACAGATAATGGGGCCCCCTATCTGGCCTGGAGGTTCAGGGGAGGCTTCCTGGAGGAAGTGGATTTTCAGAAGGGACCTAAAGGGATGAGTGAAGTTAGCCAGAAGAAGAGGTTGGGAAGGATGCTCCAGGTGGAGGGAACAGCAGATGCAGAGGCTCAGAGGTGAGGAGATTGGCTGTTCCAGGAGCAGAGGGGGTGGGAGGGAGCCCGGTGGAGAAGACCAACGAGCAAGGCCTACTTCAAGATTTGCAATTTTGGGGCTTCCCTGGTGGCGCAGTGGTTGAGAGTCCGCCTGCCGATGCAGGGGACACGGGTTTGTGCCCCGGTCTGGGAGGATCCCACATGCTGCGGAGCGGCTGGGCCCGTGAGCCATGGCCGCTGAGCCTGCCTGCGCGTGCGGAGCCTGTGCTCCGCAACGGGAGAGGCCACAACAGTGAGACGCCCGTGTACCGCAAAAAAAAAAAAAAAGAAAGATTTGCAATTTTTGTGTTAGGCGGGGTGGGAAGGCTTTCTGTGCGCCTGTGGGCGTTTGGAGTGCCCAGAGCACCCAGGCCCTCCCCGGTAGCGCTCTTGCTGAGTGGGTGTTCTGTGTCCTGTGGGAAGTGAATGGCTGACTTGGGAACAGCTCTTGTGTCCTGGCTGCTCAGAGCCTCCTGGGTGCCCCATCTCCAAAGGAGCAGATCAAAAGCCCGAAATGTCTGCTCCGGCCCAGCTGCTGTGAGATCTGACATCCCAAGTCAGAGAGGGGTGGGTCCAGGAGCCGTGCAGAACCCGACGCAGGGCGGGTCCCCATGCCCAACATGGGGCTCGCAGATCCGTCTGTGGGATGGCTCTACCCAAGACATGGATCCAACACTAGGGCTTTGCGCCATAGGTGCACAACGACTCTGACATGGCAGTTTCCTTAGCAGACCCATTAGCAAGATGAAGAAGGTCGCCCCGGCTGTCTGACGGCAAATCCTGCCTCCCAGGGGGAGTGGAGGGAGTTCGAGGTGCTTGTGGCTGAGTCGAGGGCTGGGTGACTGGGCTGTGCTGAGTGGCACTGGAGTGTGTTCATCTTCATCACTGTCGTCATCCCCGAGATCCCAACAGTCAGGACCATTTATTGTGCACCTACTACGTGCTCAACCCTCTGTGTAAATCGTCTCATTAATTCCTCCCAGATACTCTAGGAGGTAGGCAGTCTTATGGCCCCATTTTCCAGATGAGGAAGCTAAGGCCCAGAAAGGTGGGCTATGTATGGAGGACGCGGGGGCTCCAGGCCTTAGGCCCTTGTCTTTGGCGTGTTCCCCACCCCTGCTGGCCCGGAGCCCCTGGCTGTGCTCACCCTGACCTCGCCCAGCCTCTCCGGGTTTGTTTAGAAAGGGATGCGTGACAGAGGTGATAACGCGGGGCACAGGGCTGCTGGACAGAAACCAGAGCTGCTCCTTGACCCAGGCAGGCAGGCCAGGACCCTGGGACAGGGACGGCCCCCATTTTTCCCATGCAGCTCGATGGTGACACAGGCATAGAAGTGGAGAGCTGGTTCCAGAGTCCCAGTGGGTCCCCCGCCTTCTCAGGGGCAGGATGTGCTGCTGGCGGGGACCCAGCTTAGCTGTGAGATTCCAGCTCCATCCACACCCCCACTTCCTGGATGATCTTGAGAAAGTGTCTTGTTTCTCTGAGCCTCAAATTTCTCATCTGCAAAATGGGCACATCGCTAGTACCTGAGGCCTGGGTTGTTCAGAAGAGTTGATAAAGTCAAGCAGGTAGGGCTCAGCTCTAGGCCCACCTGGCCTCAGGTAGGTGCACAGTAAACACCAATCTGTTTTGTCTTTCACTCTCCCTGACACTTGGGAGGAGGAGGCAGATGCACAGTTTAGGACTGTCAAGCCCCTTTCACAGATGGAAAAACCGAGGAGGGAAAGGTTTCCCATGGTCCCACAGGAAGAGGAGCTGAGATTAGGAACAGAGTTCTTGGCCCCGGAAGCTGACCCCAGTGGCCTTTGCTTGTTCCTAACTATGCTTTCCAGAAAGGAGACAAGTTATCCGACACACACACAGGACCAAGACCCCTCTGCCCCTGCCCAGCCCTGCCTGGTGACCGAGGGTGCCCTCTGTGGAAGGATGGTGAGTTTGCTGCAGCCCCAGCCTGGCTGGAACTGACCCCTGCTCCCGTGTGGCATGAGCATCTTGCTTTATTTTCCACGGCATAAATTATAACCATGTATAATTTCATGACAAATACTGTCTATAAAACACAACACAACTATTTTTATAATGTGGCGTTTGAGGTTAAAAATTCAAATTAGAGATTAATTGCAACTTCTAGAAGGTCTGTGGATAAGATGGCTTGGGGAAGAAGGCTGAGATATTCAGATATGCTCCCTCAGGCAGATGGGTTCTCATCACATGTCTAGAACATGCACACACACACACACACACACACACACGCACGCACGCACGGTTTCACTCAACTGATCTCTGGCTTGAGCAAAGCTGGTTTAGACACGGTGTTTGCACTCCTAGGAAAGCTGGTCTCGATACTGGCTCCTTTCTCGGCCCAGGACTCTGATGTCCCAAGTGTCCATCAGAAGCAGGTTACATGATAATCAAACGGCCCTGGGTTTTGTGGAGGCGGATGGCAGGGGGAAATTGACAGAACTTGGGGCGCCAAGAAAAGAAGCGAATGTATCGGGTTAACCTCCATTGGGTGCCAGCTCTCAGATTCTCCCTAAACCCTCCCCTTCCTCCACCCCGTAAAACCAAAACCAGATGGAAATCTCAGTGAATAGTGGGTCTGCGGACAGGGCAGACAGCGTGGGATGGAGCCCTGATCAGAGAGGAGGGAGGCAAACTGGGTGAGCCCCATTCCAAGGAGGCCAGGGGCAGGGTGTGTCCCCTTTGGCACCCACGGGCCAGATCTCAGCCTGCACAGAAGAACGTCGGGGCTCTGGAGAGCTCCGAGGCAGCTTCTTGGGCTCCATGGGGATGGTGGCAAATGTTCGCTGCTTTCTTAAAACCATAACAGCAGAGGTTGGGAGAGTGGGGCTGCCCTCTGCACTGCAGATTTTCCTCTCCCCACCTTCCCATGGGTCCTGGCAGAAGGGCAGCAGCTCCAGGGAGTCGGTAGCCAAGGGTGGGAGTCCAGTGGCCCACGAATGCTCCCAAGGGCCCCAGGGAGAGGGGGGCCAGAGTGAGGCCAGCGAGTCCGACCGACCCCAGCTGGCTCCCTGGGGCCAGGGGCTTCCCCCTTCTGAGCCTCAGTTTCTTCATCTGTAAAGTGGGGATAATGGCGAGTGAACTGTGAGGGTGCAGATAGGCAGCAGTACTTTCACATAGTAGTGGCACAGGGCCAGCCGCTGCTGTTATCATTACTGCCATTGCTATTATTAGCAACTCACAGGTGGGTCCCTGCGAGAGGGCAGGCCGAGGACCCAGGCACACCTCTGGCAGCTGCTGGTCCCCAGGGTCCGTCATCTCCCCAGCATGAGGATGGGAACTGTCCCCACCCACACTAGCTCTCCTGCTGCCTCCACCCCCAGCCCCACCCTGGGGCGGGCAGTGTGAGTGGGGCTTGTTTATTCCCGTTGTCTGTTGGCATGTTCAGGGTGAGATGGAGGGGAGGGGCGCAGACAGTGTCTCCACCCCTCTCTCAGCAGCAGCTGTATCCATCCTGGAGGACTGCTCGGGTGTCTTCAGCGCTACCCAGTCTTGGGCACAGCAGACAAAGAGAAGGCTCTGTCACTAGAGCAGGGTCAGGAACAGCCCAGGGGAGGGGCTTCCAGCTCTGTCGTGGAGGCCTCAGACCATTGCCTCCCTCCCTCCCCCCCGCTCCCCCAGCTGTCCCGGTGCCTGCCGTGCCACCTTTATTGTCACTTCTTTGGTTGAAGTCACTGTCCACAGGGAGCCCTTGCCGGGACCCCCTTCATAGCAGTAACACATCATTTCACTGAAGAGGCCCCCACTAATCCCAGGGTGTACATGCTAACCCCTCATCTTTACAAAAGGCTATCAAAATGTCCATTTTTGGGACTCCCCTGGCAGTCCAGTGGTTAAGACTCCCCGCTTCCCCTGCAGGGAGCACAGGTTTGATCCCTGGTCGGGGAACTAAGATCCTGCATGCCACGTGGTGGGACCAAAAAAAAAAATCTTACGGGTGAGAAACAGAGGCTCCTCCACTCCACATGTATTTCCTGAGCTCATACTATGTGCGGGCACTGGGCAGACATCCACCCATCACCCCTTAGGAGCTTCCAAGTAACAGGAGACAGGGAATTAACTGATAACTGCAGTACTGGTAAATTCCAAGTTGAGAAGCACAGGGCCTCTGGGGCTTAGAGACAGGAGTCACCATCCCAAGGCTGCACAGCCGTCAGCACCTGGCAGAGGTGGGATCAAACCCCAGAGCCCTTCCATCCTAACTGTCCCCACGACGACACAATGCTGTGGCTAATGGGAGCCCCTCTGAACAGGCTGCAAAGACCTTCATCCCAAATCATTTGGGAGAGGGACCCACGACCAGCCCAAGTGGCAGGGGCGAGGCTGGGAGCAGAGGAGAGATTATACACATCCCTCTGGTGCTGTATTCTCCACAAACTTGGGGGTAGGGATTCCCCGAGTGGGGGGCACAGTACTCTAGTTCTGCCAGGGCCCGTGTATACGTGCGGCTTGGGCAGTGTTCTAGTCGGGCTTGTTATACCTACGACGGATAGAAAACCGGCCCCAAGTGGCTTAAGCAGGACTAAGATAATGTGTGCGAAACTGAAACATCCAGGGTGGGACTTCAGGCACCGCTCGATCCAGGGCTTAAACAATCGAGCAGCCCTAGTCTCTCTACCGGAATCTTGCCGTACGACATCTGGTCCCTGCCCACCTCTGAGCCAATCATAGCGGCCGCAGAGAAGCTCCGTGCTGATTGGCCAGAAGTGGACTGTGTGTTGGGGGGGGCGGTGCTTCACTCGAATCCCTTGGACCAGAAATGGAGGGAGGTTGCCTCCGAAGCGCTGTTTCTGGACACAGCAGAGCTCACATTTATAAGGAAGAGTTTCCTAAACAGGGCTAGCCCTGCTTTATGTCCTTCACATGTATTATCGACTGAATGTCTTGCTGCCCCCCATTAAGTAGCAGTGTCCCTCTCCCATTCCGTCAAGCACTCCATGGCTAATACACTTTATCCACAGCCAAGAGCGTGGAGGACTTTCGGTGTCCAGTTGACGTGCCATCATGTGCGGTCAACATGTCATTACCCTTCTGCTCGTAGTTTGGAGGCAATAAGAAATTGTATTTCAGGTGTCCCAAAGGTCAGCCTTTGAAAAGCTCCTGGGCCTTAGGCATTAGGGGCCTAAAGGCTAAACTGAGCTGGGCTGGGAGTCATTCGTTCATTCATCCAGTGCCGGGCACCACTGTCAACACAGAGAGCCCTGGAGAGGGATGGAGGGAAACAGGCTGGTGCGGTCCAAGTGAGTTTAGTTCATGATAGTGAAGCAGCTGGGGGGGCAGATGAGACCCTGAGCCTTGCTGGGGCTGTGAGGGGAGAGTTCCTTACAGGGTGTGGTGCCTAAGGTGAGAGGTGAAGAGTAGGTTGGGCTTCGTGACAAGGTGGGAAAAGTATTCCAGCCAGAGGGAACAGCACGTGCAAAGACAGAAATGACAGAGTGCGGCTGGTGCGACATTTGTGGTGGGGTAGGGGACCCAGCTGAGCCCGGGGGAGGGGCGGTGGATCCTAAGTCTGGGATCTAGACTCCAGTCCAGCGTGTTGGCCCTTCTCTGGGTCAGGACTAGGGTGAAGGGGATGAGGCACTAAGGGTGCAAACCGTAAGGAAGTGCTCACTGCTGGGGCCGTGCAAGTGCTGGGGGGCATCTGAGACCGCGCCTCCCTCCCTTTGGCTCCCTCGATGGCAGGGCCACCTCAGAAAGCGGTGTCTACTCATCAGGAGCCTTGGAATTTGTCTTCACAATTAGCTGCCCCTCCTCCACCCTGGGCCCCCTCCCCTCCCCTCTGAAAAAACTCCACCTTCCTGATTTTTTAAGTAGGGGGATTGGTGGGTCTGGTTGGGGGCCAGCGGTGGGGGGCCAGGGCAGAATGCTAATGAAATCAGAGGCACCCAGGTGGGGGCCAGGCCCCGGGTAGAGGAGAATTAAGCAAATACACCCAGCCTGCTGCAGGCTTTTTACCATATTTGATTGGTGCTGGCTGAGGGACAGCCCCCTGCGGTGCAGCCCCCGCCCCCCGCAGAGGGGGATGGGAGGATATAATGGGGAGTGGGAGAGGGGTTGCTCCTTCAGTCCTCGGAGCCTGAGACATGGGCTACATTTGGCCTTCAGGGATGCTTCATGGAAGGGAAGGGGCAAAGATGGCTGGCAGGAGCTTGGCCTGTACAGCCCGTCCCCTCCCGCTAGGCGAGGTGTACAGAGGCCGAACGAGTGCACGTCAGCCGCAGCGACACTTGTGGGTTCTCTGTCTTGACCACTTTCCAGGTATCACCCCGTGGAATCCCCACACAATCCATGAGTGAAGTGCTATACAGACAGGGAAACTGAGGCACGAAGCAGCACAGTGACTTGCCGGGGTCACAGAATCAGCGGCCTGACTCGCAGCCCCTTTTGGTCACTGTACCTGAGTCCACGCAGTCATGATAAGAACCCGGTGGAGATGGCTACTCTCATTATACGCACATGAGATCTGGGGAGCAGAAAGGTAGCATGGCCCAGGAACCAGGAAGTAAGAGCAGATAATCACACTCTAGCTCAGATCCCAGCTGGGCAAAGCTTGGGCAAGGGCACCAAACCCTCTGCACCTGTTTCTCCTTCTGTAAAGCAAGTTAATGACAGAATCCCCTCTGCGTGGATGAGAAAGGCTTTGAGGACTGGAAGTGTCCCATGATGTGAAAGGGGGTTGTCTGAAGAGCCACCCTGTACCCAGACTTTGTGGTATCGGCACTGACCATGAGCTGCCCACCTCAGTGTCTGTCCCTGTCTCTGGAGCTTCCTCCCCCCTCCCCAACACGCTTAATAGCACGTCCATCTCACATTTTCTCCAAGAAGCACCATCAATGTCAGGACAAGGTCTATTTGATTCTGAAGGGGAAAGGCCAGGAGGATTCCCTGGGTCCACATTTCTGTCACTCTTTCTACCTCTGTTCAGTTATACTACGTCCAAAGAGGCACCTGGGAGCTCATGGCCTAGTAGGGCTTGAGATAGAGGACCAAGCCCAGAAGCCAGTGTGAGGAGGTGGAATCAGACATGTGCACAAGGGGTTCTGGGCATCGGGGAGGGCTTTTCAAGTGGGGTTTTGTGGGATGAGTAGGGGTCCATTGTTTACCAGCTCATGCCACCCCACCCCACGGCCTGTGTGACTTTGGGCCTAGCATCCCTACCTTCTCATTCATAGGATGGAATGGAAAGTGCCTACTGTGCTAAGACTTCCCATAAGTTACGGGTAAGTAGGGTTGCAGAGGAAAGAGGTGAAGTATGCATGAGGCCAGGAATGCTCCGTGTGTTGGTTTTTAAGATGCTCCTGGCTTAGGCGTGCTGGTCCCGTGGCACAAGGAGACACTCCTGTGCTCCTTAACGCACTCCCGTCTCCTTTCCAAAGCCCTCCTCTTTCCAGCTTTCCTGCCATCTCCGCCCCCGCCCCGCCACTCTTCTCTGAGCACCCAAGGCACTCACGTGCTGAGCAATGAGCCTGCCCCCCAGCTTGCTGGAGGAGCTCGGGCAAGTCCTCCTCCCTGACTCTTGGCTCCATCTGTAAAAGAGGCGTAAACAGTAGTGCTTATTGCCGGGGTGACGCATCCGGCTCAGTGCCCTGCGCACAGGCATCACTCAACACGTGCTTGCAGGATCCATCATTATTTCCCGTTCTCCCTCCTTGTACAATTCACTGTGCTTGGTTATCTGAGTTATCACCTGTGACAACCCTGGAGGTAGACCTCCATTTTGCAGATGAAGAAACTCCTTTTGGCTCATTTTGGCTAAGTGGCCTGTTGCTGGGACTTGACTCTAGGCCTGTCTAATAAACAAATATCACGCACTTGGCATTGTCAGTGGTTCTCAACCCTGACTACAGGGCAGCATGACCTGGAGAGCGGTCAGTGAATGCGATGTCCAGGCCCCACCCAAAACCTGTTGAGTCAGACTCTGGAACATGGAAGGGTGGAGCTTGGCATTCTATTTTTAAAAGCTCCACCTACCCCCCCCACCCCCACCCAGTGATTGCACTGAGCAGCTAGGGCTGAGGACTCCGGTTCCACCTTGCCACCTCCATCCCTCCCACCTTACTCCCCATCCTCGGGGGGGGGGGGGGGTGGGGGTGGGGGGGGTGGTGGCTGCTAATGACCATCACCACAATACTGGTTTCCAGATCCAAAACAGGCTGTACACCATGATGCCAGCTCTGACAAAAGACGCCTGCACATGGTTAAGGACGGGAGGAAATAGGCAAAACTGAGACCGCTTCTGAGAATTTCCTGGTGGTCCAGTGGTTAGGACTCGGCACTTTCACGGAAGGGTCCTGGGTTCATTCCCTGGTTGGGGAACTAAGATCCCGCAAGCTGGGCTTCCCTGGTGTCGCAGTGGTTAAGAATCCGCCTGCCAATTCAGGGGACACGGGTTCGAGCCCTGGTCCGGGAAGAGCCCACGTGCTGCGGAGCAACTAAGCCCGTGCGCCACAAGTACTGAGGCTGCGTGCCACAACTACTGAAGCCCGCGCACCTAGAGCCCGCGCTCTGCAACAAGAGAAGGTGGAATGCTTCTCATTCCAACGCAATGAGAAGTCCGCGCACCAATTAGAGAAAGCCCGCGTGCAGCAACGAAGACCCAACGCAGTCAAGAATAAATAAATTTTAAAAAAAAAGAAGAAGATCCTACAAGCTGTGTGGCACGGCCAAAACAAAACAAAAACAGACCATTTCCCTTAGATGGGCTAGAAATCATAGTAGTGTTCTAGCACCGGCTGGTGCTGGCTCATGAGAACCAACTGTTAAATTTCCAGAATTTAAAAAAAAAAATTATTTATTTTTGGCTGCGTTGTGTCTTCGTTGCTGCATGCGGGCTTTCTCTAGTTGCGGTGAGTGGGGGCTACTCTTCGTTGCGGTGTGCGGGCTTCTCATTGCGGTGGCTTCTCTCATTGTGGAGCACGGGCTTCAATAGTTGTGGCACGAGGGCTTAGTTGCTCTGTGGCATGTGGAATCTTCCCGGACCAGGACTCGAACCCATGTCCCCTGCGCTGGCAGGCGGATTCGTAACCACTGCGCCACTAGGGAAGCCCTAAATTTCCAGAATTTTGGAAGCTGGCTGTCAAATACAGATGCTAGCAAAGTTAAATTATATAAACTTACAATTACACAAATTATATTTAAAACAAAGGCAATATATACTCCAAACTTACCTCTCTCTAGTGATTTTACTACATTTTACTATTACTTATGTTCTTGGGATTATATGTATCTGGATAGTGGAAACACTATATACTGGTGTGCCTCTGCACACCCTAACTGATGTCACAGCGTAGCTAGAAATTGACCATGGTGGAAGTATCTATACCCCAGAAATTGGCAAACACTATAAATTAGGGTCCCCTTTCCCAGAGGTCCAGTTGTTAAAACATTTACTAGAACACCATAGGCTATATATTAATTTTTTATTTTCTCTTTTTCCCTTTTAAGTAGATTTTATTTTTAAGGGCAATTTCAAGTTCATACAATATTGAGCAGGAAGTACAGAGAGTTTCCACATACCCCTTGCCCCCATCATACATACACACACCCCCCACTATCAACATTCCCCCGCCAGAGTGGTATGTTTGTTACAATCCATGAACCTAAATTGACACGTCATTATCACCCAAAATCCATAGGGTTTGGACAAATAGATAATGACAGATATTCACCATTATAGTATCACGCAGAAAAGTTTCACTGCCCTAATAATCTTCTGTGCTCTACCCATTCATCCCTCCCCACCCCCCGTGCCTCCAACTCCTGGCAACCACTTATCTTTTCACTGTCTGCATACTTTTGCCTTTTCCACAATCATACAGTACGGAGCCTTCGGAGACTGGCTTCTTTCACTTAGTAATATGCATTTAACCTTCCTTCATATCTTCTCATGGCTTTACAGTTCATTTCTTTTTATCGTTGAATAACATTCCATCGTCTGGATGTACCACTGTTTACGTGCCCGTTCACCTACTGAAGGTGAATGGTTGCTTCCAAGTTTTGGCAATTATGAATAAAGCTGCTGTAAACATCTATGTGTAGCTTTTTGTGTGGACGTTAAGTTTTCAACTCCTTTAGGCAAATATCAAGAAGTATGCTTGCTGGATTGTATGGGAAGAGTTGGTTTCATTTTGTAAGAAACCGCTGAACCGTTTTTTTACAGTGTACGTATCATTTTGCATTCCCACCAGCAACGAATAAGAGTTCCTGTTGCTCCACGTCCTTGCCAGAACTAGATATTGTCAGTCTTCTAGATTTTGGCTATTTTAGTAGGTGTGTAATGGTATCTCACTGTTGTTTTCATTTGCATTTTCCCTAATGACCTGTCTTGCGGAGCATCTTTTCATATGCTTATTTGCCATCTGTATATCTTCTTTGATGAGGTGTCTGTTAAGATCTCTAGCCAATTTTTTAATCGGGTTGTTTATAATTTAATTTTGCAAAAGAGCTTTGTCACGGTAGATAGTCTTTAAAAAAATGTCCCCTTGGGCTTCCCTGGTGGCGCAGTGGTTGAGAGTCCGCCTGCCGATGCAGGGGCCGCGGGTTCGTGCCCCGGCCCGGGAAGATCCCACATGCTGCGGAGCGGCTGGGCCCGTGAGCCATGGCTGCTGAGCCTGCGCGTCTGGAGCCTGTGCTCTGCGACGGGAGAGGCCACAGCAGTGAGAGGCCCGCGTACCTCAAAAAAAAAAAAAAAAAAGTTCCCTTGTGGCAAAACCTAGCAATGTGGTATTTCCGTGCAGGAGGTAGAATATTGTCCCTATTTTTTCTTTCTAGTTTTATTGAGATATAATTGACATACAGCACTGCATAAGTTTAAGGTGTACAGCATAATGGTTTGACTTACATACATCATGAAACGATTATCACAGTAAGTTTAATGAACATCCATCATCTCATATAGATGCAAAATTAAAGAAATGGAAAAATAATTTTTTCTTGTGATGAGAACTCTTAGAATTTACTCTCTCAACTTTCATATATAACATACAGCAGTGGGTTTTTTTGTTGGTTTTTTTTGGGGGGGGGGTTATTTTTTTTTGCGGTACACGGGCCTCTCAGTATTGTGGCCTCTCCCATTGCGGAGCACAGGCTCCGGACGCACAGGCTTAGTGGCCATGGCTCACGGGCCCAGCTGCCCTGCGGCATGTGGGATCCTCCCAGACCGGGGCATGAGCCCGTGTCCCCTGCATCGGCAGGCGGACTCTCAACCACTGCGCCACCAGGGAAGCCCCCAGCAGTGTTTTTAAATGTTGAAGGAGGCTGGATAATTCTTCCTGCACCACCAAGTCCCTGGACAAGGGTTTGCCTCTTGGCAACACCAGATTGCTACTCATTAATTTCCTTAAAGAGGCAGAACTAACTTAGGTCTCTTCAAATGTACTCTCGTGACCTATGTGGAGCTTCCCAAAATGAACATGTTGGGGACAAGGGGTGGTGAGATGGTGGCACATGTGACGCTGTTTGCTGTGTCCCTCAAGGTGGAAAGAGCCCTGATCAGTGAGTGAAGCCCACGTCCCCTACCTGGCTCTAGCCAGAACTCTCTCTGTGCCCTTGAACAAGTCATGCCTCCTCTCTGGGCTCCATCTTCCAGATGTGTAGAATGAGCACATTGGAACCAGGGGCAGGATTGGCAAATAGTTGCCTCCTTGTCAGAATCCCCTTCCTGAGCCCCTGGCAGACAATACTAATCAACCAGCGCCCCTCAGAATCCTCCTTAACACAGTGTTCCAAGCAGCTATTACCAGGCTATTATTCTGAGTGATGGGGGGGATGGAGCGGGGGGGAAAAGACGCTGTGAGCCAGCCGTGGTCTAAGCACTCTCTAAAGTCCCTTGCGACTCTGACCCTGTGCTGGGTGCTGCCTGGGAGGAGGTGAGCACAGACTTACCCATGCGTGGCAGAGAACTTCCCAACAGGAGGTAGTATGTTTCAGTAGTTAGGAGCTCAGGTGCTGCAATCTGGTGCATCAGGGTGTGGGTGAGTCCCAGTTCCTCCGCCAGTAGGATGTGTGACCTTAGAGAAGTTACTAGACCTCTCAGATCCTGTGTCTTCTTCTGTCTGGTGGGTTGATGATACCTGCTTCCTAAGGTTGCAGGTGTGAGGATTCCACAAAGTCATGCGTGTAAAGTGCCTGGCCCATAGGGGGCTCCGTGGAGGGCAGCTGCGGGAGCCCCTTTCAGATCTTGATAACCCTTGTGGTGTCTGCACAAGGTGGCTGTGTGGTCAAGCAAAGCCCTCGGGGCTGGGCCAGGCCTTTGGCCTGGAAGCTTCAGTGTCTCATGGGCCTCATGGAGATCAGGGCTGCTCTAGAAGTTCCAGGATTCCCTCCCCCACCGCCAGCCCTGGAGTGTGGACAGAGTGCCTGCAATCAGCACCCCCTGCAGAAGTTTCTGACTCAGGGGGAGCGAGGGGGAAGGAAAGACAAGGAGACTCAGTTCTGTGCCCAGAAATTGCCACAAGCCCTCTCTAGGAACTGAAGAAACTGTCTCTGTAGGGAGAAGGGATGCAGAAGTGACAGCTGCCTTGTAGAACCGGCTTCCCTCCAAATTCAGTCACTTGCTCCAGGCTCCGCTTGAGCAGTGTGCTTCTTTGGTTTAGTTTTCACACATCAGAGCCAGTGTCAGTCCTGGCCAGCGGCCTGGCCTTCATCCCCTCCCGAGCCCGCCGGGGGAAGGGGCCGGTCTCACCATGATCGGGGGCTGAGAGCTGGGAGCTGGGTCAGGAGCCCCCAGTTTGCTTGATCCGCCCCTTCCTGCACCGTGCTGCTCTTCCCCAGACCCCCACCTCCCAGTCGGCAACCTTTACTGTGCGACTTGGCTGGTAAGTAAAAATACTCCTTTCCCCGTTGGTTTCCAGTGCCTGGGCATGTCCATAGAGGCCATTACAGAGCTTATTACCTTCGGCCTGGGAATTTTAAAAGTGTGGTTTTGTTCTAAAACCCAGGATTTCTGACAGCCCGAGTTAATAAGCCCCCCAAGTGAATTCAGAGGGTATGAATGGGAAAGTTCTGAACAGGACTCCTCCGCTGTAATATAAGCATCTCAGAAGAAGCCTCTTCTTTCGGTTTAAGGCTGAGTGTGGCACTTTTGATGTGGGCCCCTGTCCTTATAAAGTCCCCTCCGAGGAGGGGTAGGCTAAAACTTAACCTGGACCCAACACAGTACTTGCAATTTGCAAGTACACATGCTTAGCCCTTAGGGGCTAAAGGCTGTGGTTAAAATAAACAAACAAAGAAAGAAAGTAACAAAAAAAAAAAAAAAAAGAAAGAAAGTAACAAGAAAGACAAAACCCACCTGGGCTCACCAACCCACTTTAGCTCCCTCAGACCAATAACCCTTTATTCTGGTATGCGGACTGTTCCTAAAGATCATAGCCCCCTTTAGAAGTAGAACACATCATATAGCCTTGAATAATAAAAAGGAGTTTCTACCACAGAGCAGCTCTTTCTGGATCAAGAGTAAACCTGGGGCTTCCCTGGTGGCGCAGTGGTTGAGAGTCCGCCTGCCGATGCAGGGGACACGGGTTCGTGCCCCGGTCCGGGAAGATCCCACATGCCGCGGAGCGGCTGGGCCCGTGAGCCATGGCCGCTGAGCCTGCGCGTCCGGAGCCTGTGCTCCGCAGCGGGAGAGGCCACAATACTGAGAGGCCCGCGTACCGCAAAAAAAAAAAGAGTAGGTTTGGAGTTTACCCTCTAGATTCAGGGTTTGATGTGGGGTGCGATTGGGAATAAGCAGCCATCTTGGAACCTTTTGAAGGGAAAGCATCCACCCGGATTCCTGGGAGTCCCTTGGAAGCCTCACTGCCCCCAAGTGCCTGGGTCGGAGGACCTCAGCTAAGGGGACCAGGGGTGCAGATGACGAGAGGTTCTCCGAGAAAAGGAGGGGAGGGGCGCCCCAGACGAAGGCGTGTGTTGCTGTCAGCTTTGGGAGGCCTTGGGTCCCAGGTGTGTGGATCTGCCTGGGGGCTGGAGTCCAACAGTGCAGCTGAACGGCAGCTCTGCTGTTGCCTTCTCGCTGTGCGATCTTGGGCGAGGGACCTCTGCAGCCTCAGTTTCCCCGAGTGTGAAATGGGAACCGGAGATGGTAGCAGCCATCGCATAGGGTACCTGTCGCATAGGGTTATTATGCGGAGACGCGCCGGGCAGTGCCCAGCCCAACCCTGAGCCAGTGGTACGCGCCGGGTAAACAGGAACTGCCTCTGTTACTAACTGGCGTTGGATTTCCTAGAACTTGGCTTCCCAGTTTGGGAAAGGCCAGTGCTAGCTCCAGCCCGGGACCTAGCGGAGCCTGGGGGAGGGGTGGGCTGGGGAAGGAGGCAGCTGGAAGGGGGAATGGAGGGTGGGCACTGCGCCCCCGCCTCCACCCGCCGCGCGCCCACCCCTCCGACCGCGCCCACCCTCCCGTGCGGGCGGCCGCCTCTCACTCGCGCTGAGCGGCTTGGCGGCGGCGGGCGCGGGCCGCGCGGGGCTGGGCGCGCCGATCTATTAACGTCTGTGTGTCTGGGCCGCGGGTCTGCGGCGAGGCAGGCGCCAGAGGCTCGCCTGGAACCAGATGTGCCGCGGCGCCGCTCTGGCCGCCACCGGCGCGGCGCGCTCGCACGCACGGGCTGGAGCGCACATGGCCAGGCGGGGCGGGCGGCGGCTGGCGCGCCGCGCCGGGCACCCCCGGGGTTCCGGGGCCGACCCCAGACCCGCGGGTGCGGAAAAGCGCCCACCCCCGCCCACTAGCCAGCGCCGACAGTGCCCCGCCAGTATGGGAAAGTGGCCCCGGCACGCTGGGCTCCCGCGGCTGGGGTCCCCCGAGGGCAGGATCCCTCTCGGAAAGCCCAGCCCCTCCACGCCCCCTACAAGGGCCGGGGACTCTTCCAGCCTCGCCCCCGAGTTTGTTTTCTTAAGTTTGTGTGTAAGATTTTTTAAAGTTCTGAGTCAGAGCTTCCCCTAAGATGAGGAGCTCGGGCCATACCGAGAAATGCCAGAATGGGGGGAGGGGAGCAGGAAATAGGGCAAAGGAAAAGTAGGGGTTGGCCGCTTTTTAACGCCTGGGTTCGGAAGGGGGCTTTTCACCCACGGCGGGTGAAATACAAGGATTTCATTGAGGCCTGTCCCAGCCTGGCCCCAGATCTGCGTCAACCACAGGATGGTCCCCAGCCCTGGTTGCGGGGCAGCCGCTTGCCCCACCTCACGCTGCGGCAGCCTTGGGGTGCTCTGCTTTCCCCTCTGGGCCTCCCTCAGGGTCCTGTAAAGGGAGCAACGGGAGCTGGGCCCCCAGAGCTCCCCGGTCTCAGTGCCTGGACTCTCAGCAGGAGAGGTTAGGAAGAAGGGGGGTGGGGGCATGGAAAGGGGACGGTTTAGTACCACTAGATGGAGGCGGAATTGAGAGCAGAAGGAAGGCAGAGGGCAGGGCGGTGCTGTCAGGCTGGGCCAGCCCTTTCTGGCTGCAGCGGAGGGGGCCTCACGCAGGGCCTTCGCGTTGGGGGCGGTTCCCTGGGTTTGCAGCTCTGCCCCGTGTTTTCTAGAAGAGTGTCTCATAGAAAACCTCTGAAGATTTGTGGAAAGACTGGGTTTTCCCAGCCCTGCCAGCCTTCCTTGTTCTGGAAATGAGGAGCTGAGATGCTGAGTGGGGGGAGAGGAGGTCAGCCTCGTAAACATCAGACACTGAAAGACTAGTCTCCCCTAGACGCCTGCGCCGTCCCCAGGGGCTCAGGATGGAGAGGGCTCAGCCCTGGGCGGCCAGAGCTCTGGCTCTTTGTCAGTGCTGCGATGGATGCACCCTCTGACATCGCTGGCATCCTATGGGGACCATCACCCGCCCTCTTGAGGAGGAAACTGAGGCCCAGAGAGGAGCAGTGACAGGCTCGAGGTCACAGGGCTGGCAAGTGGAGGAGGTGGGATTCCAACCCAGGCTGTTGGGCTCTGGAGACAAAACTGGGCTTGGGATCAAATTCCCTCAGCGTTTGGGGGCTCAAGGAAGAGGGAGGGTGGTGGGCCCAGTTGGAGAGGGGATCAGGGTAGCCTGGCGCCTGCCCCTCTAGTCCAGTCCAGCCATCCATTTCCTTCCAAGCAGTCTCAGCGGTTGTGGCTCCAGCCCAGGCTCCCCCCTCCCCCTCCCCCCACCCGCCTCTCCCCTTCCTCCCCCTCCAGGGGTAGAATGATGCCCCCATTCCTCTGGCCTTGAGCACCAGGCTGAAGCCTTTCCCTTTCAGAGGGGATTTCTCTGGCTCATGTTCTGACCCCTAAATTAAAAAAAAAAAAAAAAAGTAAGTAAATATATTTCTGCAGATAAGAGGGTCAGGGAAGGGGAAAGCTTGTAACAGTTCACCCAGTCTATAGTGCATGGAGGTCTTCACATGTTTGGATGGACAGAGAATTGAAATTACCTCCCCATTGGGACCCAAGTTCCGTTCAGTCAACCATATATGTATTTGTTGAGTATTTATTGAACACCTACTATGTGCCAGGCACTGATACTAAAGAGGCGAGTTCAGTCTGTGACTGTGGCAGGGCTTCCTGCCTGATCCAGCCCAGCTTCTCCAGAAGCATCCGTGAAGGACGGATTCCTCGGGTACATTCGGGACAGCTCTGGGGAAAAAGTGTCCTACAAGCTGTTGTTTAGGAGCAAGGCTTCAGTGCATCCTTGATCCTCTTAATAGTCAGAGTGTCCGCTCAACAGATACAAACATGAGGTTTAGAGAGGTTAAGGAACTTGCCAGTAGGTGGCACAGCCACAATATGGCAAGTCTGGGACTCAAACCTAGACCCATCTGACTCCAAGTAAATGTACCAATGGCTAAGGTGGTTCAGCACTTACCGTGTCCCAGTCACTCTTTTAAGAACCTTACATATGGTAACTCATTTAATCCCCACAAAAACCCTATAAGGAGATATCATTAGCTCCATTTTCTAGATGGGAAAACAGAAGCACAGAAAAGGAGTAACTTTCTCAGGATCACACAGCAGTGACGCTGGGATATGAACCCGGGAAAGTTAACTCCGGAGTCTGGTGTGTAACACTGTGCTGGGTGAATCACCTTTTATGCTTTTGTTGGGGAGCCTGTTCTGACTGACCTGGTGCTGAGAAAGAACCCAGAAAGTCCTGGCACAGGGGAGGGTGTGGCTGTAAGACCTTCCACTGAAGCAGCTGGGGTTTGGGTGGAGGTTAAGTGAGCATCCACCACACGCTCAGCCCTGGTCCATGCCACCCACAGCAAGAAACACTTTATCTGAACTGTCACATTGAATCTGCTCCGTGAAATGGTGAGGTAATACCGGTCACCCACATAATAGCTAATGTTACTTGAGCACTTACTAGGTGCCAGACATTGTCTAAGCACTTTAGGTACTGCCAGCCCCATTTGCAGTGAGGAAACCCAGTCTCGGAAAGGTGAAGCCACTTGTCCAGAGAGCTCATGTAGCTGGTGTGTGGTGAAGCCAGGACTTGAATGCGGCTATTTCCAGGAAAGAGAGGTACAATTGAGCAGGTTATCCACTGCATAGCTATAGGGGGCACCAGTCACACTGTAGTCTCTAGGGATGCTGCCATGGAATTGTGCAGTGCACAACCTGCTCAACCAAACATGCTGTCCCTGGGTGTGTCTGATCTTAATGGTGGCCTCTTAATGCCCCATCCAAAAAAGGAAATGATATTCATGCACACTGTAAGTGGACTCATGTGTGAACTGCATACATGTGGACATGGGTCCAAAAGTCTGCCAAAAATTTAATAGATATGCTGGCATGGTGGGGTTTAGGGATGATTTTTCTCCTTTCAAATGTCCTTCAGTAAGTCAGACAGAGAAAAACAAATATCGTATATTTAACGCATATATGTGGAATCTAGAAAAATGGTACAGATGAACCGGTTTGCAAGGCAGAAATAGAGACGCAGTTGTAGAGGTCAAACGTATAGACACCAAGGGGGGAAAGGGGGGGCTGGTGGTGGTGGGATGAATTGGGTGATTGGGATTGACATGTATACACTAATATGTATAAAATGGATAACTAATAAGAACCTGCTTCTTAAAAAAAATAATAAATAAAATTTTTAAAAAGTCCTTCAGTGCTGGGCTTTGTTGTTCTTCCCCGTCCTTTAAAAGGAAAAAGAAGAAGAAAAATTAGAATATCTAGAGCAGCTCTATCTGATACAACTTTCTGTAATGAGGAAGATACTCCCTATCTGTGCTTTTCGGTCTGGCAGCCACTGGCCACAGTGGCTATTATTGAGTCCTTGAAGTGTGCCGGGTGTGACCAAGGAACAGGATTTATGTTTTTATTTCACTTTAATCAATGTAAATTTGACTTTAGATAGCTGCATGGACCAGTGTAGAGCTAGCTGGTGGATCGGCACTTTTCGTGTCGAGTCATGACATCCTCTGTTTGCTGCACTGAAGCCTGTGGTTCCTAACCTTGCAGGTGAGGGAGACTGGGCTGCAGACTCTCAGCTGACCCTGGGCCTGCTGGATCGGAATCCCTGGAGATGGGATGGGAACGTCCCTTTTTTTTTTTTTTTTAGTGGCCGCGCTGCGTGGGATGTGGGATCTTAGCTCCTGACCAGGGATCGAACCCGCGCCCCCTGCAGTGGAAGTACGTAGTACTAACCACCGGACCTCCAGGAAAGTCCCACAATGTCCCTTTTTAATGAGCTTCCCAGGGAGTCTTGAAGCAAAGGGTCAGTGGTCACCCTTTGAGAAATCTGGAAGATCTGGTATCAGCCCCTCCCCTGGAGGCCACTGGAGTGGTGAGGGGACAGGGCAGGCTCCCAAAATCACAGGAGAGGCATTGGAAAAGCTGCCTTCAAACATTAGCAAGGTGGCCCTGGGGAAGAGTCCCCTGTGCTGTCCCTCGCTTGGAGCATAAACTGGGGGACCCACAGGGAAAGGGATTATGACTTGCTGCAATAGAGAATTTTCTGGAGTCAGGGTTGACTGTCGTCTGAGGGTGTGACTGGAACCAGTTAGAGATGTCACAGATGGCACTGTGCCCAAGCTCTGGGTGCACCCTGCCGGTGAGGCTGGTGGAGGCCGGGAACACAGACAGGCGCCCACCCCGCTGACACACAGCAGAGGATAGTCAGCCTTGAAGGCACCAGGGTCCATGAGCCTGTGGGGGTGGGTGGGCAGAACACTCAGATTTGCTCAAGTAGAACAGAGGGGCCAGCTAAGCCACAGGAAACTGGAGTGGTCTCTCTCTGCACCCAGCCACCAGCCCTCATCCTGACTCCCAGCAAGTGCTGGTTGTGGGCTGTGAGAGGTCCGGAGCTCTTAAATGGAAGAAGGAAAACCCACAGTGGGTCCTTAGCAGCAGCTTCATCCTGGTCTGGAAATGATTAATGAGGGCAGCTTCCACTGCCAGATGCCAGCCTCTTAGGGGACAGACAGACTGGACATAAGCTCCCGCTTCATCACTGCCTGGCTGTGTGACCTGAGTCAGCTACTTCACCTCTCTGAACCTCACTGGCCCCGACTGAGAGCAAGGCTTACCAACAGCGCCTTCTGCATTGGAGAAGGCAGGGCTTTGTAACCCAGTGCCAGGCACACAATAAAAGTTCAGTAAATGGAAGCCCCAAAAAAAGGGTGGGAAATGGGGGTCCTGTCCTCACCACATGCCCACACTGTGGTGAGCAGGGCAGCAGAAACACTAAGACAGCCTGGAGCTTCTCTGAGCTGAACCTCAAACTCACATCTTCCAGCGTGCCTGGAACTCAGATGGGTCATAAAAACCTGCGGTGATGCTTTAAAGGTCAGCCTCTCTGGGAGTTACAGCATCAACCCAGAGCTGGGGTCAGGGGAGGTCCCGCCAACCTCGGAAGAGGGGCTGATGGGCACTGCCTTTATCTCAGCTGCTATCTGTGGGGAGCTGTGCAAGGGACCCCAAGGTGAAACAGGGGCAAAGGGACAGGTTATCCTGGGGCACAAAAGCTGACTCTCCATCAAACTGACTTTTTAGTGTGGCGGTCTGTGCACACGATTCAGAAAGTCTGTGAACCACCGCCCCCCCCCCCCCCAGCCAACAAAGTTACATGCAAACTTCTGTGTGCACCTGTGTTTTTCTGGGGAAGGGTCCATAGCATTCCTCAGATTCCTCAAGGGGTTCATGACTGAAATGGAGGGAGAACCAATGAGTCACGGCCTAGGTTTCATTTTGGAAAAGTAATAGTGAGGGGACTTCCCTGGCAGTCCAGTGGTTAAGACTCCACACTTCCACTGCAAGGGGCACGGGCTTGATCCCTGGTCGGGGAACTAAGATCCCGCATGCCGTGCAGTGTGGCCACAAAAAAAAAAAGAAAGAAAAGTAATAGGGTAGTGGGCATCTGTGTGGCCCACCGCGTTTAGCATGTTCTTGGGAAAGCCCTGGACTGTTCCATCCTCTGTGTCAGCTTGAGAGGGAGGCATAGATACTGTACTTGCCCCAGTGCACAGATGGTGAAACCGAGGGCCCAAGAAGGGAACTCTCTTGACTGAGGACACACAGGGTAACGTTTTCCTCAAGCTCAGGTGCTCAGGAGAGGCAACCATTGGCTCTCTTGCTGGGCTGCTGGTTTGCCCCGCCCCCTGCCAACCGTGCCCAATTGCTGGGTCAGGGATGCGCTCCTGCACGCCCCTCCCCAGGGAACCCCGAAACAGAGAGAGAGCAGGAAGGAGAAAAATGTGTGTTCTCAGGCGGTTGGACGTCAGTGGACAGAACTTGGGGTCCCACTGCCTTGCTGGGAGCCCTTGGCTAAGCCGCTGCCCCTCCTCATGGCTCAGTTTCCCCATCGGCAAAAATGAGGGGCTTTGGGGACTTCCCTGGTGGTCCAGTGGTTAAGACTCTGCACTTCCACTGCAGGGGGCACGGCTCGATCCTTGGTTGGGGAAGTAAGATCCCCGCATGCCACGCAGCGCGGCCAAAAATAATAATAGTAATAAAAAAATTTTTTGTTTTTAAGTGAGGGTCTTTGACAGATAATCTGTAAGGATCCTTCAGGACTGAGTCCTGGGAAGACAAGCGTAAGAGGCTTGAGATCCCCGGAGCCATCTGCAGCTTTGTTTCAGAACCAAGCCACACGAAATCGGGCCTTCTCTGCGCCCGACCCCCAGCCCTCGCCCTGACTCCCAGCAGGTGCTGGCGGTGGGCTTGGAGAGGCCCAGGAGCTCAGAGCTGGGAGAGGAAACCCCACATTGAGCCCTGAGCAGCAACTTCACCCTGGTCTGGAAATGGTTAATGAACTTTCCTCCAGATACCAGCCCCTTATTAAAATGTAGGTTTTACAATAAATCTGGCATTTGGCCACCAACCTTAGATTAAAACCAGACGGGACAGACGCTAGCCCCCTTCTTAGGCCAAATTTTAAGCAAAGGGCTGCTCTTCCTCCAGATTGGTTCCCGGGCTCCCAATCCCCTGTACCCCCGTTCCAGCCCTGTGCCCCCACTTTCTGGAGCTCGGTTTGCGGGTGTCGGGAACAGAGAAGACAGGGCTGACCACAGACGTGAACTTCTGGGTCCTGGAATGCTGAGGTGGGAGCTGATCAGGCCCCGGACCCAGAGGTTTTGGGGGCAGCAGGGGAGGTTCCGGGGACTCCAGAGCCTTTGAGATGGTCAGGGGTATCTGGCTTTTGACCTCCCACCCTTCTCCGTGCCTAAGAATAGGACACACATGTTCTCTGCCTGGTAGCTTCATCCCATTTTCCCTGCTTGGGCCCAATGATCACATTTTTCAAAGGCTCCTGGGTCTCTGAAGAAGTTTTGGCCTCATGCATCCCCTTGTGGCGGCCCCCACGTGGAGATATTCTGTCCGGAGAACCGCCCCCCCCTTGTGGCAGCTGTCTTACTGAGCATTTCCCCAAAGACCCTGACCCAGAGTGGCTTTGGGGCTTCCCAGGCAGCACTGAGCCACTATCTGGGCCTTAGAGACTCTGTCCTCCCCACTCCCGGTCACATCCCCACCAAGCGTTCCGGGGATCTCCTTTCCTTGCTATTCTCAGCCAATCCCAGTATTTCTCTCTACCCCCTCCCTTTTTTTCTGTGTTCTTGTATGACGACTTTATTGAGATTTAATTCACATAACATACAATTCACCCATTTAAAGCATACAATCCAGTGATTTCTAGTCTGTTCAGTTGTACGACCATCACCACAATCGATTTTAGAACATTTTCATCACCCCAGAAGTAAACCCTGCACCCTTTAGTCCTCACCCCCTCACCCCACCCCCATCACCCTCCCCCGGTCCCTGGCAACCACTAATCTACTTTCTGTCTCTATAGATTTGCCTATTCCGGACAGTTCATATGAGTGGAATTGCACATTAGGTGCCCTTTTGTCAATGGCACTGTCTTCTTTCACTCAGCGTAATGTTTTCAGGGGTCATCCATGGTGTGGCATGGATTAGGACTTCGTTCCTGTTTACAGTCGAATAATATTCCATTGTATGGATACTTGGGGTACCCACTCATCAGCGGATGGGCATTTGGGTGGTTTCGACTTCTGGGCTCTTATGAGTGTTGCTGCTCTGAGCATTCATTCGTATCCAAGTTTTTGTGTGGACATATGTTTTCATTTCTCTTGAGTATACAACTGGGAGTGGAATTGCTGGGTCATATGCTAACTCTATTTTTAACATTTTGAGGAACTGCCAGGCTGTTTTCCAAAGTGGCTGCATCACTTTTCATTCCTATCAGCAGTGCCTCGGGGTTCTGATTTCTCCACATTCTTTCCACCACTTGTTATTATTTGCCTTTTGATTCTAGACATCCTAGTAGGTGTGAAGTTGTATCTCACAGTGATTTTGCTTTGCATCTCCCTGATGGCTAATAATGGTTGAGCATCTTTTCATGTGCTTATTGGTCATTTGTGTATCTTCTTTGGAGAAATGTCTATTCAGATCATTTGCTCATTTTTAAATTGGACTATTTGTCTTTTTATTGTTGAGTTACAAGAGTTCTTGATATTTTCTAAATACAAGTCTCTTATCAAATATATGATTTGTAAATAGTTTTCCCATTCTGTGGGCTGTCTTTTTACTTTCTTGATGGTGTTCACAAAAGTTTTAAATCTGAAGAAGTCCGATTTCTCTTTTTTTTGTTGTTTAATTGCTTGTGCTTTTTCTGTCATATCCAAGAAACCATTGTCTGGCCCTTTTGAGGGTAAAGGGAACTGGCTTTGGAAGTTGAGACTTTCATCCCTTTTTTGGAATGAGGGCTTCCTTCATCTATATAGTCATTCATTCAGAAATATTTCTGAAAACAAACTACTTGCCCAGTCCTGGGGATACAGCAGTGACAAGGCAAACCCAGCCCCCACCTTCCTAGAGCTTAGAATGGAATGGAAGAGACAAGCATGAAGCAGAAAACCAAAACAGAAGAATGACTTAATTACAGATGTACTGGGGAGGGAGGAGGGCCCGGGAGCCTGTAACAAGGAGACCTGTCCTGGTCTGAGGGCTGGGAAAGACCCCTCCAGGACAGGGCATTTAGTCTGAGATTAAAGGCCGGGAAACATTAGCCAGGCAAAAGGGGTGCAGTGCTCTAGGCCAGGAAGAGCATGTGCAAAGGCCCTGAGGTGGCAGGAACTCTTGCTCTCCGGTAAGGCAAATCACCTTGGCACACTGGCCCCTCCACTGAGGTCTCTTGGGGGGGTCCAGTGGCCTGAGGGAAGTGTGTGCAGCATGCCACGTCCTTAGTGTGTGTACGGAAGAGGTTCTAGACCCCAGAGAGGCCCAGATGCATTGCGGCTCCCTCCAGGACCCTGCTGAGGATTCGAGAGGACATGCAGGGGCCTCCCCCGGCCTCCTCCAGACTCCAGGGTAAGCCCAAGCCTGCAGAGGCCTCCTCATAGCCATGCTGGTTACTGGCCTCGGGCTGGGAGGGGGTGGGGGACGCAGCAGTCCCAGGCTGAGGTGGCCCGTGACCCTGGGTTGTTACGTGCTGTCTGAGGCCTGTGAGATCATGGGGACATGGATAGGGCCCCAGGGGACCCTCTCTGACTCCCTGGGCCCCGCTGTGTCTTCCTTCCTCACCTTCCTTCCTGAGACATTTTCTCCTTCTCTAGACTGGTAGCTATAAAAATGTATCAGCACCTTGGGTTTTTGTTCAAAATGAGTGAGATGAAACATCCTTGGAGGGGCAGCTGGACAGTGGGTGTTGGTGGCTGACTCCCCTCCCCCACTGCCCCAAGCCCCTCCCTCCTACCCTGTGACACATGCTGTCATGACTCAGCCCTGGCCAGGTCTCTATGGCTCCATAAGGAAGAACCTGGACCCTGGAGACAGGCCGGGACCGGGGCAGACTCTGAAGTCTTCCCACGCTCTTTCAGGGCCTCCTCATTTGTCTGTTCATCTCTTCATTCATTCACTCACTCAACACTCAACAAATATTTGTGGAGAGTTTACCCTGGGCCAGGCCCTGTGACAGGTCCCAGAGAGACAGAAAACAGTAAGTTCCAGTCCCTGCCAGACAAATGACCCTACATATACGCTGCAACGTGACAGAGCTATGATGGGGGGTCTGGGATGGCTTCCTGGAGGAAGCGGCATTCTGCTGAGACCTGAAGGTGAGCTAGGGAGGCAGAGAGAAGTCGCAAGCCCACGAACGGAGCGGGCAGAGGTCCTCAGGGGAGAGGATGTGCATGTCCAATGTAAATCCTGACCTCAGGGAGGCTGCGAACCTGGGACAGCAGCTCTGAGACCACCCCAGCCCCCCTGACCTGCCACTGCCCACCCAGGGGGCCTGAGGGGCCCCATCCAGTGGACAGAGCCCAAAAACCCTCAAGACAAAGACCCCATCCTTCTGTCATGTTCACCATCAGTTTGTCCAGGGCTGGGCTGGAGGCTGGGTCTATCTCCTCCCTCGGTTCTCTCTGACAAGTGGGGAGAGAAGAAAGGACCTGGGGTTGGCAGGGGGAGGATTCTCACTCGCTGTGTGACCCTGGGTAGGTCCTAGCCCCTCTCTGGGCCTCTCTCCCTCTTCTCCTCTGTGAGGCAGAGGCATCCCTGCCGCCCATCTTGAGGTTGCTGGGGGCCTCCAGGGAGGTGATACTGGGAAGTCCACCTGTGTGATCTCACCCCCCTTTGTGCCTTAGCCCTGGTCCCTGAGTGTCCTGGACTGAGGCCGGCCTGTCCAAACATAAAAGCAGCTCTTAGCTCCTTGTTTGAGTTTCTGGCTGGGGCGGAGCTGGCCTCCTGGGGAAGCTCCCCGGAAGCCCAGGCGCCCTTCTCGAGATGGCTGCAGGCTCCATGCTGCTTCTCCTTCCTCCTCCCTTCTGTCCAGCCTTCCTTTCTTCCTTCCAATGTGGGTGACACACTTGGTGCCAGGTGTGACCCTGGCTCTGCCCTCACAGGTCTCACATGCCCCACCCCCTCGACGCTACCCGACCCTGCATGCTGTTGACAGACCCCTGCCCTGTGTGCCGGGGACTCCAGCACAGACCCCAGCTCTAGAGATGCTCCTGTTGCCTTAAGCCCCCCTCTTCCTGGCTGACCCATTCACCCTAAGCCCCTGGAGAGACCCCCAGAATCTCACTGCATGAAGACCTGGGGGTACTCTTAGGGCCGGCCGCCCATGCCAAACTGGTTAAAAGCCTGGGCTCCATGCCAATCCGCAGGTTTAAGTCCCAGCTCCAGCCTTGACTGGCCACATGGATTTGGCAGGTTGCTTAACCCCGTGCCTCAGTTTCCTCATCTGTAAAATCAGGCTAGGAGCACGCAGGTCTGACGGTTGTGAGGGTTCGATGAGGTGGTTCCTGTTACTTCCATTTCTCAGCGCAATTCCTGAGGCTGGGACAGAATAAAGCCTTCATCCACTGCCACGCTGCTGGTGCGCCAGGGCCAACCTAAGGTCCTAAACCAGGACCCCGGCTTCTTTACTGCCTGTACTGCCTCTCATTTCCTATCTGAGGAGGTGAGATTCTCCCCCAAGTCTCTCCTGGTGGCATCTGAGCCAGGGATGCTGCCTCGCAGAAGCTAGGAACACTGTTTCCGGAATTCCTGTCGGAGCCCTTCTCCCAGGGGTCTTTCAAAGGAACCCAAGTCTCTACCAAGAGACCCGGGTGTTTGGGGAGGGGGGCAGCCTCTCTGTGCCCCCCACCTCCACTTCCTTCCTCAGACTTTTCTGGCTGTAAATATTTCTGCAGCTTCGAAGCTCCTTTGACCAAGGCACAGTGTTAATTTGTTAAATCCACGTCAAGGTCCTGGGGACGCGTTGTTTATTTTTGTGAACGTGTTGGCAGAGATCACATTTGGGGTGGGGGGAGGCTGCTTATTCGGTCAGAATAAATGCTAATTAATAAAAGTTATTTATTTGGGTTGGAGCTTGCCGTGGCCCCAGGGTCAGGCACAAACTGACTATTTGAAGCAAAAACAAACAGAGAGTGTCTCTCAACAGCTTGAGAAAGGCAGAAACGAAGAGGCCGGATTTATTTGTCTTAGGAAGAATTTGCAGTTAATTCCCTCCAGACTATTTAGACCCTTAAATTACACGGAATAAGAAAAACCATGGGTGCAGGAGAGGGAGCCAGGAACACTTGATCATTTGGCCGAGAGCAGAGTTTTTAAATGTCTTTGGCCTGAAGTCAGCCAAGTAAATTGTATGTGTGAAATAATTTAATGGCAGAAAACTGTGCGCCAGTCACTTCTTTTTCACTGTAATGTAATACGGGAGAGAGCATGGCTGGCCTCCCCTACGTGAGGCTGTTTTGCTCTACCCTGATCCCCGCCCCTCACAATAGCCCCTAAACAGCCCACGTAAATGGAGGTGGTTTCAGGCTTTATTTTCAATCCCAGAGGAAAGCAGAACTTTTACGGAACAAAAGGAAACTTTGGGCACAGCCCTGACTTGGACGGAGCTGGTCCCAGTACTCGCTGGCCTGAGGCTTCAAGAGTATTTATTTTCCAAATGCTTTAAGCTCAAGCGTGGAACCCCCAGAGGACACACGCCTACCCCAATCCACTTCTCAGGGGGTGATTCAGGAACTCATGGTAACGAGTATCCAGCACATCTGCTGGGAAGCAGAGTCCAGCCCAAGAGCCCTGGCTGAGTCCAAGCTGTGGGTTCGAGTCCTGGGTCACCTCCAAGACGCTGCGTGAATCTTCCTGAACCTCGGCTGCCTCTCCTCAGCCTCTGCCCACAGCAGGGACTGGAACCATCTTTCTACTGTGGGCGGGGCTGAGGGAGAAAGATCTTTGTCTTCAGGCGGGAAGAGGGTTGCACACAAGGAAGAATGCCAAGAGCGGCGAACATATATCAAGCGATTACTATGCTCTTGGCACTGAGTTAAATTCAGGTCCTCCAGGAACTTTGTGTGACCTTGGGCAAGCTGCTGTCCCTCAAGGCTCCCAGAGGTGAGGTCTTCCTCCCGGGGGCTGTAGGATGGAGACTCGGGGGCATTTCCGCACCAGTGAGATGACATGATCCATGGTGTCTCCCAGGGCTGGGGCGGAGAGTGTGACAGACCCCCACATCACCTTCCCTGGGAACCGCGGGAGGCGGCCCCCTCGGAGACAGGCTCACAACCCGGGCTGCCTGAGCCTTCCCACAGACACGGACTCCAGTCCCCGCTGTGTGATCTTGGGTGAACCTCTCTGTTTCCCAGTGTGTGAAATGGGCCAGTGCCTCATAGGGCAGATGCCAGGATCCAGTGGATGGAAGCAGACAGAGCACTTGGCATCCCTCCTGCCCAAACCAACTTTTTCTTTTTTTTTTTTTTGCGGTATGCGGGCCTCTCACTGTTGTGGCCTCTCCCGTTGCGGAGCACAGGCTCCGGACGCGCAGGCACAGCGGCCATGGCTCACGGGCCCAGCCGCTCCGCGGCATGTGGGATCTTCCTGGACTGGGGCACGAACCCCTGTTCCCTGCATCGGCAGGGGGACTCTCAACCACTGCGCCACCGGGGAAGCCCTTTTTTTTTTTTTTTTTTAAAGATTTAATTTTAATTTTAATTTTTGGCTGCATTGGGTCTTCATTGCTGCGCATGGGCCTTCTCTAGTTGAGCGGGGGCTTCTGTTGTGGAGCAACAGGCTCCAGGCGTGTGGGCTCAGTAGTTGTGGCATGCAGCCTATAGAGCGCAGGCTCAGGAGTTGTGGCGTGTGGTCCCAGTTTCTCCGTGGCACGTGGGGTCTTCCCGGACCAGGGATCAAACCCGTGTCCCCTGCATTGGCAGGCAGATTTCTATCCACTGCGCCACCAGGGAAGCCCCCAAACCAACTTTTGTTGAGTGCATCCCATCACAGCTGCCTTGATGGGAACCCCCAGGGAGATGTGACTCCAGACCAGTGGAGACTAGCTGGTATCAGGGGTGGCGAGAGTCTGGGGTTGTTGGGAGGGGTGTTAAGCGCCCTTGTGTGAGGGTTTCAGCTCCAAGGCACCACGCAGTTTGGCCAAAGAGCAGAGTTGTTCCTTCCGGCGCCCACTTGGAGGGGGCCGAGGCCGCAAAATGATTTTCATTTCAACACCCTCAGTTTTGAATTGCTAAATTTCCTGAAAAATTCTCCTTTTTTGGCTGAAATGCCTCCTGCGTTGGGTTTGTGCCCAAGAAGCATTGCCTGAAGGGGGGCGGAAATCGGCTCGCGATGGCTGGTGTTCCAGAAGCTTCTGTCCGCTCTCAGGCTCTTGATCACACAGGTTTTCAGCGCTAAGCCCTTGTTATTTCAGTTTAAGGTTTCTTCCAGCTCAAGGGGGTGGGGAGCCGGGGGTGGAGAGACGTTCACTGGCACCAGACATTCTCATCCATCTTCACCTTTTCTTGGAGGAAAGGGGTGAGGAGTGAAGACTGAAGCGGGTCCAGGAGAAGAGGCCAGCTCGCCCGGGGCCGCTCCGTGTTCCCTGCCATTGCCTACCCCACCCCCAGATGTGTCCCACGTTTGCAGTACTTCCCAAAGGGGAAACGTACTGGCCCTCCCTCCAAACCAGGGCCTCTCTCTCTCTCAGCACTATGGACACGGTGAACCAGAGAATTCCCTGATGCAGGGCCTTCCTTGTGCATCGAAGTGTGCTGAGCAGAATCCCCAGCCTCTGCCTCGATCCTAGGAGCGCCCCCTCTCCCAGGCCACCAGAAACGTCTCCAGACATTGCCAGATGTCCCCTGGAGGCTACATTGCCCTCTGCTGAGAACCACTGGTCCAAACCAAGTAAGGTCATCTTTTTCCGGGCATCCTGCCTGATTCCTGCCTGACAACCCCCCACCCTTCCCCCCGATGCAATTACTTACCAGGCTCATGGAACAATTTAGCCTCCGATCGAATCAGCCGGTTGCTCAAGAGTCAATAAACCCTGCTAACCTGGGAGCTCATTCAAAAGCCAGGATTGAGTGGTATCCGTGGCTGGGCCTGGAATGTTCTAGATGCTCAGCTGAACAACTTCTCAGCATCGTGTGAAGAACATAGCACATATAAAGGGAATGTGTAACTGAGGAAGCAAAAATACAAGGTGTGGCCCCAAATCCAAAAGGTTCACAATGCATCCTGTTGGCCCAACTGTGGGCAAAACTGACCTTCCTATCCACCGCTGCTGGGAAGCGTTATGGGGGATTTGGCCACATCTAGCATTTTACTCACTGGCCAAGCAATCCCACTTCTAGGAATCTGTCCCAAATATTCACTGGCAAAAGTAGAAAATCATGTTTGCACGAGGTTATTAATTGTGGCATTCTTTAATTGCAAAAGGTTGGAAACACACTACGTGCCCATCCACAGGGCTCTGGTTTTAGTTGACTAAACCACGGTACATTCGCACAACCGAGTGGTACAGAGCTGTGAGAAGGTACATGCAGGACTTCTCTGCACTGGATGGAGGAATCCCTGGGATGTATTGCTCAGTGGGAAAAAAGGGAGATACACAACAGTACATGGTCTGCTATCTTTCAATAGAAGAGGGGGAGAAAATATTATACTTGAAAAAAATATTTGCAAAAAGCAATGCTGGGGACTTCCCTCATGGTTCAGTGAGTAAGACTCCACACTCCCAATACTGGGGGCCTGGGTTCGATCCCTGCTCTGGGAACTAGACCCCGCATGCATGCCACAGCTAAGAGTCCACATGCTGCAACCTAGAAGTCCACATGCCATAACCAAAGATCCCGCATGCAGCAGCTAAGACCCGGCACAGCCAATATAAATAATAAATAAATAAATAAATAATATATTTTTCTAAAAAGCAATGCTGGAAGGATAGAGCAAAGGCTAATTTAAAAATTGTTCTGATATGCGGAGGGAGAGAACAAGAGGGAAAATATAATATGGAAATTAATGCAAATAAAGAGGGCTGGGTTTGTTGGGCCAGGTGGAGTGATCTCTGGAGCAAATTAAATAGGAAGAGGCAAGCTTCAGTTTGGGGACTTCCCTGGTGGTCCAGTGGGTAAGAATGCAAGCTCCCAGTGCAGGGGGCCTGGGTTCAATCCCTGGTCGGGGAACTAGATCCCGCACGCACGCAGCAACTAAGACCTGGTGCAGCCTAAATAAATAAATAAATATTTTTAAAAAAAATAGAGAGAGAGAGAGACAAGTTGCAGCACCAGTGTGTTCAGCGTGATCTCATGCTTGTAAATTTTTTTAAATACACATTTGTAACTTTGTAAATCTTGGGGAGCAGAGTCGGGAGAAGGGAGTAGTTTGTTTTACTTTTTGCTTGAATCTGTTACTGTGACAAGCAGTGACATTATTTGGTTATTAAAATATACTTTTTTTTCCTTACATGAAATCTCCAGATTTTTAAAAAATTAAATTTAATATTTATTTATGTTTCTCTCTTACTTTTGAATTTTGAGGTAAAGTGTGCATACAATAGCGTAGAAATCTTAAGTGGACCCTTCACTGAGGGTTTTTTTCTTCTTCATTTTTTTTGTTTTCTTTTTTTTTATACAGCAGGTTCTTATTAGTTATCTATTTTATACATATTAGTGTATATATATCAATCCCAATTTCCCAATTCATCCCGCCACCCCCCGCCCCACTTTCCCCCCTTGGTGTCCATACGTTTGTTCTCTACATCTGTGTCTCTATTTCTGCCCTGCAAACCGGTTCATCTGTACCATTTTTCTAGGTTCCACATATATGTGTTAATATACAATACTTGTTTTTCTCTTTCTGACTTACTTTACTCTGTATGACAGTCTCTAGGTCCATCCACATCTCTACAAGTGACCCAATTTAGTTCCTTTTTATGGCCGAGTAGTATTGCATTGTATATATGTATCACATCTTTTTTATCCATTCGTCTGTCAGTGGACATTTAGGTTGCTTCCATCACCTGGATATTGTAAATAGTGCTGCAATGAACATTGGGGTGCGTGTGTCTTTCTGAATTACGGTTTTCTCTGGGTATAGGCCCAGTAGTGGGATTGCTGGGTCATATGGTAATTTTATTTTTAGTTTTTTAAGGAACCTCCATACTGTTCTCCATAGTGGCTGTATCAATTTACATTCCCACCAACAGTGCAAGAGGGTTCCCTTTTCTCCACACCCTCTCCAGCATTTGTTGTTTGTAGATTTTCTGATGATGCCCATTCTAACTGGTGTGAGGTGATACCTCATTGTAGTTTTGATTTGCATTTCTCTAATGATTAGGGATGTTGAGCAGCTTTTCATGTGCCTCTTGGTCATCTGTATGTCTTCTTTGGAGAGATGCCTATTTAGGTTTTCTGCCCATTTTTTGATTGTGTTGTTTGTTTTTTTAATATTGAGCTGCATGAGCTGTTTATATATTTTGGAGATTAATCCTTTGTCCGTTGATTCATTTGCAAATATTTTCTCCCATTTGGAAACAACAAACAAGTCTTTTCGTCTTGTTTGTAGTTTCCTTTGCTTTGCAAAAGCTTTTAAGTTTCATTAGGTCCCATTTGTTTATTTTTGTTTTTATTTCCATTACTCTGGGAGGTGGATCAAAAAGGATCTTGCTGTGATTTATGTCAAAGAGTGTTCTTCCTATGTTTTCCTCTAAGAGTTTTATAGTGTCTGGTCTTACATTTAGGTCTTTAATCCATTTTGAGTTTATTTTTGTGTGTGGTGTTAGGGAGTGTTCTAATTTCATTCTTTTACACGTAGCTGTCCAGTTTTCCCAGCACCACTTATTGAAGAGACTGTCTTGTCTTCATTGTATATCCTTGCCTCCTTTGTCATAGATTAGTTGACCATAGGTGCGTGGGTTTACCTCTGGGCTTTCTATCCTGTTCCATTGATCTATATTTCTGTTTTTGTGCCAGTACCATATTGTCTTGATTATTGTAGCTTTGTATTATAATCTGAAGTCAGGGAGTCTGATTCCTCCAGCTCCGTTTTTTTCCCTCAAGACTGCTTTGGCTATTCGGGGTCTATTGTGTCTCCGTACAAATTTTAAGGATCCAGATTTTTTAATGTTTGATTAAATATTCTTTTTTTTTTTGAAGTATAGTTGATTTACAATGTTGTGTTAATTTCTGGTGCACAGCAAAGTGATTCAGTTAAATATATATATATTCTTTTCCATTATTGTTTATTACAAGATATTGAATGTAGTTCCCTGTGCTATATAGTAAGACCTTGCTATTTATCCATAAAATATACATTTTTTATTAAGGTACACCAGACCCTGAACTGGACAGGGTTGGTCCTAAGTGCTGGGTGAGTGCAGTGGAGGAGAGGGGATTCCATGTGGACTCAGGTGGTCAGGGAGGGCTCCCTGGAGGAGTGAACAATGAGCTAGACCCTGCAGGAGGAAGGGTCAGCAGTTCAGCCCTTGGGTAAAATTGAAATGTGGAAATAAATAGTAGCTGAACATCCCCCCTCCCTTCTCCCTCTGTAAATGGGGCATGAAGAGCACCTGTCTATAGGATTCCTGTGAGCATCCATTGACCTGTGGGTGCCTGCAGTGGACCCTTGGAACTGTGACTCTCACTGCTCATTTTTAATATATTAATATAATTCAACAACAAATACCCATGGAGGGTTTACCATGCCCCAGAGCCTGAGCTAGGAGCCGAGGACACGTAGATATCTCCAGCGGCCCCGCCCCCCCCCCCACACCAGGTCAGTTGTCCCTCATGGCGTGGGTGCTTGTCCCCGGGCTCCACAGGATGGGGACCTGGCTGCTTTTGTTCACCATTATGTCCCCAGGGCCCTAACCCTGTGCCTGCCACCCAGTAGGTACTCAGTAAATGTGTTGCAGAATGGATGGATGGATGGATGGATGGATGGGTGAAGGAATGGATGAAGGAGTGAATTAAAGGGAGCTGCTCCTGTTCTCGGGCTGCACCATCCATCAGCAGAGGGAGACACAGGTAAAAGGTTCAGAGCACATCGCTGAGCTGGTGCCTGAGTCGTGATCATCTCGGCAGCTCCGGGCTGGGGGCCCTGCGGGCACTCGCTGCGCGCTGTCCGCCGCCCCGCTGACCCTCGGGCCCCTCCGCAGGTGAGTGTCCCAGCCCCGGGCGCGGAGGCGCCGCCAAGCGGAAGAAGAAGCAGCGGCGGAACCGCACCACGTTCAACAGCAGCCAGCTGCAGGCGCTGGAGCGCGTGTTCGAGCGCACGCACTACCCCGACGCCTTCGTGCGGGAGGAGCTAGCCCGGCGCGTCAACCTCAGCGAGGCGCGTGTCCAGGTGAGTGCTGCCCATCCGTGGGCCCCCCGGGGGGGAGTGCAGCCACCACTCACCCAGGGTTAAGGAGCTGCCAAGGTGAGGTGTTTCAGAGCAGGACCATCTGAGGCCAGGAGGGCTGAGGTTCAAATCCAAGCCCTGCCACTGACCAGCTGTGTGACCTTGAGCAAGTTACTCAGCCTCTCTGTGCCTTAGGTACCTCCCTGTAAAATGAGGATCACGTGGGTCTGTTTTATAGGGTTCTTACGAGAATGAAAGAAGTTGATATCTTTGTAGCTTAGAGCAGTGCCTGGCACATGGGATTTGGATAAATAAAAGTCGTTTTAAAGTGTTCAGTGCTGGGCTTCCCTGGTGGCACAGTGGTTGAGAGTCCGCCTGCCGATGCAGGGGACACGGGTTCGTGCCCCGGTCCGGGAAAATCCCACGTGCCGCGGAGCGGCTGGGCCTGTGAGCCATGGCCACTGAGCCTGCGCGTCCGGAGCCTGTGCTCCGCAACGGGAAAGGCCACAACACTGAGAGGCCCGAGTACGACAAAAAAAAAAAAAAAAGTGTTCAGTGCTTGTTCCGTGCCAGTCCTGAGCTGAGTGCCCAGCATGCACCTCTCGCATTACAACCTCACAGCAGCTAAATGCTCATCTATTCATTCTTTCATTCATCCACTTGCACATTCTCCAACACATACTTACCCAGCGGCAGGCACCATTTATCACCCCCATTTTACAGATGAGAAAATTGAGGCTCAGAGAGGTGAAGCTGCCAGTGCAGGGTGGGTGGCAGAACAGGCACATACTAGGTGCAAAAGGACTTGGGTCCCCTCAGCAGCCCGCTCACCCCTCCTTCCTGCCCCCAGGTCTGGTTTCAGAACCGCCGGGCCAAGTTCCGCCGAAACGAGCGGGCCATGCTGGCCAACCGCTCAGCCTCGCTGCTCAAGTCCTACAGCCAGGAAGCCGCCATCGAGCAGCCTGTGGCTCCCCGGCCCACTGCCCTGAGCCCCGATTATCTCTCCTGGACGGCTTCATCCCCCTACAGGTGAGAGCGGGAACCCTTTTGGGTCGGGAGGGCGCGAGCAACCAGGGGACCCCGTGGGGTGTTTTAGGGGCCCAGACTCCTTTGAGGATCTGAAGGGAGCTGGGAAAGTTGCCCAGGTGCCCCGTGGACCTGGGGGGCACCAAGGGGTATGTGGGCAAGCGTGTGAGCGTGTGGAGGGGCGAGAAAATGAGGCCTGTTTGGAAGAAGTGGAGAACCCACATCATCCTGAGGGAGCTGAAAACCTGCAGATTCCTAGGCTGGCACAAGCGCCCCAGCACCCTTCGTCAACCATCCCGGAGAGAGGCCGGGGGGCCGAGGGAGTGGTTCCCTGTCCCAGGGGCCTGGCTGGGCCCCAGAGTCAAAGTCTGGGGCAGTTTTGTCCCGGTCAAAGCTGGGGAAAGGTGGCAGGGCAGGAAGGGAGAGGAAGGAGGTGCTGGCAAGTTGGGTTTCTGCACCCCACAACTCCAGGGAGTACCATCCACCCCTGAGTCTGTGCGAGCAGCTCTGCTAGAGCCATGGTCTCATGAGAGGCAAGAGCCGGTGGGTCGTGGGATCTGAGTCCTAGTGATGCCCACGCTAGCCTCACAGCTCTCCCAGCTCCCCCCCTGCCATGCTCTTACCTGGGGTGGGAGAACCTCCAAGAGGCCTCCTTCCATAGAGGTGTGCGTTCATCCCAGCCTCATCCTGCTGTGTGCCAGGCCTAGGGCAGGCGCTAGGGGTGAACAGGAGCTTCCGCTGTCAGGAAGCTCCTGGTCCAGCGAGGAAGGACCACAAGCCTACGGGGGCGGCTCCATGTCTTAGGGCTGACTGTGGGCACTTCTGCCTCTTCCCCCCAGTCTTGTAGCCCCAGGGGAAGGCTTCCCAGCCGAGTGAGCTGAGGAGGGGAGGCAGGAGGACCAGAGGCTGGGGTCCAAGACTGGCCGCCAGAGGTGGCCAGCCCCCGGCGGTCTTCCAGCCACAGCAATATGTCCTTGTGTCTTATGTCACCCCCAGCACGGTGCCGCCATACAGCCCAGGAGGCTCAGGCCCTGCGACCCCGGGGGTCAACATGGCCAACAGCATCGCCAGCCTCCGTCTCAAGGCCAAGGAGTTCAGCCTGCATCATAGCCAGGTGCCCACGGTGAACTGACAGCCAGCCCCGCCAGGACCCCGCTGCCTCCCTGGCTGCCTCCCCGCTGCCTCCCTGGGCAGGCTGGGTGGGCTCTCCTGGCCCCTCTCTTCAGCCCGGACTTCTGAGCCCAAGAGGCTGCTGAGATGCCCAGAGCCTGGCTCAGCCCTTCATCCACGGCCGCTGGAGACTGCGGCCCCTGACCCTGGAGGTGTTGGGCTGGAAGGTTGGAGCAGCGGCTCACCAAGGACCTCACTTACTTTGTGTATTAAAGCCAAAAAGCTGTTGTCTTTAAGAAATAAAAAAAAAAATTTTAAGCCCCAAAAGACTGCGGGAGGGCGGACAAGGGCAGCAAACCAATGAAGGGACGGCCTTTTGGGGCCAGCTGCCCTCGTCTGTGTGCCTCTTTCTGCAGGAAGTCCTCCATCACCCTGTAGAGCCCCAGGGGTGGGGAGCCGGGTAGGAAGACAGAGACCTGCCCTGGAACCCCTGACACCCGGGTGTTTGGGAGAAACCCCGATGTGTGACCCTGGCCAGGACCCGAACCCTCTCTGTGCAGGGAGTGTCTCCCCTGCCCGATGGCAGGAGCAGAGGGTGTGTGGAGGCAGACGCTAGAATTAAATCCCTTGCTGCTGGGCATGCAGAAGCTGGGGGTCCCCTGGGCATTTGACTGTGGGGGACCCGGGCAGATGGCCCAGAATGTCGGGGTGCAGAGTGGAGGACCCAGGTGGGCTCACAGGACAGGCGGGTGGTCCTAACAGACAGGGCCACCAGAGACCTTCTTCCAAGTCCTCCAACCTACCGTTTCAGAGATGGTCACTGGGGGTGACAGAGGACACATGTGCCACCAGCACTGACATCACTTATGAGGAGTGTGCAGAAAACTGGGGGCTGAGGGGAATGGTCTGAAGCCAGCCCTCTCCACCTGGCCCCGTGCCACGCCTGCTGATGGGCGCACCCTCCAGGGAAGTTAAGAGATAATTTCTGGGAATTCCCTGGTGATCCATCCGGTGGTTAGGACTCGCTGCTTTCACTGCCAGGGCCCGGATTCCATCCCTGGTTGGGGAACTAATATCCCAAAAGCCATGCGGCCGGAAAAAATAAAATATAATAAAGCGATCATTTCTGCAACCAGCCCCCAGGAAGTAAGACAACACTTCCTGACCTCCAGAGGGCGCAAAGATGCTAGGCCCCTCCGGCGGGGTGGCCCTCACAGTGACACAGCCATCACACCTCTGGACTCCATGGATGGACCCCGTTTCTCTAGTCTGCTCCACCCACACCACATCAAAGCCCCCCCAAAGGGCCAGTGTCCCCCCCCACCAGCCACAGGCTGCATCTTCTAGGTGACCTTGAATAGGTCAAAGCCATGTGACAATCCTAACGCGAGGGATGGTCCCCATTTTTGTTTTAGAAGGTGTAACTAACCCCTGAGTGAGGTGAGGACCCTCCCCATCTCCCCCAATTTACCCCCAGAGATTCTTCCCCATCCTCCATCGGGAATTCCACCATGAAAACACAGTTCTGGGCTTCCCTGGTGGTGCAGTGGTTAAGAATCCACCCGCCAATGCAGGGGACACGGGTTTGAGCCCTGGTCCAGGAAGATCCCACATGCCGCGGAGCAACTAAGCCCGTGTGCCACAACTACTGAGCATGTGCTCTAGAGCCCGTGAGCCACAACTACTGAGCCCGTGTGCTGCAACTTCTGAAGCCCGCGCACCTAGAGCCCGCGCCCCGCAACAAGAGAAGCCACCGCAATGAGAAGCCCACGCACCGCAACGAAGAGTAGCCCCGGCTCGCCGCAACTAGAGAAAGCCCGCGTGCAGCAACGAAGACCCAATGCAGCCAATAAACAAATAAATAAGAAAACAAAACAAACAAGAAAACACGGTTCTTGTGGGGTGAGCTTTGTCCCCTTCAGATGGGCCAACAGGCCCTGGGCACCGTCGCCGTGTGACTTCCCTGTGGCTGGGCAGTTGGGACTCTGGTCCTTGGGGTGGGGGGGAATGATGAGGTGAGGCACAGGCTCCAGCTGAAGGCGTGGGGAGGGGGCATTCTGCTGATATGTGGAGCTGGCTCTGCCGGCCTGACTACGGCGGCCAGAGCAAAGGGTTGGCCTGTGCCCTGTACTGTGTGTGTGTATGGCGGGGGAAGGGGGAAGGTGGGTACAGCCAGAGCTGTGTTTTCTTGCTCAGTTTGGCCTCTGCCTTGGGTAAGTGATTTCTGGGCTTCTATTTGCCATTCATTCACTGAACAAATATTATGAAATACTATATGTGTGCAGGGCCCTACACTGGGCCCTGAGGAGAAAGCAGAGAATTGACATGGGGTCCCTGGCTTCAGAGGCCACACCAAGCCCAAGGAGCCCCAAACCTAGTCTAAGGCATCCAGGCAGGCTTCCTGGAGGAAGTGTCCTGGAAGGATGAAGAGTCCACCAGACAAAGAGGGGAGCGAGAACGGTGTTTCTGGCTAAGGGAACAGCATGTGTAAAGGCCCTGGGGTAGGCCAGAAGCTGCCTCTTTGGGCCAGTGGGGACAGTTCTGGGCCTGGATCTCCTGCAGGATGAAGATGGAGAGAAGCAGGGACAGCTCACGTGGGGCTTGTGTGGCCAGATCTAAAGTCTGGATGTCAGGACTTCCCTGGCGGTCCAGTGGTTGGGACTCTGTGCTTCCACTGCAGGGGACATGGGTTCTATCCCTGGTTGGGGAACTAAGATTCCACATGCTGCATGGCACAGCCAAAAAAATTGTTTTTTAAATTAAAAAATAAAGTTTGGATGTCACCCTGGCAGTGAGGAGCCATGGAGGGGATTTGCTTGGTGGAGGGACCCGCCCCTTGGACCCTGTTGGAAGCAGAGAGACCCCTGCAGAGGCTGGGCTGGATGTCCAGGCAGGAGAAGTGGCAGCCTAGACCAGATGGGGACAGAGTGGGCAATCTGGGAGGTGTTCCAGACACAGCAGGGACAGGGGTTGATGACTAGGTGTTGGGCTGGGGAACAAGGGGTTGCCCAGGGGGCCAGGACTTGGCTTAAGCACGTGGATGCCTGGGAGGAAGAGACCCTGGCAATAGGACCCACCTGGTAGAGGGGTTGGGAAGATGCTGGCCTGCCCTTCCACCCAGACAAGCACTGGGGCCGTCCTGGTCTGAGCAGGGTCCTCCCTCACAAGGAGCTGACACCCACCCCAAGGATTTGCACCAGCGAAGGGCCGGCCCACAGGGCCCAGAGCTGTGCCCTCACGGGCAGCCAGGAAGAGCGGCCTTTTTGTGAGCACGTGGACGAGCCCAGCCAGGCCCTGGGCAGTGCCCCAGAACCCAGATGGAGGTGCATCTGGTCTTTCTATTTTCAGTCCAGAGGGAGGGGCCATGAAGCATCGCCAGGTTGGGGCTGCCTGCAGCAGAGATGGGGTCACACTGGCCGGGGGCTCCCACTAGGGCCTGGAAGGTGGGTCCCAAGAACACCAGCTTCAGAAAAATCCATGGGCCCGCTTCCCATAGAGGCGCTGGCCCCGCCATCGGGCCACAAGGATGTCAATGTCACTTCCTCTCAAGCGCTCAAGAAAAAACAGACTGGCCTAATCATTTACACATGCTGCTCTGGGGAGCTGAGGGGGGGGGGCCACAGCGGCCCTCCTTGTGAAAGAAAATATATTCCAACATTGCTGTCACGACTGTAGCCCTAATTGCAGGGCTGTGTAGGCAGCTTCCTGGGCACCCGTCCCGGGATATAATTTTCCATGAGGATAAGGTACCCGAGGCCCCGTCCCGGGCTGGGAGAACTTGGAATCCTTCTCCCTCTGATTCTCTTTCCCCTTTTGGCCAAGCAACCATGCGACAGGGCACTGAATGTATCTGCTTCTGTTTTTTTGTTTGAAATAAAGAAACTTGAGTCAAGAGAAAGAGAGAGAAATTGAAGGAAAGGCAGTCTGGCTCTTGCAAAACCCAAAACCTGAGAAATTAAGACCAGAGTTTTACCTTGGGCAAGGTACTTCTCCGGGCCTCAGTTTTCTCCTCTGTAACATGGGGTGATAACAGAAGCCACCTCACAGGGTTGTTGGCAGAGTTACCCTCCATAAATGAGCGCTGTGGTGTATACGCTGGAAAAACAGAGAGCGAGCGGTGGAGTTTAGGGAATTCAAAATACTCCCTGTTCTGGGGTGAAATTGCACATTCCCTCCTCAGAGAACCTGGCTCCTCCCCTTGTCCCTTCCAAGCCCACACTCCTTGGGCACCAGCTGGGGACCAAAGCTCATGCACCTCTGCTGCCTGCCACTGGAGGGCGCTGTGGGGTCCCCGCCAGGCACAGAGCTGGGAGAACAAGGGCCCTCTCCCGCACAGATCGCCAGAGACGGCCGCAGGTTCCTGACCCAAAGACAAAGAAACAAGCAAATCCCAAATCACCAGCAGGGGTCACAGCATAAAAATCAGCACAAGCCTTTTGGGAAATGTACCAACAGCCACGAAAACGTTGCATGCTTTCACGCAGTAATTCTACCTCTAAGCCACACTTCAAAAAATAATCCACAGTGGGGTGGGGGGGTGGAAGCAACGTGTGCCAAGATGGATGTTTATCATATATTTTCATAGATGCAGTGTAAAAATTCTGGGAAGACCCAAAGCAAGTTGTAAATACTTTAAATTTGATAATGGCTCACAATCCGCTTGTCTCTATGTTTTCTGTAATGAGACTAATAACCTCCTAGGGAAGCAGAACAAGCAGGCCCATGTGATCATCTCAACTACATGAGAAGCTCTTTGAAATGAAAAAAACGTGCTTTCTTCCCTTTTATGTCCCCCTTGGTGCCTCAGTCAGAGCTGGACTCGTCTTTTCCATACCTATTGGTAAGTGAGTCCCCCATCCAAAGCTCTCCTCTCTGCTCCTGTTATCCCACCATTAGTCCTTCAGGTCTTGAAGCTTTGTGGTCGTCAGGAATTCCCTTCTCTATTGCAAGTGCTGGAAAGAGCATGTTTGAGAACTTCTTAAGCTCTTAGTTCACACCTTAGAAGAAGTGGGAATGGATCAAGCTTGGGATATAAGGAGTCAGGAGTGGGCACCTTGAAACTGGAAGGTGCACTTGATAAAGTGGTGTGGATGACATAATTCTAAGATGGTCCCATGATTCCCCCCCCCCCCCAGGGAGACAAGCACTTTGTAATCCCCTCTCCTTGGGTAGGGGTGGAACCTCTGACTTGCTTCTAACCAATAGAATATGGTGAAGATGAAGGGATTTAGCAGATGTGATTAAGGTCCCTAATCAGTGGACTTTGACTAATCTGAAGGGAGATTATCCTTGGTGGGCCTAACTTAACCAGGTGAAACCTTTAAAAGAGAGTCCAGGTCTTCCCTGAAAGAGATCCAGAGCAGAGAGATGCATTCCCACCAGCCTTGAGAAACAAACAGCTGTGCTGTGACCTGCCTGTGGAGGAGGTGGCCCCCAGCAGCCAAGGGCCTCATTCTTACCGCCACAAGGAACCCAATCCTGCCTGCAATCTGAATGAGCTCAGAATAGGATACTGAGCTCCAGATGAGACATCAGCTGAGGACTCCTTGACTGCAGCCTGTGAGACCCTGAGCAGAGAACCCAGTTAAGCTGTGCCCAGACTCCTGACCTATAGAAACCGTAAGACCATAAATAGGTGTTGTTTTCTCTCTTTCTTTTTTTCTCTTTTGGCTGCACCGAGCAGCTTGCAGGATCTTAGTTCCCTGACCAGGAAACCAGGGATGGAACCCATGCCACCTGATGTGGAAGCACAGAGTCCTAACCACTGGACCACCAGGGAATTCCCTGGGTGTTGTTTTCCGCTGCTATGTTCGTGGCAACTTGTTATCCAGCGTAGAAAACCAATGCAGATGGAGATGGAGCTTGGAAGTCCTCTTGAGCTTGGCCTCCCTCTTGCCCACAGCACACCCAAAGAACCTCGGGACCCATGACAGAGGAGACTTGACGCCTCTGCTCAAATTTTCTGCCATCTTATCACTTTCCAGGCCATTCTGCATAAGCCAACAGATTAGTTGCCCTAAAACACAGCTTTGGGACTTCCATGGTGGCGCTGTGGTTAAGAATCTGCCTGTCAATGCAGGGGACACAGGTTCGAGCCCTGGTCTGGGAAGATCCCACATGCTGCGGAGCAACTAAGCCAGTGCGCCACAACTACTGAGCCTGCGCTCTAGAGCCCGTGAGCCACAACTACTGAGCCTGTGTGCCACAGCTACTGAAGCCCATGTGCCTAGAGCCCGTGCTCTGCAACAAGAAAAGCCACTGCAATGAGAAGCCCGCGCACCGCAACGAAGAGCGGCCCCCTCTCGCCACAACTAGAGAAAGCCCGTGCGCAGCAACGAAGGCCCAAGGCAGCCAAAAATAAAAACAAATTAAAAAACAAACAAAAAAAACACAGCCTTGATCATGTCCCTCTCCTGCCTAAAGCCTTCTGGGGCTCCCCAAGGCCCTCCCAACAAAGTACCATCACCCAGGCCAGGTGTTTGAGGTCCTAGCATCCACCCCTTAAACCCGCCTTGTCCCCTACTCCAGATTATTCAGACAATCCTGACAACTCAGTCCCCTCCTCCTACTGTCCCCCTGCAGCAACATCCTGCCCACCCAGTCCCACTCTGCCAGTGAAAATGTATTCCCCAGAGGGTTACAATGTAGTGTCAACTTTTTTAAAAAAGCAAGTTAAATTCTAGACAGAAGATGCATTGGCATGTCTGGGGAGATGTGTGTTGCTTGAAAAAGAATAATTCAACGTTGTAATTTTATATTTGGAAAATGAAAAGAAAAACCCTATTATTTTCATAATTCAAACTTTAAAAAGTGAAGCTACTCAACATGTTCTTGGCGGGCACACATACCAAGAGAAGCAACCACTGTCTCATGAGTGGCCACACGGCAGGATCCCCAGGGAGGAGAGGTAATATATAAAATATAAATATTATATATTTAATAGGCATAGATATATACATATTACGTATATTGCATATAATTTGTATGTGTATTTAATATGCATAGTTTAAAAATCTGGAAGGTCATAAACCATAGCGTGAACAGTTGTTTTCTCAGGAATGTGGGATTGTGGGTGGTCTCTATTCTTTATATACACACTTGTAAATTTCCCTACTTGGGTTCTAAAAATTGACAAAACTTTTTAGAGCTCTATCCAAATTGGAACCATCTTTTTGGAAAACAGTATATTACCACAAGTCTTAAAAACAGGCATGCCTTTTGGACCAGTGATTTTACTTCTAGTAACGTACCTGAAAGTAATAGATCTGCACTGAGATTTATGTACAAAGGTGCCCATGAAAGCATTGCTTGCGCTGATGCAGACTGGGAAATTAATTATCCAACAATAAGGGCAGATTAAATAAACGATGAGGGTACCCGGGATGATGGAGTGCCAGGGAGCTGTTAAAATTCATGGTATTGACCATCAAAAGCCCTGGGAGGAAGGGCAGATGTATTATTAGGGAAAATCTCAAGTGATGATAAAAAGGCCAGGCTGTGAGACCCTGAGCACAGATGCCACCCACATCTGTGACACACCGACGACATCTCCCCAAAGACTCGATCCATACTTTTTGTTGTGGAATTCCATCCTGGATAGAAACAGTTCGGAATCCCTATCTCTACACTATGTGTACACACACACACACATACATTTTACACATCATTCATTCACTTAATAGAAACGCCTTAGAAGCCAGGTGCTCTTCCAAGACCTGGGGACACAGGCACGGCAAGAATAACACAGACCCAAATCCCTGTCCCCCTGGAGTGCACATTCTAGAGGGAGAGATGGAGAGTGAAGAAGGTGCGGGAAGATGGCACGGGGCCTTGCCAGCCTCGACTGGGTAGGGGGAAGCCACCGGAGGACTGGCACACAGAAGCCTCTGGCCCTGGGTGGGGAGTAGACGGTGGGGGCCAAGGGTGGATGGTGGATGCAGGTATCCAGTTGGGAGCTGTTGCAATGACCTGGAGCGTGACCAGGACAACTGCATGGTGAGAATACAGGAAGCTTTTATTTTCTTCTTTGAGCTTTTCTATAGTTTCTAAACCTCTGATAGTGACCATTACTTGTGGGTACCTGTAATTAACAGTTTAAAATCTCATCCACCTTTCAGCTTCCAACTCAAAGGATGCCTCTCCAGGGAATCCTGCCTGGGTTCCCAGCCACCCGGACACACACCCCTGTTCTGTGACTGCCCAAGGCCCAGCGCACCTGGAATAAGAAGGGGTCCATCTTTCCGCCCTAGCCAGCCTGGAAGCCCATTCCTGAGGCCAATGGCCTCCCAGGGACACACACAGAAACCCCAGGAGCCCTTAATTCTGTGGAAATTAAGGGGGTCCCCAGGTTCTGTCCCTGCCTCCAGGACTAAAACCAGGCCCCTTTGTCCTCTCATCTTTGCCTGTTCCTCCAAGTCTGTCACATACCAGGGAGGCTCTTGGAAGCCTGGAGACAAGGAATCCATTAAACGAGGGAGCCCCAGTGGTTCCCCAGAGGGGCCCTCATAGGAGACTGGGGAGCCCAGGTGGACAGGGCACACCAGCCATCACCTGTCTTGGCCTTCCTCCTTAGAAGTGTGTGTACTTAGGACTTCCCTGATGGTGCAGTGGTTAAGAATCCACCTGCCAATGCAGTGGACAGGGGTTCGAGCCCTGGTCCGGGAAGATCCCACGTGCTGTGGAGCAACTAACCCCGTGCGCCACAGCTACTGAGCCTGTGCTCTAGAGCCCACGCGCCACAACTACTGAGCCCGCGTGCCACAACTACTGAAGCCCGCGCACCTAGAGCCCGTGCTCTGCAAAAAGAGAAGCCACCGCAATGAGAAGCCCGCGCACCACAACAAAGAATAGCTCCCACTCGCCGCAACTAGAGAAAGCCCGCGTGTAGCAACGAAGACCCCACGCAGCCAAAAATAAATAAGTTTATTTTAAAAAAAAAAAAAAAAAGAAGTGTGTGTACCCGGGTGGGGGTGAAAGGTTCTATAGCATTAGGGCCAAACTGGCAACATTTTGAGGAGAGGGCCCCTAACTCACAGACCAGGGCCCTGACCCTGGGGTCTGTGTGATACCCCAGGCTGGCTCTGGGCTTTCCTGATCACTCGGAGCCCAGAAGAAGTTGCCCCCAGCCACCAGGCTCCAGTCAGGGGCAGCTCCGGTTTCCCAAGCCTGGGCTGGGCCTCAAAGTCCTTGCCTGCCCCCAGGGCTGTGGTTCCGGAGGCCCCAGGCTGCTGCTCAGCACTGCCCTGCCCCCCAGCACTACCCACACTTCGCACCACCCACAGCCCAGGGTCAGGAGGAGGCAGCCCAAGAGGGCGCCCCGCATCTGGATGGGGTGCGATCGAGGCGAAGTCAGAGGAACTCACCGGCGCCCAGGATGGCCTGGGGCGGGGTGTGGGTGGGGCTTCTGGCCAGGCCAGCCCACCCGCATCGTCTCACCTGCTGTGCTCGCTTTGCCGCTGCCCAAGAAAGGGGCGCTGTGGTTCAGCCCCAGGGGCAGCTGCTCCGGGAAGCCGCCCCCAGCTCTTCCCCATCCTGGAGGGTTCCGGGTCTACCCTGGAAACATCGCCCGGCTCCTGCCAGCTGCCCCTCCCTGCCGTCAGGCTGCGCCTGCGTCTTCCCGGCCCCTCCAGAAACTGGAGGGACAGCTGGGCACTGTCTGCGTCAGTTTGGGAACAAGAGCCAGTGCCCAGCTGTCAACCTCACCATGCTGCCTTCCATGTGGCTTCTCGGAAGTCCTCTTGGGACACAGACCCACGTCACTAACCCCTCGCCCACTTCTCCTCACCCTGGCTCTGAACCCACCCCACAAGGCCCCAAGGCCTTGAATGAGCCCCTTTCCGCCCACCCCCCCTCCCACACGCCCCCCGCCACTTCCCAGGCACAAGACCCCAGGGGGCTGAGCTCTGCTCATCTTTCCTCAGCTGGATTGGACACGCCCCCAAAGCCGCTCTGACTTACGCCCATGGCAGGCGAGCTGTCACGTCCCCTAGGAAGCCCCTCCCCAGCAGGGGTTAGAGGCCCTCCCTGTGCTCCCACTGCCCACCCCCCCTTAGGGCACTGAGTACTTGGAGTTGTCACTGTCTGATGTCCTGCCGTCCCCCCACCCTGTTTGCGGCTCAGCATCTGAGGGGTCCCGGGGGCCGGGGCAGGGAGTGAATGATGGGCCAGTGCACAAGGGGCTGCTGTCTCTGCAGTTCCGAGGAGCTGCCCCCTCCCTCGGTCCCAGGGTCACATGGTCCCTGTGGGTATCGGATGCCCTCCTCACCCGGGTCTGAGCTGGGCACTTTGCCCTCTCAGTCCCTCTTTCCCTGGTCCGGGAAGAGCCCACGGTCCGGGAAGGGAAAGTATTAAAACACAAGCACACATCCTGGGTCTACTCCTCTTTTATCGCATCCCAGCTCAGGGATGTTGGGCAAGTTACAGCTCCTTCCTGAGCCTTACTTTCCTCATCAAAAAGCAGAAATACCTCCTTCCTGGGGTGGAGGATCAAGTGGAAAAAAATTTGTGAATACCGTGCTCAGCCAATGCTTAGCAAACAGCAGACACTGAATACAGGGACATGCGCTTTCTGTTTCCAGATGTGCAGCTGCCGCCCCAGAACAGAGGCTCATCTCACCACCAGGAAGCAATGCTACCCATCCCACCTCCTAGCACAGCCGGGCAGGGGGGCCGACTCGGATTTCTAGTGAGGCCTGGGGAACCCTGGGTCCCCAGTGAGGCCCCCACTAGGCAGACCCATCAGTCCGCGGGGGCAGAAGCTCGGGGGCTGCAGGGCTGTGAGAGGAGGCCATGCCCAGGTGCGAGGGGGGCTTCCCTAGATCCTGGAGGAAAGGGGCAGCGCTGGGGAGGGGGTCTGGGGAAAGGCAGGACCGCACAATGGTTAGAGCAGTTTGGGGGAGCCAGACAGGAGGGGTTCAGAGCTGATCTCACACTGCAGGGAGTCCACCTTGAGCCTCGGTTTCCTCATGTGTAAAAATGGGCTTGACTGACCATCTTACTGGCCCACGGCAGGAGGCGGGAGGGTGTCTCCCAGCAGCCTGCTTGCTTTCTGCATGATTCAGCACCCTCGTCTGGGTGGGTTTGTGTGTTTGCCAGAGACTGTGTCTTGTCAGTTTCGCCCCAGACACAGACCCGCAAGAGTGCCAGGCGAGCCGGATCCCCAGCCAGCCTGGGCGGTGGTGGATGCCAGGAACCAGCCGCCAGGGGGCCAAGCTGGTCAGACACTTCATTAATGACTAAAGCCACATGCTCTTAACAGCAAGAGTCCAGGAGAGACACATGATTCCCCGCAGGGATGCACATTTGCGGTTTTCAAGCCTCGCAAATACCGAAGGAGTCAAAATTTCCTTTTAGCGGTTGGTCCTTCAAAGCCCGTTGTCCTTGAATGACAGCCCTTCGGAGCAACTAAAGCCTCGGGAAGAGAAGGCCGACCCTACTGTGGGCCCTTCCCATCGGCACCTGTGCCAAAGACAGAAGCATGCAGCAAAGGAATGCGGCACAGGGAAGCGTCAACAGGGCACAAAGGAGCACAACCCTTCTCCCACCGGGGGAGAAACTCCCAGCCTGCCGGTCCTGGGCCCTCCCCTAGAGGGAACTGGCAGTGGGCCCCAGGCCCGGCCATTGCTGGGCTCACAGGAACTTTCTAAAAATGCAGATGCTCAGATGCTCAGGCTCCCCTCTAGAGCAGCTAAATCAGCATCTCTGGGGTGCAGGTGAGAAGTCCTTATTTATTACAGCCCTGGATTCAGAGGGTCATTAGGTTCAGAAACCTGAACTGAGTCTCTGCTCACCCTTCCCAGACTTGGGGAGGAAGAGGGAGGGATACTTTTCATGCTCTGTTCTTTAAGTGGAAGGATTTTCTATCAGTCGTGACAACCAGTCTCTAAACAGTTCCAATCGGTGGCTTCACCCAGGAATCCAGCTGGTTGCCAGGATACCAGGTCCCGGGGCCTATCACAATCTCAGAGGGGCACCTGGTCTCCCGGTGGCTCGTGGCCAGGGGTCTGGCGGCCGAGGAAGTGTCAGCGGCTGGTCACAGGTGGCGAGCTGCTTCCCAGACGATCTGCAGGGCCATGGAGGCGCAGGGAAGCTGGGCCAGGGTGTAGGCCAGAGAGCGGGTGGGCGCCCGCAGCTTCCCCAGGTAGGCCACGGTGTGCACCATGCGGCCCAGGAAGACGACCAGGAAGTGCACCCAGGCAACGAAGGGGTCAGGCCCCAAGAAGGAGTAGACGAAGCCCAGGAACAGGAAGGGGTAGATGGTCTCCATGTCATTCCGGTGGGCTCTGGGAAGGCAAGGGGGTGCAGTCAGCCAGGAGTCGGCTTTGAGAATGTCCTGGAAGCTGAGACCCTCTGCCCTGAAAGGCCCCACACCCCTGGGGACCATCTCGGGGGTGCCAGACTCACGTCCGTCATGGCCAAGACAAGGAGATACCCCAGAGGCAGGGGCGACGGTGACTCCAAGCTTGTGCCGGTGAGCAGCTCAGAAAGTGAACCCTGTTAGCAGACCGGGAGCCACGAAGGGCTGCTGGTTGGTTTTCTTACCAACCCCAGGGCTCGCCAAGACGCAGCCCCTGCCATGGTCTCCCCTATCTTCCCCTCTGGCCTTGGACACCAGGCAGGAACAGTGGGGCTCAGTGGGGTTGAGTGAAAGCTGGGGTGGAGCCTAGGTCTGCCTCCAGCCCCTGCTCTTTTATTTATTTTTTTTAAATTTTGGCCACGCCGCGCAGCTTGCAGGATCTCAGTTCCCTGACCAGGAATTGAACCCGGGCCACAGTAGTGAAAGCACCAAGTCTTAACCACTAGACCGCCAGGAAGCTCCCCAGCCCGTGCTCTTTACCACCAAGGCAGGGCTTTTCTGAGGCCGTCCTCCTTCCAAATGCAGGTTCCTGGGCCCTCCCCAGCGGGATGGGCTGAGAACATGCATCTGAAATCCACGCCTGGCTCTGTCTTCTTCTGCCCCTAAATCTAAGCAAACCCTTCCTCTTCTCAGGGATAATAAGGACAACTTGCACTCACTGGAGCCAGCCAATCGCCGGACAGCGGCGAAGCTCTGTTTCATCCGCCCTATCCTGTTTCTTCCTTTGTTTAAAATATCAAGTGTGTGAGTATATGTGGTGGTGGGGGGGAGGGGCGGCTGTGTATAACCCTGCCATAAAAAAATGACCGACAAAGAAAACTCATCCACTTCTGCTCAGAGTTGGTTCACATCTTCCATGATTCCTACTAATGGGCAGCTTCCTCTGTGGAGGGTGGGGAGGTCAAGTCCCATAAATTAGACACTGAGCAAATGACCAAAGCCAGAGATGGCATGTTGGAAGCGCAAATAAACAGGAACGCGGTGCCTGGGCTGTGACCTCCCCCAAGGACAGGCCACGTGTGTGAGGCACGGGCACGCTTCTAGAACTGAAGCCCCTTCTCCAAGCCTTCCAGCTGGAGTGCATTTCACCAACGCTGCACTAACGGGCCAAGCCCAGCCCAGCAGCCCCTGTGTGGGGACCTGCCGCGGAGTCCTCCTCTTCCCTGCCACTTGCAAGGACCTCAGGCAAGGGCCAGGGTATGTGGACGCTAGGAATTGGGCAGGGCAGAGGGGAGAAGCACTCAGCAACCCAGGGCTGAGAGGGGTCTCTGTGGCATGACTAGGGTGGGTGTAGTCAGGGAAGGAGACGTTGTACTGAAGCCTGAATGATGAGGGGCCATCTGTGCAGGGGAAGAACTCTCCAGGGAGAAGCATGGGCGTGTGCAAAGGCCCTGAGGTGGGAATGAGCATTGCGTGTTCAAGGCTCAGAAAAGTGACCCAAGTGGCTGAAGTGTGGCACGTAAGAGGGAGGGAGACAGGATAAGAGGGGGAGAGGGGGCTCATGAAGCAGGGTAAGGGGTCTGGAATTCAATCTGAGTGTACAAAAGCTCCCATAAACCCAGCAGGGCCTGGATCTTAGGTCAAACTCAGGACACAGCAGTTGGTGTCTCTGTCCCCATAACCTGGAGCCAACATGAGTCTTCCTTCTCCTTTATTCCCAAAGCTTGACCTTGGGACACAGCCCCAGGGAAAGCAAGTCTACAGCAGGGCAGGTCTCACCAGCTGGGGGAAATACTGCTGGATGCCCATGTGAGAGAAGCAGGCCGTGGCCGGATCATGGCTACAGCGATGAAGAGGGGGAAGCTGAGGACTGGGGCCATTTCAATTCCTCGGTCGAGCAAGTCCCTTACCTTACTGGGGAAGAGGCAGCAACTGTTGCTCTAAAATCATGCTATTTATCCCCATGCTATGGAGATACATCTGTGTACACCAACATCCCCTAACATGCTATGAGACAGACACCTTGGAAAACCTATTTTACGTTAAGTCAGGGTGTCCTAGAAGGTGGTCTTCCTCCCACAGGTTGACTCATGAGATGGTACCAGCTGGGAGTATTTTTGTCATGTTGTATATTTCTCGGCAAGTTTCAGGAAAAGCGTAACTAGGGCCTGAAACCCATTCAATGAGACACTTCTCCTTAAAGTATGTATTTATATTCTAAGAGTGAGTCACTTTTTAGAAAGCTGTTAAGAGGATCGTCGGCCAAACCCCACAGCACAGGTGAGGGAAAGAAGTCGGGGGACACCAGGCAGAGAAGAGGAATAAATATGGGAGGGGCAGCCCTCCCTCCAGGCTCCAGCAACTGGGACTAGAGGATTCAGAGGTCACCTTTGAGGGAGGAGAGGTGGCTGGGAGCTGAGAAAGCCCCTCAGCCCCTGGGGTGCCCAGTCCCCACGGAAACTGCCACGGGGCCCCCACGAAGCCACAAGTGGTGCCGAGGACAGGCGTGATGCCAAGAAAACTCATTCCTCTCCTCCCCGCCACCCCTACCCCAGCATCCGAATTGAGAGACATGGAGGGAGTCACGTACCAGAGAGATGCTTGGGCAAAATGTGTCATTCCACTAATGACCAGTTTTTTAAGGTAAAAACCACTCAGAGCAAATTCCCGCTAGACTGGACTTGCATGACTCCCTGCAGCATCAGGCCTGCCTCTCCCGTGAACAGACACTGCAACACCGGCTGCCTTTTATTGCATCAGATGACAGGACTGCGGAGAGAGCCCTACAGTTCCCCCCAGGCCTCCTGGGCAGGGACAGCTGCTGGCAGCCCCGCTAGCTCTCTCCTCTTCCCTCCCCAGGCTCTCCATCTGCACAGGTGATTTCCTTGAATTCAGGTTTGATATGAGGTGAAGCCTGCTTAGTTTTAAAGGCAGGTTATAAAATAGAGTTAAACCGCCTTCTTGAAAGGAGAGCAGAGCCCATATCGATGGCCTGGGCTCAGTGGCAGCTCAGCCGTCACGAGCGATGCGGCCTTGGCAAACCCGCTTCTTCCTCTATAGATGCTAGTACCGCCCTTGGAAGCCTATCGGGAGGCAGAGTGGGTTGGTTCCTATAAAGTGCTTAGAACACTGCCTGGCACGGAGTAGTTTTGCCCCAACTTAGCTGCCATCTTCTTTGTCATTGTCACCATCACCACCAGCCCTGTCCCGGACATGATTGCTAAAGCTAATTTCAGCTCTTGGTTTTGCCAGAATCCCAGCACCCTCAGACGCCCAGGCCAAATTAATAAACATTTTACGGTGCGAGGCTAGCAGCCTCGCACCTCCCCAAGGGTGCTCGTTAGACCCCTGGCCTCGGGCAAGTCTCTGTCTCTGGACCTCTGTTCACCATCCACAAAATAATGTGTTTGGTTGGGGTCTTAAAGGACTTCTAGGGCTGAGATTGTGTGACCCAATCTCCTGACAAACCAGTTCACTCAGATTAAGTCTCCACACCACACTCCAAATAATCAGAAATATCTCAGAGTTTGGGTCAAGTGTTTGTCTTCCTTCCTCGGGACCACGCAGAGACACACGCCCCCGCCGGCCCCAATGAAGTTGCATATTCACATAAACTCAGAATCTGGCCCAAACCTACATTGCCGGGAGACTTCAACAGGAATCACTAAAAGGACGTGGCTGGGTTTCATCATTTTCCTCGAAACCTGGTTCCTGACGCTCTCCCAGAGCTGGTCTCACATTTGGGCTCCAGCCTGTGCAAATCTGCAAGGCAGATCTGCGCTCCAAGAACTGAGACCAAAGTGCTTTCCTGTTTGTGCAGAAGGCGGCCCTGGTTGCACTAAAACCTCTGGTCTAATATTTAACTCACTTTTGCTTCCAGGGCATCTCCTGTCAGGTTCCAGCCAGTTCTCCGGTAGCGGATGGCAGGATGTGTGATTCTCTGCACCCTCGAGGTTCCATGATGTTATGTAAAGTCAGCAGGAGCCCTGGGGCCCCAGGAACCCCCAGGTCCGGCATAGTAAGCCCCAGTAAATGACAGTACATGGAAGGTCACCAACAACACTCACCAAATGAATATGACATTATTAGCTAAGAGGTGCTCAAAGGGTGCTGAATTGGGCACTATTTACGAGAGCCAGGTTACGCAAGCAACCTAAATGCCCATCGACAGACGAATGGATAAAGAAGATGTGGTACATATATACAATGGAATATTACTCAGCCATAAAAAGGAATGAAATTGGGTCATTTGTAGAGACGTGGATGGATCTAGAGACTGTCATACAGAGTGAAGTTAAGTCAGAAAGAGAAAAACAAATATTGTGTATTAACGCATATATGTGGAACCTAGAAAAATGGTACAGATGAACCGGTTGGCAAGGCAGAAATAGAGACACAGATGTAGAGAACAAACGTATGGACACCAGGGGGGAAAGCGGCGGGGGGGTGGGGGGGGTGGATGAATTGGGTGATAGAGATTGACATGTATACACTAATATGTATAAAATGGATAACTAACAAGAACCTGCTGTATAAAAAATAAATAAAATAGGGCTTCCCTGGTGGCGCAGTGGTCGAGAGTCTGCCTGCCGATGCAGGGGACACAGGTTCGTGCACTGGTCCGGGAGGATCCCACATGCCGCGGAGCGGCTGGGCCCGTGAGCCATGGCCGCTGAGCCTGCGCGTCCGGAGCCTGTGCTCCGCAATGGGAGAGGCCACAACAGTGAGAGGCCCGCATACCGCAAAAAAATAATAATAATAAAAAATAAATAAATAAAATTCAGGGACTTCCCTGGTGGCAGAGTGGTTAAGAATCTGCCTGCCAATGCGGGGGCACGGGTTTGAGCCCTGGTCCGAGAAGATCCCACATGCTGCGGAGCAGCTAAGCCTGTGCGCCACAACTATTGAGCCTGCGCGCCTAGAGCCCATGCTCCGCAACAAGAGAAGCCACCGCAATGAGAAGCCCATGCACCGCATCGAAGAGTAGCCCCCTCTTGCTGCAACTAGAGAAAGCCCGCGCGCAGCAATGAAGACCCAACGCAGCCATAAATAAATAAATAGATAGATAGATAGAATCCGCCTGCCAGTGCAGGGGACACAGGTTCGAGCCCTGGTCCAGGAAGATTCCACATGCCGCGGAGCAGCTAAGCCCACGCGCCACAACTACTGAAGCCCGCGTGCCTAAAGCCCGTGCTCCGCCACAAGAGAAGCCACTGCAATGAGAAGCGCGCGCACCGCAAGGAAGAGTAGCGCCCGCTCACCGCAACTAGAGAAAGCCCGCACGCAGCAACGAGGACCCAACACAGCCAAAAATAATAATAATAATAAATTAATTAATTTAAAAAATAAAAGAAAAATGTTGAATTGGGGAATTCCCTGGTGGTCCAGTGGTTAAGACTGGGGTGTTTTCACTGCCGGGGGGCCCGGTTTTGATCCCTGGTTGGGGAACTAAGATCCCACAAGTTATGCGGTACAGCCAAAAAAAAAAAAAAGTGCTGAATTGAATTTCAGCTACTTGAGTATGAGCACTGTAGATGACGTGTCCTTTTGTTCAGAAATGAAAATTGTGTTGGGTGGGTGGAGACATCGTGGCACCACACGGGTCTGTGGTCTCTCCCTGGCATGGTTGCAGCCAATAAAAACAGTGTTCATGACCCTATGTAAACACCCCTGTGCCACAAGTAACACAAGTTTTGCTACACAGACCTCTCACCCCTTGGGAGAAGCCAAGCACTCCTCTGGGTGGCTGCCCTGAGCTGGCTTGGCAACCGGCTGCCCCTGCTACTCATCACACCCTTCTCCACTGCCCAGGAGAGTCATGCCAACCGGGTGGCATGAGGGTCACCGGTATGGATTCGTGTATGGGTGAGGCTTTTGTTCACCAAGTACAACGAGTGCTTAGCGCAGTAGCTAGCGCATGGTCAGTGCTCGTTGAATGTTGAATGAACGGATAGATGGATGGATGGATGGACCTCGTATGAAGGACTATATACTGTAGTTACATTAGAAAGGATGAAATAGCAATGAATTTCACTTTCTACATTACACATTTCTGTAATTTTTAAAAACCACAAGTACATGTTATTTTCAATGGCCAAGAAAAATAAAAGAATCTCTATTATTTATACCACTTGCTCCCACCCATTTCTGCCGGTGATTCATGGGAATGCGACAAGAACTAGGTGAGGGCTTGTGTCTGTCTCACTCCTGTCCAGCTACCCATCCTCCCCACACCCATCCCACGCCTGCTGACAACCCCCATCCCCTGGGAGTGCTTCCTCCTGGCTCTCCAGCCCATTGGTGTAAAACTGCAGAGAGGAAACTGCTAAAATACCCACCACTGAGACTGGCTACGTGAAATTAACCTTTAGTCTCTGATGGAATCTTACACAGCCTTTATTTATTTATGTATTTATGGCCCCACATGTGGCTTGTGGATCTCAGTTCCCTGATGAGGGATTGAACCTGGGCCACGTCAGTGAAAGCGCTGAGTCCCAGGCACTGCACCGCCAGGGAACTCCCTCTGCATCCCTTTTGTAAGAATCACTTTTCGAGTAGTATTTACTGACATGGAAAGTGCTCATGAAATAATTAACTGAAAAAAAATCAGAACGCCCAGTTGGGTGTACCATGCACACCTAGTGTTATGAAAAATATTTAGGCGACAAAGAGGAGATAGATGCACATGTTAACAGTGACAAGAATTGTGAGTGGTTTTCCCCTTTTTGCTCTATGTATTTTCAGTATTAACCAAATTGTTTGCAATGAATAGTTCTGAGTTTTATAATAAGAAAAATTGCTTTAGATTGACTGGGGGATGCTAAGCATATGAAAAACCGTTCAACTTCACTCAGAAATGCGAAGTAGGGAATTCCCTGGCAGTCCAGTGGTTTGGACTCCGTGCTCTCACTGCTGAGGGCCTGAGTTCGATCCCTGGTCAGGGAACTAAAATCCCATAAGGTGCACAGCACAGCCAAAAAAAAAAAAAAAAAAAGAGAAATGCAAAGTAAAATTGAAATGTGATGTACATTTTCACCCATCATGTTGGCAAGGATCCACCCAAAAGTGGATACAGAGTTAGCAGGGTCGGAGACACATCTCACACACCAGTTGTGGGACTAGATTTGTGTACCATTTGACAGTATTTCTTACCATTTGATTGCAGCCTGCAGTTTTGCTCACACTGACGCACAAAGGAAAATGAAAGAAGTTTTGATGCACTCTGCTCATAACACAGAAAGACTTAGAACAGCCTAAATGCCATCGGAGGGTAAGTGGTTGGATCAGCTACAGACCATCTATTTAATAGAGAAGTGGTGTAAATACTACAGTGCCGGTGAAATGAACGAGGCCCCTCTATGGGCTGATATGAAACAATTTCTGTTATGTGAAAAAAGGACAGTATAAATCAGTGGGTAAAGAGTGATCCTTTGGGGGTAAAAAGGAAAAAGCATAGCGTGTGTGTAGTAAATGCAGGAAAAGTGTCTCGGAGAAGCTGCATAAGACATTGGTAACAGCACTGGCCCCTGGTGAGCAGATCTGGGCAGGACCTGCAGGTCAGAGGTGAGAGAGAGACTGAAATTGCACTGAATATCCTTTTCTAACTTTGTCATCCTGAGCCACGAGCACATATTACTTTTCCACGAGTAACTAGAACTTAAAGTAATGAATAAATGAAAACAGTCTAAGAGGATCTGGAAGGCAGAAGACCTAGGCCCCCTGGGCATCCTCCAAGCCCCCGTGTTCAGAAGAGGGCCCGAAAGGACAGGCCACGATCAGGCTGAGGGCCAGTGGTACTTGCCTGAGACAACGTTCCACATCTGGGTCGCTCCGGCAATACTGGAGGCCTCCGTGTCTCTGAGCATCCTCAGGGTTGGCAAAAGCCTGGAATACATCAGCAGAGAATTACTGTTCATGAGATGGACGGCCCAGTCGACTAGGTCCGCGGCGATGCAGGCAGGCACATACGTGTCCATTCACCAGCATCCATGAACTCTTACTGCGTGTGAAGTGCTGGAGACTCACCGTGAACAAGGCTGCTATGGACAAAATGTTTCTGTCCCTGCAAATTTCTTATGTTGAAGCCTAACCCCCAGTGTGATGCCTTTAAGGAGGCAGTTAGGTCATAAGGGTGGGGCTCTCTTGAATGAGATTAGCACTCTTATAAGAGACCCCAGAGAGCTGCCTCACCCCTTTGCCAAGTGAGGACACAGCAAGAAGATAGCCATCTATGGACCAGAAAGTAGGCCCTCATCAGGCACCACCTCTGCCGGTTCCTTGACCTCGGACTTCCCAGCTTCCAGAACGGTGAGAAGTAAATTTTTGTGGCTGATAAGCCACCCAGTCTCTGGCATTTTGTTGTATAGCAGCCGGAAAAGACTAAGAAAAAGGCCCTCCTATCTCTGCTCTTGTGAAGCCCACAGTGTAATGAGGGAATTGCCAATGAACCAGGGAAGACCAGGTGGTGAGTGTTGAGAAACAGAAGACTGGGTTTGCTTTGAGAATGTTCACAGGAGACCCAACCAAGGCTGGGGATCAGAGAAGGCTTCTCTGAGGCAGTGACAGTAAAGCTGAGGCTTGAAGGATGCATCAACCTTAACCAGAAGAAGGGAGGGTTATAGCAATAGCATACGGAACAGCATGTGCAAAGGCCCTGGGGTCAGAAGAAGAGCATGTATGAAGAATGAAAAACCAGCATGGCTGGAGCATAGACAGCAAGGGACAGAGTTCCAAGATAAAGTTGCAGGGGTCAGCAGGGGTCCTGGAGGCAGGAGCCTAAGCATTTAAACTTTGAACTAAGAGCAATGAGAGGGTCTTGACAGGTCCCGGTGAGAAACTCAGCTCCACACCGACTAACTGCAGGTTTCTGAACTTCCCTGGGTCTCAGCTTCCTCATCTGTGAATTCCAGATCAAATGAGGTTCATCTACCACATGAAGAGCAAAGGAGAGAAGTGGAGACGCCCCAGCACAGCGCCAGGAGGGCGCTTGCTCGGTGAATTGTCAGTGCAAAAGAGGGACTTGAGGTCACACTCAGGTCATTGGAGGTCACACCCATCGCTCTTGCTGCACTGTTCCCTGCGGGCATCCAGCCAGCCAGCCCCACCAACCCCACAGCAAACCTGAATCTCTGTAGCACGTTTTCTAAATTGCATATCCTGCTGCTTCTGATTCATGAGCCCTTGAGATATCTGTTCCCAAGTGCTGGGGGGGTTTTTTTGTCCTGCCTGGTGGGTCTGCCCCTGCTCCAGCCCAGAGGTGAATGCAGCGCTTGTCACCATCAGGATTCCCCAACGCCCAGAATTCTTCTCTGCTGGCCCTTAAGTCATGGAATCACCAATTCTGATGGTCCTGCAGAGTCCGTGGGCCTGTGACACCTTTCTCAGGGTCTCGGCATTCAGTGGGCGGCTGTCTTGGGTGTCCACAGTCCATGGGTTTGCTCACCCCTGAAGACAGCATGAATACAAGTTGGCCTGGCCAGGAGCCAGCGGCAGAGCAGACAGGGATAGAGCCCCAGCGTCAGAAGCATAAGCACTGCCTCTAGCTGGGGCCAGGGTCAGGCCTCGGGATGCACTCCCACCAAGAGATCTCTGGCCTGTCATGTCAATTCCAACTGTTAATAAGTAATGAAGACTTAACACTGGTGGGGCATTTGCTCCGTGCCAGGAGCTGTATTCTCCTGGCACTGCTGTGACCATCCTCAGTTTACAAATGAGGAAATCAAGCTCTCAGACTTGCCCATGGTCCCGAGGCTAATGGGTGGAGGAGCCAGAGCCGGCATCCGTCACCTCCCCAGGCATCCGTCACCTCCCCACGGTGTGGCTCCCCCAGCTCCTCCCTGACTGACTGAATGAGAGGGAAATTTGTAGTGTAGGGAGAACCGGAGACAGCCCAAGGGGAGGTTTCCTTCTGCCACTCCCTACTGACCCGGTAGACAGGCACCCCAACAGGTTTGCCTCTTCCTTCCCTAATTCACATTAAAAGAAGAGCTCTGGGCCCCGCACGGCCCTGGTGAGAATCCCATCCCCGCCATGGCAGGGAGTGGGCTCCGGAGCTGGGCACCTGGGCTCCAACCCCGCTGTGTGGCCTTCACAAGAGATGTCTCCTCTCTGAGTTCGGGTTCCTCAACTGGATGACAAGCTGAATACGCCCCCACCCCGACTCCCCCCGCCCCCCGGGCGGTGGTGGGGATTAAACGCTCCACGGAAGGACTCAATGGGTGAACGCGGCTGTCCCCGCTTGGTGCCTGTATCTTGCATCCCAGGATGGGCCGGGGCAGGGAGAAGTCAGCACGATCCGTGTGCCTCTGCTTTGGGAGTTCGTTCACCCGGGGAGCTGCCCTGCCTTCGGTCCTGCCCGTACCTGCTAAGCCCTGCTGCTGAGCAACTTTCCTCTCCCCAGTGTCCACCCCCGGCACGGCACGACGTGGGCGCCGGCCTTGCCTCGCCTCGGAACTGGACGAAGGGGCACGGTCGGAAACAGCTCCTCTCTGAAATACCTGGGGGGGATGATCAGAGGTACCCCTGGGCTTCTCTTTGTCTAACAGGACGGCTGCTGCCACTTCCCTGGCCCTGGCTGCCCCGCGGGCTAGCGGCCGCCCTGGAACAGGTCCACCCGCCCCCTTGCTCCCCCCCCCCCCGCCCCGCCCGCCCCCACCGGCTCAGATCTTGGCGTCTTTATTGCTGTTTTGGCTCCAGGATTCGGATTGGCGGATCGGTGGGGGAAATTCCTCCCCGAGAACTTCAGCGCAGCCTGGCTGAGACCTGGCCTCTGGAGGGAGGCTGCGGTGGGTTTGGGAGCGACCTTGCCGGGCGAGTTGGGAATTTCCACTTAAAGGCTTCTCTGGCCTCCTGTTCTGCCGGTTCCCACCCCACCCAAACATCAGATCTCCGGTGCGGGAAGCCGCCAGGTCGGACGGAGGCTGAATGCTGCCTCACTCCACCCTCTGGGACCTGCTTCTCTCTGAGCCGCCGGCCTAGCTCAGTGGGACTCGTGGAGTCCTGCTGTGCCGAGAACTCACCTGGTGGCACAGCAAATGGTAAATGCTCTTAAAACAGAGGAAAAGGAGGTGCGGGCCCCGCTGAAACCAAGGGCCGCAGAGAAGCCATCCCAAAGGGCTGGGAGAGGCACCTGGTCCCGAGCCCGCTCGCTCAAACTCTGGCCCCGAAAACATCTGGGCCAAGGGTCCCGTCCCCAACCTTCCCGGCGGTGGGAGAAGGGAGCGCACGCGGGGCTGGGGTCCCCGAGGGCGGCACGTACCTTCTTCCGAAGCCTCACTTGGCCCGTGATGATGGCCACCACGTACATCTTGATGACTAGCAGCGTGCTGCAGAGCAGGAAGGCCGGGAGCACCCGGCCACTCATCAGCTCCAGGCCGGGGGGAGGCATCTCGGCGGTGGCAGCAGCGGCGGCAGCTCCGGGAGAGACAACGAGCGGCTGCGAGCTCGGGCGCGTGGCTCTGTCTCCGAGAGCAGGGAGGGGCGGGGAGAGCACGCGGGAGGCTTGTCTGCACTCGGCACCCGCCCACCTCCCAGCAGCCTGCAACTTCTGCCCCCAGATGCCGGGAGAAGCAGAGAGGCAGGGGGGCTCCCGATAGGGCCCCTGGCCCCGCCCCACCCCTCCCTGGCAAATCCTTAAACACTTTCTAATCCGTTTCCTCAATCTGTCAAGTGGGGGGTGGATGGCAGTGCCTGTCTTCAGGGCGTGCAGCAAAGCCAGGAGCCTGGCAGGACTTCCACAGGTGACAGAGTCACTGATCTGTGGCCACCGCCCTGAGGGTCAGGGTGTGAGAACCAAGCTATCTGTCCCCACGTTCAGCCTGGACACTTGAGCCACAGCCAGACCTACAATGACGTGACTTTGCTGAATTGTGCTCCTCCTACCCCCGCCCCCAAAGATGTCCACATCCCAGTCTCCAGAGCCTGTGAATATGTTACAGAACGTGGCAAAGGGCCTTTGCAAGTAAATGTCTTAAAATGGAGAGATTATCCTGGATTCTCTGTGAATGCAGTTGAATCAGAAGGGTCCTCCTAAGAGAGAGGCGGTAGAATTAGGGGGAGAAAAGATGTGAAGACAGCAGAGGTCAGAGAGGAGAGAAGATGCTACACTGCTAGCCTTGAAGATGAAAGGAAGGTGCACCATAAAACACAGGTGGCCTCTAGAAGCCGGACAAGACAAGGAGACAAATTCTCCCCCGGAACCAGCCTTGTGGACACCTCGACTTTAGCCACCGAAATCGATTTTGGACTTCTGGCCTCCAGAGCTGTGAGATGGCAGATGTGTGTTGTTTTATGCCACTAAATTTGTGTTCATTTGTTACAGCAACTGTAGGAAACTAGCACAGTGGTCTACTGTCTTTTTCAAGGCAAATGGTTTCATTGTTCATCACAGGAACTTCCCAAAAGAGCCAGTTCTTCGATAGAAAGCATCAACAGCTTGTGACCCCTGTGAATCCCCTGCTTCAAAATCCTCACCCTGCTGTGTCCTCCCCTCCCCTTGGCCCCCTTCCCCAGGTTTGGGGTGGGACCTCGGTAGAGGCAGGGATCTTATCCCTTTAGTTTTGCCAACACGGCTTGCTCCTGCTTGCAGGGGCACCCTGGGGAAGTGGGGAAGAGGGAAAACTCGGCTTCCGGTGCCCACTCCAAACTTGGACCTGCCCGGAGGGACAGCAGTGTCAGTCTTGTTACCTGAAAACTGGGTTCGCCTCTTGGTGGGTGTTGAGCCGAAAGACACACGAGCCAAAGATGGGGAGAAGGAAGGATTTATTACTTGCAGCAAGTAAGGCGGACACCGGGGAGCTTTCCCAAAGCAGTGTCTGTTAACAGCAAAAGCGGGGAAGTTTTAAGCTGAGGGTATATGCGTATTCATAGAGGGGCTCGAGCAGAGGAGAATTCAGCGCAGAATTGGGGCAGAGGTCAACCGCATCCAAGCTTTAGGTGATTGAAGTCAGGAGGGTCAGAAAATGTTAGAGTCTCCGTCCCCTAGGTTTCAGTAGATCTGGTGGTCGGGCGCCTGAGGAGGTTGTTTAAATTCTGCAAAACATCTCGGGAAAGTGCTTCAGGCTTTTGAAGCATCACTGAAACAGAACCAGGAGTTGTAACAACTGATAAATTATCTTTGTTATTGTTATTCCTCCCGCCTGATAACAGTTTGTTTTTTTGTTCCCTTAAGCTCCTTATTACTGAGATCTGTTCAAGGACTAGCATTGTGGCCACAGCTTAGATCACAAAATGGCTTAGGCCAAAACGGCTTCTCTTACGTCAAAAAACTATACCTGGTTCTTTTCCTCCGGGCACCCCCTACCTTAACTGCTTACAGCCTGGCTTGTGCCCCAAAGCAGCAGAGACCAAGGAAAGACCTGGCCAGAGGGCAAAGACACTTGCTGTGAACTCTAGAGCCAGACTCAGCTGGCATCAAACCCCAGAGCCAGCCCTCAGTGGCAGCTGTGTGGCTTTGGGCAAGCAACTTCCCTCTCTGAACCCACTTCTTCAACTGTCAAATGCAGCCGACAGTCAGTCACTGCCCACAGCAGCTGTGGGAACTAGGAAGAATCATGTCTAATTATCAGGCACCTGGCACATAGTCGGCCCTTCATCTGCAGAAGCCTCTGAGCCTCAGTTTCCCCTTCCTCAAAACGGGAATAATGATGCCTACCTAGCAGGGTTGCCAGGAGGGAGACTCTTGGAGACCCCCCGCCGCTGAGGCTGGGGGCAGTAGGTTGGGGGTGGGGGACGTGAGGTGAAGGATGGCTTCTTGTCCATTTATATGTGCCAAGCCTTCCTTTATCTGGACAAAAGATGAGCTTGTAAACCGATACCCATGTCTCTGCAGCATGGGGCTGCCGGGCTGTGTTGTCCCAGCCCCATGAGATAAATGGTAGGTCACGATCACGGACGAACATAGAAGGCATTGGATGTCCTGAAATGTGTTTTATCTCTGACACTAGATTGGGAGGGACTGTGCTGGCTCGCTCCTTGCCGATGTTTTTGTCTGAGAACAGAGGACTCCCGCTTCTCTTGCCCCCAACTCAGGGGAACCACTGCAGGGGGCTGTCTTCCTTGTCAAAAAGCTCAGTTGCGGGGCTGGGATCTCTGCACCACCCCCAGAATCGTGGACCAGAGACAAATGAGAGGGGACGCTTGTGTTCATCCCTCCTTGGACCAGGGGGCGTGCTCTGCTCTGTTTGGTCTTCTAAAACAGCAAGATAGAAACCTCCCCAGCAGAGGCTGGGAAAACCAGTACGGGCAAGGATCACATGATTACCTACTGTTACCCACAGCGGAGAATAAGAGGGACTTCGTAGGGAGGCCCTTCTGACCCGTGTGTGTGACTTTGTGATAGGAATCTTTTCTTCATCGTCTGCTGAAATGAACCAGCTAAGCCAGGGCCCGGTAAGGATAACAAACCCTTCTCTGATCTTCCGCCAAGAATTTCCCTACAGCCTTCCTCAGTCAGTGGAGCTTCCCTTGTTGTTTTTGGTGGAGATGGTGACGGTGGTGTTACTTTTCTCTGAGCTCCAGTAACGTTCTTTGCATGTAAAATGGGATCGGTGCCCCCACCCCTGCCCTGCCTTGCAGGGCAGGGGCGGGGACAGTGTCGGGGATGGGAGTGCTCACTGTGGGCCTGGCCCCAAGGCCCCCAGAAAATACACTGGTACCTGCACAGAAATGACGGCAAGAGAGGGAATTCCCTGGTGGTCCAGTGGTTAGGACTCCGAGCTTTCACTACTTAGGGCTCTGGTTCAATCCCTGGTTAGAGAACTAAGATCCAGCAAGCCAAGAGGTGTGGCCAAATTTAAAAAAAAAATTAAAAAAAAAGAAAGAGGACAAGAGAAGGCCCTGAGACCACCCCGGGAGGAGGCCTCCTGGACGTTGGAAATGTTTTATGTCTTGACCCGGGTGACAGTTACACAGGTGGATATGCACATAAAAATTCACCGAGCCGTATAATCAGAATGTGTTACTATACTGTAGTAAAAAAAAACCCCACAAATTTCTCCCGTCCCAATTCTACCACCCTGAGCAGAGAGCAGCTGCCATGCCTGAGCCTTCTTCCAGCTCACCCTCCTCGGCATTTCCTGAGGATCAGAGACCCGGCTCTGCACGCTGTTTAATTGTCTGTGACTTCAGAGGAGGCTTAGAGAGAGGAGGAAGTTGCTCCACCTCGCCACCGGTTCCTGACCTCAGTGAATACTGCTGGGGCTCTCTCCAGCCAGGGATGAGGAAACGCGGTGATAAAAATCACTGTCACTGAAGTGACCTTTTAGGTCAGATTTGTGTTGTAGGCATCACCGCGGCATCAAGCCTCCTCAGAGAAGCAATGTTTGAGAAATGTGGTATGTGGTCTATGGGAGAGGCAAATGGAGATGAGTGAGTGCTTTCTGATGGCTCTGCAGACCCTCCTGGGTCAGAGGTCCACCAGGTGGGGACCCTGGGCTCCCCTTGGGATGAGCAATTCAAGGAAGGACTGTTGTTTTTGTCTGCCACCTCAGCTCTCCTTTCTACCTTCCTGTGGGAAATCACAACCTTCCTTTCCTTTCCTTGCACCCCGATTGCCTGTAACCCTGGTGGGGCAGCCAGACTACTGCATCTTCTTAGTGTGGGGCAGCCATGTGACACAGACCAGCCAATCACAATGTTCCTGACATCTGGGCACTGCGATTGGTCCAAGCAGAGCCAATCAGAGAACTTCCCTGGGAGTTTACGTTCTGACACTGATGGAGAAATCCCTCTAGGCTCCAGGACGGGACCCTGGCCTGCTGTTTGCCTGAAGCAGTGCGCAGCCATTCCCTCTCCCCGCATAGAGGAGGCTGTATTCTCAAGGAAACAAAGAGGCCCCAATCTCTGACTCACCCAGGCCCAGGAGTCTAGGCATTTCCTTTTTAGCTTCAACAAAACTAAATCACATTCCTCCTCTGCTCCAAACTCCGCGGCGGCTCCCATCTCACTCAGAGCAAAAGCCAGAGTTTGGCCCACGGCCCACGGCCCTATCCCATCTGGTCCCCATCTGGTTCTCTCGGAACCCCTCTTCTCCTTCCTCCCCTCATTCATTCAGCCCAGCCACACCGCCCTCCTTGCTGGTCCTCAAACATGCCAGACACTGTCCTTTCTCTGATCCCTCTGCCTGGAATTCTCTTCCCCCAGCCATCCACTGGGTTGACAACTCATCTTCGAGTCTTTACTCAAATCTCAGCTTCCTGATGCGGCCCAACCCTGATCACCTTAAATCAGTTCTGCAACCTGTCCCCACCCCCAGCACTCCGGCGCCGCTTCCCTGCCTTCACTTTCTCTCTTCTTTCCATAGCACATGTCACTCACTGACACATCGTATAATTTATTTCGCATCCTTACCAATGCCTGGCTTTCCGGGGCCGGGGTCTCTTTTGTTTACTGATGGACCACAAGCATTGGTCCCATGCCTGACATACAGACGCAACTGTAATTTGTTGAATTGAACTGAATTAAGCTCATTTGACTTGGATTTCTTTTTTTTGTAACCCAAAGAGTCTAGCCCAAGATGAGTAAAAAGCTCCAGAGTTTGGTTTTGTATTCTGACTGCCGCCTGCTTACTTCTTGGAATTCCCCTGGGGGAGCCTGGCTGTCTCTCCTGCCTGACGAGCGGGAGAGCCAGGGAAGAGGACTCTGTGTCTCTGAGTGGCACTGGCTGCCAGGCAGGTTGGGACCAGAACAAGGTAACTGGGGCATTGCCCCAGGGTACCTGCCTTTGATAACCATTCAGTTAGGACAGGAAAAGAAGGCATGATTTTAAATTTGGTTAGTTTGCACGTTAACAGCACAGACACTCACCCAGCAGTGTAGAAACACAGACGCTGACATTTACTGACAAGGATAAATGGTTAAGACTGGAAGCTGCCCATCAGTGAACCAGGCTGATTTGAGGCTTCTTGCCAAGCTGTCTGCCTGGGCTCCCAAGCCCAGCCTGACCCTGAAACCCATTCCTGAGGCAGCTAAGACTCCCTTCAGGGATGATGCCATCCCACTAAGGACAGCAGTGACGTGGGATGATGGCCCCAAGGTCGTTGGGGCATTGCCCTCATACCCAACACTGGCCTAATCACAGACGCCATGGTATTCAGTCCTGAGGAGAGATGACTGTTAGACCCATTTTAGAGATGTGGAGCCTGGGGGGAACTTCCTGGCGGTCCAGTGGTTAGGTCTCCGCGCCTCCATTGCAGGGGGTGTGGGTTCGATCCCTTGTCGGGGAACTAAGATTCCACGTGCCGTGTGGCATGGGCAAAAAGAAAAAAAAACCACAAACAAACAAAAAGGAATGACATACTGATACCGGCTACATGTGGATGAACCTGAAAAACATCAAGCTAAGAGAAAGAAGCCACTCACAAAAATCCATCTATCGTATGATTCTATTTATATGAAATGTCCGGAATAGGCAAATCCATAGAAACAGAAAGCAGATTGACGGTGGCCAGGGTGTAGGCAGAGGGGGGAATGGCAGTGATGGCTTGAGGCATACAGGGTTTCCTTTGGGGAAGATGAAAAAGTTTTAGAGAGGGTTGGTGGTGATGTTTGCACAACAGTATGAATGTACTTGATGCCACTGAATTGCACATTTTAAGATGGCTAGTTTTACGTTAAAAAGAAAAAGAAAAGCCAGGGCAGCTGTCTCGTTCACGGCTATGTTTACACACCTAACGGGGTGTCTGCATAAAGCTGTGCTGGGTGAATATTTGTCAAAAGTTGGACCACCTGAATGTGCGTGTGAGATGCTGGTGAATTCTGGGGCTAGCTGTGGTGCCCGTCCTCTCCTCCCTTCTCAGGGGAGAGAAACACCCTTCTGGCCATTCCAAGCTCTGACGAAGCGTGGCCCTTGATGGAGCCCATCTGCTCGCCGCTCCTCGGCCTCTGGGTCTCAGATCCTGTTACTGTGAGCAGAGCTGCGGTCAGGCAGGAGTATTTCCTGGATACAGTTTGGGGACATGACACAAACAACAGGAGAGGCAGATGGGGGAGGAGGGAGAGGAGGAACGTCTGTCTCAGCACAAATCCCTGCCAAGGCATTTCCAGGGAAGCAGCAGTCACCCCAAGTGTGACTCTAGGCAGAGACTCCGGGATCAGCGAGGGCCAAGACCCTCACCTGCCCGGGCTGTCCGCACATCAAGTGGCACAAGCAACCTCGCTCTCACACGCACGCCACCCACTGACGCTGTTTCCGGTGTCTTGCTCTCAGACACATCAGGAACCCATTTCCTAGGAGGCCCTTGGAGGGGAGCTCTTGCATTCCTGGGATCGTGTTCAGCGTGGGATGGCTCCGGGGACAGCTGGCTGAGGTTTTCAAAGTCAAGTACAACGGGACCCCCTCCCACTTCTTCAGCAGCCTCCAGGACCCAAACCTTCCTCTGCTCCACAGAAAACACCACCCCCTTTCCCTCGCTGCCTTTGTCACCATGACAGTATTTTACGACTGCAGGTTTTTAAACTACTCATCCAAATACACCAGATGCCGAAAGGGGGCGAAGTGGGAACTTCTTCCTTTAGCTCTGATGCAAGGGTCGGCTCTGCAGCTCCCTGTTGATCCATCTCAGCTAGAACCCTGCCAGTCTGGGGAACTCACTACCTTCCAATACTAATAACAATAGCAACAATAGCTGTACCTGTAAACTTGCCTTGTTTTATCTTTAGCATCTCACCCTGTATTAGGGAGCGTTATCAGCCCCATTTCCTAGGTGGGAAAATTGGCTCAGGGCTACAAATGACCTTCTCTATGGTCACAGATCTGGGCAGAGGTGGAGCTGCCCGAAGACAGAGCCCATGCCTTAGCCCCCAGGCAGAGCTGAGGTTTGAACTGAAGCCAGCCATCCCCTTCTTGCACAACTCTCCTTGTTTAAAATTCCTACCTTATGCTATATCTGCCCTCTGGGGCCACAGAGAATACTCGCGTTCCCTTCTTTTCCCCACTGCCTTTCAGAAATTGGAGGATACGCAGTGTCCACGCCAAATCCCCTCTTCCAGGTGAAACAACGGCTGCCCTGTCAGCTCATCCTTGGAGCCCATGTTTTCCAGCCGCCACGACCCAGTTCGGAAAGGTCCCTCTTAGAGGGGCCATCACCCCCTGTGCCGCTGAGCCAGCTCAGACCAGAGTGGGAAATTCACCCCTCACTGCTACAAACACGGGAAGCGCTGTGACTCCAAGTAGGTCTGGCTGCACAGTTTGCGGGGGCCCAGTGCAAAATGACAACGCAAAGCCCCTTGATCAGACGTTATTACGATTTTCAATACAGCCGTGAATGAGACAGCCACCCTTTTTAACGTAAATGAGACGGCTTTTCTTTTTAACGTAAAACTAGCCATCTTAAAGTGTACAATTCAGTGGCACCAAGTACATTCATATTGTCGTGCAACCATCACCACCAACCCTCTCTAAAACTTTTTCATCTTCCCCAAAGGAAACGCTGTATGCCTCAGACTTTAAGAGCATTAAACTGAGCCTGTGTGACTGCATGAAGCTGGCCCTGGTTCTGAGCTCAGGGTGACTTAGCTGAGGGAAGAAGCCATGTCCTCATGAAAGCCAGAGAAAGGATAACATCAGAACTTAATAGGGCCTTTCAGGATGCCAACATCTCATGATAAATAACGTGAACCATAATAGCAGCTAGCATTGTTTAGTACTTCCCCTGAGCCAGGCATCATGATTACTTTTTAATAATAGCATTATTAAATGCTATTATCTGACATTCACCATGTGCCCGGGAAATATTAAACTTATTTAAAATTCATAACAACAAATTCATAACAACCCATTGAGGTAGGTACTGTTATTCCCATTTTACAGATGAGAAAATTGAGGTATGGACCATCTGAGTAACTTACCCTAAGAGCTAATGAGAGGGACTTCTCTGGTGGCGCAGTGGATAAGACTCAGTGCTCCCAATGCAGGGGGCCCAGTTTCGATCCCTGGTCAGGGAACTAGATCCCACATGCATGCCGTAACTAAGAGTTCACAGGGCACAACTAAGGAGCCCTGGAGCCGCAGCTAAGTAGCCCTCCTGCGGCAACTAAGACCCGGCACAACCAAAAATAAATAAATAAATAATGTAATTTTTTAAAAAGAGCTAATGAGAGGCCTCACAACAATCTTCTGGGGGTAATTACTCATAACACCATGACCTCCGATTATCATAGAGGATTCCTGAGGTTCAAGGGCCAAAAAACAACCATAGTAATGAGAACACAAGTGGAGAATTCAAATCCAGAACCACGCAGTTGCAGAGCTCCTGCTCTAATTCCCTTTGCAGTCCAGCCTCTATCAAAGACAGAGGTAACATGTCTGTAGTGTGTTGGATAGTGTCCCCACAAAAGACGTCCGAGTCCTAACCCACCTGTGAATGTGACCTTACTTGGAAATAGGGTCTGTATTAGTCAGGGTTTTCCAGAGAAAAACAAAATCAAAAACAGAATCAATCAAATCCTATTGATTTGATTGAGAGAGAGATTATATGACTATATAGATATAGATATAATCTATCTATATATAATCTATATATAGAGAGATTGTCTATCTATCTATCCATCTAGAGGGATTTTTCTTTATGAGAAATTAGTTCATATGATTATAGAGGCTGAGAAGTCCCACGGCCTGCCATCTGCAAGCTTGAGACTTGGGAAAGCGGGTGGTGTAGTTCAGCCCAAGCCCAAAGGCCTGAGAACCAGGGAAGTCAATGGTGAAAATCTCAGTCCAAGGGCTGGGGGAGATTAGTGAGGCAGTGAGGCAGGAAAAATGGGGTGAATTCCTCCTTCCTCTGTCTTTGATTCTATTCAAGCCCTGAGGATTGGATGAAGCCCACCTACGCTGGGGGGGGGTGTCCTACTTTACTGAGTCCACTGATTCTAATGCTAATCTCATTCGGAAACAGTGTCACAGATCCACTCAGAAATAATGTTTAATCTGGGCTCCCAGTGGCTAGCCAAGTTGACACATAAAATTAAGACATAGAGCGTCTTTGCACACGTAATTAAGTCAATGGCTGGTGTCCTTATAAGAAAACAGAGAGGGAGATTCAGACTCAGAGGGAAAGGCCAATCTCTGCGTCTCTGGTGGACGCAGAGATTGTAGGGGTGCGGCCACAAGCCAAGGAACGCCAAGGGCTGCCAGTGACACCAGAGGCTGGGAGAGAGGCCTGGAAGAGATTCCCCCAGAGGGAACCAACCCTGCCAACACCTGGATTTCAGACCTCTGGCTTCCAGAACTATGAGAGAATAAAATTCTGTTGTTTAAGCCACCCAGTTGGTGGTAATTTGTCACAGAAGCTCCAGGAAACTAATAAAATGCCTTTCTGTGCTTTTAAAAGTGTTTGCATGTCCACAGGACACGTGTAACTGCTGGTTGGATCTCATATAATCCAGCCCAAAACTAAAGATTTATTTAACTGGTACTGCCAACCTGAAAATAAATCTACAGACACCTTCCTGGACCCCCAAAGACCCAAGGACTGTGGATGAGAAGTGCTGTCCCGGTTCAATGCCTTGTTTACAGACAAGGAGGCAGAGAAGGGAGGTGGCTTCCTCCCCTTATGGTTAAAGAAGAGTGAGAAAGGTCCAAGGTCACCACAAGTGCAAGCCACATACGTAATTAAAATTTTTCTAGTAGCTGTGTTAAAAACAATAAAATGAAACAATGAAATTAATTTCAACAATTCTTTGAGTTCCCTGAGGACACTAACAAATCACCAGAAACTTGGTGACTTAACAGAAATTTATTCTCTTACGGTTCTGGAGGCAAGAAATCTGAAACCAAGGTGACAGCAGGGCTGCGCTCCCCACCACAGCCTCAAGGAGAGAATCTGCTCCTTGCGCCTTCCAGCTTCTGGTGGCTGCTGGCATTCCTTGGCTTGTGGCAGCATCACTCCGGTCTCTGTCTTCATGACCACGACCAGCCTCACTGCCTTCTCCTCCCCTTCTCTGTGTGTCTATGTCACACCTCCCTCTTTCTCCCACTTATGAGGATACATGTGATTACATTTAGGGTTTACCTGGATAATCCAGGATAATCTCGTCATCTCAAGATCTTTAACTGAATCACAATTGCAAAGAAAGACACCTTTTCCATTACGGTAACATTTACAGGTTCCAGGGGTTAGGACTTGATATCTTTGGGGGACATTGTTCAGTCTACTCTAATAATATATCTTACTTAACCCACTAGATCCAAAATATCATCATTTTAACGTCATTAATATTTTAAAATTATTAATTAGATATTTAACTTTTTTTCACATTAGGTCTTCAAAATTAGCTATGAATTCTACACTCATGGCACAACTAAGTTTGGAGCTCCACATTTCAGGAGCTCAAGGACCATACCTGGCTTGAGACTGCCATATGGACAGTGCATAAAGGAGATTCACTTTATCTCTACATAAAGTGTTCTAGAACTTGTCTTTCTGGTTTTTTATTTCTTTAAGGCACGTGGTACAAAGGTCACAGATGTGATTAGGATCTCGGGTGAAACTTGAGCCTTTCAGTTCAGACCCGAAGACCTGTGAATCAAGCTGTCGAAGCTGCCTGTGAGGTATGTGCCCAAATCTGGGGATGATTTCAAGCAAGCTGGACTTAAAATTTAACTCTGAAAACCCCAATTTATTACCAAGAGAACAGCAAAAATCCACTTCCTATCTGTGACAATAATGCCAACCCACGGGTTGAGTTTTAGTTTGAAAAGCGCTGATTTTCTGTGACCACTTCGTATGTTAAATCCTCTTATCCTACTTTTGGAGAAAGTAAAACTGAGGCCTGGAGATGCCAAGTAACCTGCCACCAGGGCTCAGCGGCTGAAGGAGCACAGGTCTGAGCCAGTGCTGGTCACTGTTGGGCACCACTGCTTCCTCTCTGAGCAACATACTTCCCCTCTCCAAGCCTCGCTTTCCCCATCTCTAAAATGGGCGTGAGAACAGACCTTCCTCCGAGGATTACTGAGGTAATCCAGGTAGCATGTAGCATTGTGACTGGCATTAAATATAAACTGCCACTGCTGCTGGTGGTGTTCATATTGGTTTGTTCAACTGAGCCAGTCTAATTCCAGAGGCAGAGCCCGGGGGCCGGGGATGTGTGTGTGAAGGGCCACCTGCTCTCCAGTTGTCAGTCCAGTGGGGGTCGAGACTGGTATTAAACTAATTACTTTACAACAGGATAAGAACCATGCATAATGATGTGTGTGTACCAGGTGAAGAAGAAAACAGGTGGTCGGGGTGGGGGAGCCTTGGGGGTTTGCTGGATTGCCCAGGAACCTGATTGACTGGTTGGAAGCCAGTGGGTGTACTTGACAAGCCCAGAATGCGGGACTTCACTGAGCCCCTGCAAGGGGTCCTTCCCACCTCCCGTCCACACACACACAGGTAGAGACATCTCCCGCAGGGAGGCAGTCCCAGGCAATTCCTGAGGTAGGGCCACCATGGCCATAGCTGATTGGACGGCAGAGAGCACCTGACCACAGGCAGCCAATGGGAAGCTAGCCAACAGCCAATGAAATCCGCTGCTGGGGTAGCTCCGCTCAAACAGGTGCTTCCCAGGTGTGAACAGAAGATACCGAGAGAGATAGAAAGGTGGGCATGGTGCAGGAGCCCAGACCACTGAGAGGAGTCTGAACTCAGCGCCCGAGGAGTGGGATGCAAGCAGCAGGAACAGATCAAAGAACGTTGACAACCAGGCCCCTCCATGAATCTGCTTCGGGTCCTATCCAGCCCTGGTATCCTGGGAAACCTGTGTTTCCGTGTCCCGCCTGAGAAGTTCCCCTTGTACCGCAGCATCCTCGCCGTAAGTCCCTCTATCCCAGAATCCTCAGTGCGGCTCTGCCCTAGCAACGAGAAAACAACCTACCACCAACCCAAGCTAGTTAGCACTGGTCGGCCACCTGCTCTACTGGGCGCCGGTGTCCACGGGAAGCCAAGGCCCCACAGAAGCCCATTTCAGATCCTGCTTGTCCTCTGGGTATAGTAGGGTTAGACGACATTTTCTATGTAAGCCTCTCACTGCTTCCCTGCCCACCACCCGACCCTAACTCCTCCACCGTGAAGGCCTCCCTGCTCTCACCTCGTCCCAAGAGTCAGATCCTCCCTAACACAGAAGAGCACAGACTTGACCCAGACCAGCCTCTCGCAGCCAGCAGCCCCCTCCTCACTGCATTTTTCCTGCCAGGCCATTCTCTGGGCAAGATTCTGGCCATGTGGACCCATCAAAGGCCACTAGGGCCACTAGGGCTCAACAGTGTGTCACTGTTAAGCATGTTGGCGGCAGCAGCTGAGAGATGAGACCGACCAGCACTGTGGGAGGGGGTGAGACCCCGGGGATGAACAGACACAATTTGGCTCTGAGACAAGAGTAAGACCTGGCAAAGAGAACAGGCTCCTCCCTCCCGGACAGGGCAGCTGAGAGACAGAGCTTCACCTTGGGCTGGGAACACAAGCAGGGCAGTAAACTAAGTGACAAAATAATAATCATTATATAACAAGATTCACAATAATAAGAGCTAACTTTATTTTTATTTATTTTTTTAATTTTAAATTTAATTTTATTTTTTTATACAGCAGGTTCTTATTAGTTATCCATTTTATACACATCAGTGTATACGTGTCAATCCCAATCTCCCAATTCAGCACACCACCATCCCCCCCCCCCCGCGCTGCTTTCCCCCCTTGGTGTCCATATGTTCGTTTGTTCCCTACATCTGTGTCTCAACTTCTGCCCTGCAAACCGGTTCATCTGTACCATTTTTCTAGGTTCCACATACATGCATTAATATACGATATTTGTTTTTCTCTTTCTGACTTACTTCACTCTGTAGGACAGTTTCTAGATCCATCCACGAATAAGAGCTGACTTTAGCTGCCAGATACTGTGCCCAATATTAGCCCACTGTCTTCCTTGTCCCCATTTTAGAGATGAGGAAGTCGAGGTTCAGAGGAGTGAAGTGATTTGATCAATTTCCATGCTAAACCACAGTGATATATACACATCACTGCACTGGTATGTGAAAAAGACTCTTCAGAGAGCCCAGGGGGGGAGCAAAGGACTTGGCTGAGAAGGGGCTGATACCCACACGAAGCTGATCTTCCACGGGCCCAGCTGGATCCTCTGACCTTCCCCCCAATCTCCAGTTTCCAATCTGGACTGTGTGTCTCAGAACTGCAGGCAGGTAGCACATGTGCTATTATCGACTGCTCAGCCCAGAGCACTGAGGGGTGGTGTTCCAGAAGCTTCTGAGTTTGGAGCCAGGAAAGGACCAGAAATGTCCCTTGCTGCCTCCACTCCCATTGTCCCCGCACAACCTGCAGCCAGGGACCCAGGCTTCTCCGTTTTAACCACCTTGGGAGGCCCTGCCCCTCCTGTCCCATCATGAGCGATGCCCTCCAGCCCTGGGAATGACACAGTTTTGGCGCTAAGGGAAAAAGTGCAGCTTCCTCCTGGCCAGAGGCCATTCTGCACCCAGTTGTCTGTCATTCCCCAGCTGTGTACGGAGCTGGTGAAAATGCTGGCCTGTGACCAGAATGCCAGACCAGCCATCATGGGAACCAGGGACACGTAAAGCCCAAGAACAGTGTTATTTTTTTTTTTTTTTGGCTGTGCCATGTGGCTTATGAGATATTAGTTCCCCGACCCGGGATTGAACCTGGGCCCTCGGCAGTGAGAGCGTGGAGTCCTAACCACTGGAACCCCGGTGAATTCCCAAGAACAGTCTTTTTTTTTTTTTTTAATTTATATTTTTGGCCGTGCCACAAGGCTTGTGGGATCTAAGTTTCCCGAACAGGGATTGAACCCGTGTCCCCTGAATTGGAAGCACGGAGTCCTAACCACTGGGCCGCCAGGGAAGTACCCCAAGAGCAGTCACTTCTGAAGTTTGCAGAATTAAAGTGGGAGACCAGGGTGCACAGCAGAGGTTCCTTGCTCCCTCATTCATTCATTCATTCATTGATTCGTCCATTCAGCCCCTGAACCCTGAGTGCTTAAGTGTGCCAGGAACTGTGCCGGGTGCTGGGGACACAGGGGTCATGTCAGAGGCGCCCCAACATTGGGAGGGGTTTGGGGCTCTCTCCAAGGCAGACGCTCGACCCAGTGACCTCTCTCCAACCCAGGCCTGGAGTTCCTCTGAGCCAGCCTCAGCCCTTCGTCCTGCCTCTCACCCTGGCCCCAGACCCCTCTGCCTGAGCTCACAGGCGATGACTTGGGTGACATCACACCGGAGGCCCTGGCCAGCCTGCAATCCCAGGGGCTTCCGGCTCCGGCTTTCTGGCTTTATCCTCCCCCTCCTCAAGCATGACTCAGGCGGGGACAGGACCTGGAATGTGGTAAGGCTCTCCATTTTTACGCAATTGTTTTCTTCACTCAAACCACAGGCCTTGTAAGGGACGCCCCTTCCCCTGCCTCACAACCCAGTGACTGTCAGGGTTCAGACATTGGGTAAATAAAGAGCCTCTCCTCTGCTGGGGGTCAAGGCCAGTCCTCAGGAAAGTGCCACAGTGGAGGAAAGCCTCCACTCCAGAGACGCGCTCTGCCCGGCACTGCAGGGACCTCCTCCCTCCGTCCTCCTCCTTCTCTCTTCTCCCCCTCCCTTCTCCTCCTTTTCCTGTTCCGCAGCCAGCAAAGTGATCTCAAATCCAACCCGTTAGCAGTGGGACATATGATTTTTCCTAAGGGTAGCTGTATTTCTGCAAAAGAAAACCTGAATAGATGAATAGATCATTCACTCATTCATTCTTCATTCGTTCATGGAGTGGCAGTAGGACTATTAACACCGTGGGTTTGGGAGTCATCCTGCAGGTGTGTCCAGCTCCACTGCTTGCTACCTTTGCAATCCAATCGCGGACCAGTGGCATCCCCGTCGTGCCTCCATTCCCTTATCTGGGGTGTGGTGAGGACTCAGGGGGTGGTGCAGGCAGGGTGCCCGGGGCAAAGTGATTAGTCTTGGTGCTGAGCACAGAGGCAGCTGTCACTTCCCTGAGGGCGCTAGGAGCCTTTGGGAAGTCTCAGGCAGGTTGGCGACTGCTCAGGTCCCTGGCTGCTGGGGAGGAGGGGGTGCCAGAGGAGAGGGGACACGTGAGAAGGCAGGTGCTACTGCCCGGATGAGAGGTGACACGGCCTGAGAAAGATATGGCACAAGGACTGGCAGGCCTCAGCGATAGGCTGGCTGTTAGGTGTTAGAGAGAGAATGTCAGCAGAAGTCAGAAGGGTGGTTACCTCTGTGTGCAGGGGGTGTATTGACTGTGATGGGACACAAGGGAATTCCCTGGGTGCTGAGAAATTTCCATGTCTCCATCTGGGTGGCAGTTAAAAATTTTTTTAACCTAGGGATGTCTACATAGGTTAAATTTTTTTTTCTTTTTGAGCTGTCGCTTAAGATTTGTGTATTTTACTTAGGTAAATGGTACCTCAATAAAAAAAATAAAGGGAATCCCTTGGTGGGCCGGTGGTTAGGGCTCAGCGCTTTCACTGCTGGGGCCCGGGTTCAATCCCTGGTTGGGGAACTAAGATCCCGCAAGCTGCGTGGCATGACCAAAAAAAAAAAAATTTTTTTTTTAAATAAAAAAACAGAATAAAATCCCAATGCCCAGGTCTCTGACTTGAATAGCTTGAATAGCTGAGTAGATGGGGATGTCATTTACTGACATGGGAAGCCTGGAAGAAATGCTGACTTGAGAGAAAAGGTCAAGAACCTGGTTTTGCATTTAAGTTGTTCTCAATGCTTTCCCTGGTATAAACAATGCCAAGATGAATGTCGGTGTCCATTCAGGTAAATTCCTACAAGTGGGATTTCTGGATCCAAGTGTACAAGCATGTCTTTAAGACTTTTGACTCACATTGTCAATAAGGCTTTATCAATCTGCGTTCCCTCCCACATTCATTCATTTGTTCATTCATTCCATCGCTGAGCGCCATCTCTGTGCCAGGACTTGTCCTGGGTACTAGGGACACAGTGGCAAACCAGACAGGGAGATTGCTGCCACCCGCTTCCTGGAGCGCCCAGTCTGGGGTGGGGGGCAATGTAGGAAGAGGGACCCTCTTGTTCAGAGAGGTCTATTCAACCCTAAAGGGGTGAAACACTTGCCCAGAACGCTGGCCCGAAACCAGCTATTTTTAGTGACATTTTTTTTCCTCTGTAGTCAGAGAAAGATATATTAGACAGCCAGAGTGACCAGAGCTCTAGAGGAAAAGCGCTCCAGAGGGGGAAAAGCATTCCAGAAAAGGGCACAGAATGTGCGAAGGTCCTGCACTGAGGAGTGCAGGACAGGGCTGCAGGGCCAGGCAGGAGGTTAGAGCTTCATCCCAAGAGCGATGGGAACCACAGGAGGATTGCTTTTTTAAATAAATTTATTTATTTCATTTATTTACTTTTAGCTACGTTGGGTCTTCGTTGCTGTGTGCGGGCTTTCTCTAGTTGCAGCGAGTGGGGGCTACTCTACGTTGTGGTGTGCGGGCTTCTCATTGCCGTGGCTTCTCTTGTTGCAGAGCACAGGCTCTAGGCACGCGGGCTTCAGTAGTTGTGGCATGCGGGCTCAGTAGTTGTGGCTCGCAGGCTCTAGAGCGCAGGCTCAGTAGTTGTGGCGCACGGGCTTAGTTGCTTCGCGGCATGTGGGATCTTCCCAGACCAGAGATCGAACCCTTGTCCCCTGCATTGACAGGAGGATTCTTAACCACTGCACCACCAGGAAAGTCCCTGTGTTTATTTTTGATTGTTCGTGTTTCTAATTTTCTTCATGCACATGTACTGTTTCTGTAATTTTAAAATATATTAATATATCTAAATAATATATACTTAGATATATAATACATTATATAATATATATTATATATTTTAAAATATGTATTTAAATATACACGCACATATTACAGGTGATTTTTATTTTATTAAAAAAAAAACACCTCTCCAGTCCAAAAAATGCTGGGTGGCGGCCCAAGGCTCCCTACCCGCCTCGGTTAGACCCTTCACTCGGTTGCTCAGGGCCTTTCAAAGCCTATGCGAGGTCTGAGGTGGGGGAGAGGTGCCCACCAGAGAAATTAGAAACCCCGCAGGGAGGGGGCCCCGAGCTGTGCGCCCCCCTGGCCGTGAGCTCGGGTTTCGGCCCAGAGACCCGTCTGGCCGATTGTGCGTGTCCTTTTCTCTCCACTTTGGCGTCCCACCTGCGCTCCCCTTGTGATCTCCCCGACTGGGACCCCCTGGCGCGGCCGGATGCCGCCCATCGCATAGGCGTTGATGTGCGCGCACACCCGGAGCCTCTGGCGGCTGGGGTGAGTTCCCCAACCCGGGGGGCCTCCCGCTGCAGCCGAGTCGGCTCAGTGGGAACTCGGAGCACGATTTGGAGCAAGGTGGGCGCCAGCACAGGGCCTGGGATGGGACGGGAGGGAGGCGCGGGGTCAGCAAAGCCAGCCGGGAGAGCAGGTGCTTCAGCGTCTAGGCGCTCAGAGTCGGTCAGACGTGGGTTCAAATTCTGACTCCTCCAGGCTCAAGTAGGTGGACGCGGGCGAGGTGTGACATCACCTACCACCTCTCCTCTGGGAATGTGGGTAGTAGCCCCTGCCTGGCTGTTCTGAGGACCGGGTGATTGCTGTTGGCATATACTTCCCTCAGGAGCCTGGCCCGTTCAACTTCTCACATGGTTTAGCAATTTCCATTCATTTTGGTTCAATTCAAAGTCTGGCTTCCAATGACAACCAAAGGCAAGGCTTAATCCTTCATTAGCTCTTGAATTAAAAACAACAAATGGACGAACAAAAAACCCTGAAGGACATTATTGAGATAATTGGGGAAATTTGAATGTGGACGAAATGACCGATAACGCCGTGTTGAAATTAAATTGAGTAAGATGATGGTATTGTGGTTTTACAGGCATTGTCCTTAACCTTAGGAGACACTTGATGAAGAGTTTAGGGCTGGAGTTCAATGATGGCTGCAAAGCGCTTTCAGATGGGTCAGTAAAAGAAGAGAAAGAGGAGGCCAATGGGAGAGTGCTCACACTTGCTGGATCCAGGTGAGCAAATGTGGGCATTCATCGTAGTATTCTTTCTACTTATCTGAAAGTTTAAAACAGTTTTTTTTTCCAAACTGAAATGCTAACAACTTTCTAAGAAAGAGGGTCTTGCTTTCTTGTTGCATTAGGAGAAGTGTTGGGAACTTTCTCCCTCTTCTCTCTCTTCCTCCGTATCGCTCCAAGGGTCCCCGACTAAGGTGTGCTGTTGTGTGTCAAACAGATGCTTTGGGCCAGCCAGGGAGCCTCACCACTCTTCTTAATGCTGTTCCCAGGGAGAAGTGCTACTAGCACACTTTCAGAACCCCTGTCCCCATCCTTGCTGGGCTGGTACATCCTGGACATTAGTCCCGAATCATGTCAGTTTGGCCATTGCAGCCACACCCCCAAGCAAAGGCCCTTTGACCAGAACAATAAATAACTCCACCTAATTTGGACTTCACCAAACCAACTTCGTTTAGTCTAGAGTCATGCTTCTCAATATATGGGACAACGGTCACACACAACCTTTAAAAGAATGGCAGAGCCATAGGACATGACAAAAACTGGTTAGATCCCACATGCTGTGGAGCAACTAAGCCCGTGCGCCACAACTCCTGAGCCTGAGCTCTAGGCCCACGAGCCACAACAACTGAGCCCATGTGCCACAACTACTGAAGCCCGTGCGCCTAAGAGCCTGTGCTCTGCAACAAGAGAAGCCATCGCAACGAAGAGTAGCCCCCGCTCAACGCAACTTAGAGAAAGCCCGTGCGCAGCAACGGAAGACCCAATGCACCCAGAACAAAACAAAACAAAACAAAACAAAACTGGTTAGAACCAGCTAGATCCAAGATGGTGGAAGATTTGACTTCCAGTGGACCTTGAGCCTCGTTATATACTCATTGTAATACATTAGCATCTACTAAGTGACACACCCACTAGCACCATGACAGTTCCAAGGCCAACCATCAAAGATGAAAAGTGGGCGGTGGCCCATCCTGGAAATCTCTGCCCCCTTCCCCAAAATAATTGGAATAATCCTCCCACTCATTAGCCTATGAAATTACCCAGCCCATAAAAACTAACCACGCCATATTTCAGAGCCTCTCGCCTTCTGAGATGGCCCACACTCTGTCTGTGGAGAGTGTTTCTCTCTTAATGAGTCCACTTCTTACCTCTCACTTTGTCTCTCACTGAATTCTTTCTGTGAGGAGACATCAAGAACCTGAGCTTCATCAAGTCCTGAAACCAGGTGTGTGATGTCAATTTAGAGACTGTGGCTTCAAGTCCCAATCTGGGCTTAGGCACTTGGCTTCAAGTCCCTATCTGAGGCGCATGGTTTCACTTTGAGACTCTGAAAATGACAAAATTCCCCTAAAACACACACACATTTTAGATGTCATGTCAAGGAGCTGACAGAAGCTGTGATGTCCATCCACTGGCCCTAGAATTAAAATTTGAATGGGCTAGACAGAAACAGGAAACAACCTGAATGTCCATCAACTGGCAAATGGAGAGACAAGATGCGACAAATCCTTATAATGGAGCACTACCCAGCAATAAAAATGAGGCAGCTACAGACACATGCTATGACATGGATGAACCTCAAAAGTATGCTCAGGAAAAGAACCCGGACACGAGAGACCACATATTGTATGGTCTATTTATAGGAAATGTCCAGAAAAGGCAAAGCTACGGACAGAAAGATTAGTGGTTTCCTGGGGCAAGGACAGGCGCTAACATTCAATGTGCACAAGGGTTCATAATGGGACGCTGAAATGTTGGAAAACTGATTTATGGTGATGGTTGCATAACTTGGTAAATTTACTAAAAACCACTCAATTGCGCACATGAAAAGTGTGAACAATCCGGTATGCAAATATGCCTCAGTAATGCTGTTTTGGAATGTCACTGGGCTGGAACATACTGACAACGGTTTTGGGGTCTCAGACACACAGGGCCCCATCATTCTTACTTGTGTGATCTCATCCCTGCCTCCATCTCCTTTGCCCTCTAGTCCTTACCACATATTTTTCTGCCCCAACTGGGCTGTGAATCCAGGGGAGGGAGGGGCAGTGTGTGTCTTGCGCACACTGCATCCCAGGGCCTGCTCTAGGAAGCTGCTCTCTAAATATTTGTCTAATGAGTGAAAGAAGGAAGGGATGGTGTCATTCTCTCCTTGGGAAAGTGGCAGGGTTCCTAGAAGCTCCTTTTTGTTTTTTAACTTTTAGGGTATTTTAGTTTTTTTTTTTAAACAATTCAGTCTTGTTTATTCTTCTTCTTCTTTTTTTTTAATTTTTAGTTTTTGACCACAGCATGCAACATGTGGGATCTTAGTTCCCTGACCAGGGATTGAACCTGCGCCCCCTGTATTGGAAGCAAGGAGTCTTAACCACTGGACCTCCAGGGAAGTCGCTCTAGCTGCTCCTTTTATAGGGTCATCAAATATCTCACCATTATCCTTTCCCATGGCTGGGTACGTGGGAATATCTTTACCCCTCAGGAGAGCATTAAATTCTGTTCATCATGTTGCAGTTTGTTTTTTTTTTTAATTTTATTTATTTATTTATTTATGGCTGTGTTGGGTCCTTGTTTCTGTGTGAGGGCTTTCTCTAGTTGCGGCAAGTGGGGGCCACTCTTCATCGCGGTGCGCGGGCCTCTCACTGTCACGGCCTCTCTTGCTGCGGAGCACAGGCTCCAGACGCGCAGGCTCAGTAACTGTGGCTCACGGGCCTAGTTGCTCCGCGGCATGTGGGATCTTCCCAGACCAGGGCTCGAACCCGTGTCCCCTGCATGGGCAGGCAGACTCTCAACCACTGCGCCACCAGGAAAGCCCTCATGTTGCAGTTTGAAACCTTGTCCTTGTTCCCTGGAATTGCTTACTTTAGAGTGATTTGGGTGTTACGGTCTAATGCTTCTACCATTTACCAAAGGCTTACTATGTGCCGGGGGCTTCACGTGTGTAATCGCATCCAACCCTTGCAACAGTCCTGTGGGCCAGGTGTTATTATTTCCCCTAGTTTGCAGATCAGAAAACTGAGGCCCAGAAAGGTTAAGGCAGTCACCCAAGGTTACACAGCTGGTCAGAAGCAGTGTCAGGATGTGAACTCAGGGCCTTCAAAGTCCAGGCACTTGAAACTAAACATACCTCTGGGTCGTTCAATGGAATGGTATCAGTCAGACCCAGGGGTGGGAACCGGAGTTTCCCTGAACCCCTTGTTGACATCTGTTTTAAGGCCTAAGAACTGCATCTTGGGTGATTTTAAGGACTAGAAAATAGATACTTTATCAACACTAGTGAATGGTTTGCTACTTCAAATAGGGGTCCTTTTGTTACTTGGATGCTGTTTTTTTTACCTCTACCCGTCTCTCATGGTCTCAAAGTCTCTGCCTCTGCTTCTTTCGCAGAATTTCTTCCTTGTTTCAAGTTGCTCGGGTGAGCCCGTTTCTCCCTTTCTAATCCTGCGTGCTCGCCCCATCTAGTGGTAAGACTTGGGAATTACACTATCCTCCTTCTGAGAAGCCGCAGGGTGAGGCAAGGTTTGGGGGAATGAATGCCTTGAGCCCTTCTGTCCAGGACAAAAATAGCAACAGTCTTCAGGTTACCAGAGGCCAGGTTCTCCAGATGCGTTCTAGCTACCTCTCTGGAGGCCACCTTAACTCTTTTATTTAATTATAAACTATTTAATCAAAAGAAACAATATAACATCCCAGATTTAATAGATGTTACATTTTGCTGTATTTCCTTCAGCTCTCTTTGATAAAAGTACCTTTAATAAAAGTAGAGCTCTAGGGCTTCCCTCGTGACGCAGTGGTTGAGAGTCCGCCTGCCGATGCAGGGGACGCGGGTTCGTGCCCCGGTCCGGGAAGATCCCACATGCCGCGGAGCGGCTGGGCCCGTGAGCCATGGCCGCTGAGCCTGCGCGTCTGGAGCCTGTGCTCCGCAATGGGAGAGGCCACAACAGTGAGAGGCCCGCGTACCGCAAAAAAAAAAAGTAGAGCTCTAATCCCATCCCTTTGGCCTTCCTCCCCAAAAGTCATCTCCATGCCCAAACTGAAGTGTATCAATTCCTTGTTATGTTTTGTTTTTATTTTAACTACACATGTTATGTATCCGCATACAATGTGCATTTTTTAAAAATATTTATTTATTTATTTTGGCTGCTCCAGGTCTTAGTTGTGGCACACGGGATCTTAGTTGTGGCATGCATGTGGGATCTAGTTCCCCGACCAGGGATCGAACCCAAGCCCCCTGCACTGGGAGCGAGGAGTCTTACCCACTGGACCACTAGGGAAGTCCCACAATGTGCATTTTAAATATGTGAACAGAAGGAATTCCCTGGCAGTCCAGTGGTTAGGACTCCGTGCTTTCACTGCCAGGGCTCAGGTTCAGGGAACCAAGATCCTGCAAGCTGTGTGGCATGGCCAAAAAGAAAACAAAACAAAAAAAAAAACAAATAATATGTAAACACATAAATGGTATACTGTACATCTCCTTTGGCTACTTTTTCTTTTTCACTCAATTCTGGTTCATGAGACTTATTGACATTGACACACATAGTTCTAGTGAATCCATTTTTATCTTCTGTATAATATTCCATTTTAGGACTAAACAGTGGTTTGTTTATCCATTCCTCTGGTGATGGAAAATTAGCTTTGATTCCAATTTTTAATACTACAAATAGCACCTCAACAAACATCCTTGAATGTGTCTCCTTGTGTACATGGGTCCTTCTAGGAGTGGGCTTTGCCATGAATGGGTTACAGGTGGGCAGACGGAAAGGGCCCAAGGCAGCCAGGGCCCTGGGCTCAGTCACCTTGTCCAGTAGCCCCTCCACTAACACCAGTGGGCTGTACCCATACTTTCATTTTCTTCGTGCATCATAACGTGATAAAGGCTTGAAGATGGAATTTCTGGGTCACAGGGCATGTACATCTTCAACTTTGCCAGGTATTGCCAAATTGGTCTTGTCTTCAATGTCGCTTTAAGTGACATCAGGGGACCCTTGTTCACCCAAAAGATCTGGGTGATTGCCATTTCCTGGGTATGTAGCTTAGGACTGGAGCGCGTGCAACCATCTGCTTACGTCACAGATATGTATGGACATCTGCTGTGCCACGAGTAATAACATCCCTGTCTCTGACCCAGGAAGCTCATGTCTTTGACAGCCTCTGTGAAACCGGCAGGCTAACTTGTGAACTTGCAAGCAGGGCAAAACCTGAGACACTTCACCATTCTTCACGAGACGATCCCCTTTCTACCATGTACAAAGCACTATCACAAACCTGAAGGGCTCAAAGAGAAGGGTCCCCTTGGCCTGTTTTGAAGGGTATGATGGTTAATTTTATCCACCAGCTTGACTGGGTCATGGGGTGTCCATACATTTGGTTAAATGTTATATCTGGGTGTGTCTTTGAGGGTGTTTCTGGGTGAAATCAACATTTTTTTTTTTTTTTTGCGGTACGCGGGCCTCTCACTGCTGTGGCCTCTCCCGTTGCGGAGCACAGGCTCCGGATGCGCAGGCTCAGCGGCCATGGCTCACGGGCCCAGCCGCTCCGCGGCATGTGGGATCCTCCCGGACCGGGGCATGAACCCGTGTCCCCTGCATCGGCAGGCGGACTCTCAACCACTGCACCACCAGGGAAGCCCTTTTCTACTTTTTTTTATTTAGCCACACTGTGAAGCTTCAGGGGTCTTAGTCCCATGACCAGGGATCAAACTTGGGCCCTGGCAGTGAAAGTGCTGAGTCCTAACCACTGGACCGCCAGGGAATTCCCAAGATCAACATTTAAATTGGTAAACTGAGTAAAGCAGATTGCCCTTCCCAATATGGGTGGTCCTCATGCAATCCATTGAAGGTCTGAATAGAATAAAAGGCTGAGTAGGAAAGAAATCTCTCTGCCTCACTGATTTCAAGGTGTGACATTGGACTTCTCCTGTCCTAGAACTCAGACTCAGACTGGAGCTATACCTTTAGTTCTTCTGACTTTAGATGTCTCAGCCTCCATAATCATGTGAGCCAATTCCTTATAATAAATCTCTCTCTCTCTCTCTCTCTCTCTCTCTCTCTCTCTATATATATATATATATATATATATATAGTACATCCTATTGGTCCATTTCTCCGGAGAACCCTGACTACTACAAGGGGCTCACAGTTAAGAAAGGAACTTCCCAACACACCGTTTTTTTTTTCTTAATAGCATTTATTACCATCTGGTGATCACAGCAGTGTTTTTTGTTTTTTGTGTTTTTTTTGGGCTGTGTTGGGTCTTCCTTGTTGTGTGCGGGCTTTCTCTAGTTGCAGTGAGCGGGGCTACTCTTTGTTGCGGCCCGTGGGCTTCTCATTGTGGTGGCTTTTCTTGTTGTGGAGCACAGGTTCTAGGCTCACGGGCTTCAGTAGTTGTTGTGGCACGTGGACTCAGTAGTTGTGGCGCACGGGCTTAGTTGCTCCGCGGCACGTGGGATCTTCCCAGACCAGGGATCGAACCTGTGTCCCCTGCATTGGCAGGCGGGTTCTTAACCACCGCGCCACCGGGGAAGCCCCACAGCAGAGCAGTGGTTTCGTTTCTTTGCGTATTATCCATCCACCACAGCCCCATGAGAAGAGGTCCCTGGTCTGTCTTGTTCACCCTTACACAGAGCCTGGCATATGGGTGATGCTCAAAGGATCCTGGTTGAGTGATTGAACAAATTTAGTTATTGGAACCAGGGCTGAGCAGGGTTGTTGGGCAATGAGAATGGCGTAGCAGGCATGGAGACTTCGTGCTTTTTGGTTTGTTTCTGTTACTTTTGTTGTTTTTTGTTTGTTTTGTTTTGGCCGCACCGCGTGGCATGTGGGTTCTTAGTTCCCCGACGAGGGATCGAACCGGTGCCCCTGCAGTGGGAGCACAGAATCTTAACCACTGGACCGCCAAGGGAGTCCCTGGAGACTTTGTACTTGGAGGAGGGTGGGAGATAAGATTGCCTACTCTGCAGATTCTGAGCATTCGTGATGTCCCTACAAGTAGTCATCGCAGAGTTGCCCACACTAGTGGAGGGAGGGGAGTCGTGGTGCTCAAAAGCCAACACAGGGGAGGTGGATGTGTATTAATTTCCCTTTGTGGGAGCGGCCCTTTCCTCATCCCATAGTTACAGTGGGGGCAGCCATGTTCATGCCAGGGGATGCTGCCCCCACTCCAGGCCACAGCTGATCGGCTCAAGGAGCTGATTGGCTCAAGGATTGGCCCAGGCTGGGCCAATCAAATCCCTTCCCTGGGAGTTTGGAATTGGGGCTGAGAGCCAGCAGGGAGAAAAAAAAGAGCGAGTACTTGGTCTCTGTGGGTGTCTGGACCCAGACACATAAAGCCAGGTGTTGTGTAGAGAAGAATGGAGCAGGTCCACACAGGGGAGGTGATGAGAGAGAAGGAGGGAGAGAGGCAGGCACTCTGGACCTGACTCAGGTCCTTGCTCAAGTGGCTGCGGGCACTTGCACGTGGGCCCTGTGAGACGCCCCCGCCCCCCAGGCCTGGTAACCAGTTCCTTTTGCCGCTTAATTCAGTTCTGGTGTTTGCTTTTGTAACACTTATTTCAAATTTTTTCTTTTTTAATATTTATTTATTTGCCTGTGCCAGGTCTTGGTTGCAGCATGCAGGATCTTCTTTGCTGCACGCAGGATCTTTTAGTTGAGGTAGGCGGGAATTTTTTAGTTGCGGCATATGGGATATAGTTCCCTGACCAGGGATCGAACCCGGGTCCCCTGCATTGGGAGCATGGAGTCTTAGCCACTGGACCACCAGGGAAGTCCCTGGTGTTTTCTTTAGCTTGAAACCCACAGTCTCTATGGATGCAATGCGTTAACTGCCTTGTCCAACCTTGGGTGTATGATCCATCTGGGAGGCAGATTTCTTTCCCCTTTGTGTTTTGCCTATGAAGTGGGTTGGCAGCCCTGAGCCCACGCCCATCGAGAGGTCAAAGAGGGTGGCTAGGTCCCAGGGGGAAAAGAAGCCAGCTTTGGGTTAAACACGTTCCTCAGAGAAGCCAGTTCAGTCATTCCTGAGCCCAGCTCCTGGCCATCCATTTGTGATTGACTTGGGGACTGGAGGTGACATTTGTTTAAGGAACAACAGTGAGAGACCTGAGTGGTGTGTAAAAGCGCATAGAACAGGAAACCTTTTCAGGAGGGTTTTCAACAGCAACAGTAACAACACCTTGGGGTGTTTCCCAACAATAATGCATTTACAAAGAATTCTCCATGGGGCAGCTGGTCAGTCTCAGGTGATGTTGGTAGAACTTGGAGGGATTGTAAAAGTGAAATGGAAGAATATTAACACCCCCCCGACAGCTCTGATGACATTGGATGGTAATTGCTGAGACCCCTTCCCAGGCGCCACCCCCGGCCAGATGGGCGCCCTGTTGGGCGGCACCAAGTCTCTCTTACTCATTGTAAATCCCCAGGTGGACAGATACAGTGCCTGACACAGAGGAAGCCTTGGACTGCTAGAAGATGGATGAGTGCATTTCCAACACAAGTAGAACCGACAAAGGTCATCCAGGAGTTCAAGGAGAGAACTTTCCAGAAGTCTTGCATCCCATACCAACTGCCCCCTTCCTACCTCCTAGGTTCCCAACATGTCCTGAATGTCCGTCTCACTGCACTCACCTCCCACACTGTGACCACATGTCTACTCATTCGTCTTCCCTGAGCCCTCCGCTAAGGTGCCCCTACACTCATCTCGTCAAGTGACCCTCAGGGCAACCTTATAAGGCAGGGACTGTCGTTAGGGCCAGTCTACAAATGAGGAACCAGGGCCTAGAGAGCGTGAGTAACCTGCCCAGGGTCATATGCGTGGTCACAGCAGAGGCAGAATTTGAACCCACGCAGTTTGTTTCCTGCCTGTTGGAGGAGAGAGGCAGGTCAGTGGGGGAAGAGCTCAGGTGGGGCCTCCGAAGGGCCCGAGTGCCCATCCTGACTCCACCACTTTCTACTCGTGTGACAAGTTCCCTGGGCACATTATTTAACCTCTCTGGATATTAACCTGTAAAATAAAGATTTGCCACTTCACAGGGTTGCCTTAGAATTAAATGAGATAATGACGCTAGTGCACCCAGAACCTGATCCTTAGCAAGCACTTAATAAATAAAACAATACATAATAATGTGATTTTAAAAACATATGCTAGTCTATAAAAAGTGTCCGAATCTGCAGTGATAGAAAGCAAATCTATGGTCGATGGACAGGGGAGGGGGCGTCAGGGGAGAGGTGAGGATTACAAGATGGCAAGAGGAATCTTCTGGGGGGTGATGGCTATGTTCACTACCCTGATTGTGAGGATACTTTTGTGAGTGTATAAATATGTCAAAACTTAACAAATTGTACACTTTTTTTAATCAATTAATTAATTGATGGCTGGGTCGGGTCTTCGTTGCTGCACGCGGGCTTTCTCTAGTTGCGGTGAGCAGGGGCTACTCTTTGTTGCAGTGCGCGGGCTTCTCATTGTAGTGGCTTCTCTTTTTGCGGAGCACTGGCTCTAGGTGCACGGGCTTCAGTAGTTGTGGCACGTGGCCTCAGTAATTGTGGCTCGTGGGCTCAGTAGTTGTGGCACACGGGCTTAGTTGCTCCACGGTTTGTGGGATCTTCCCGGACCAGGGCTCGAACCCGTGTGCCCTGCATTGGCAGGCAGATTCTTAACCACTGTGACACCAGGGAAGCCCTGTACACTTTAAATGTGTGCATTTTGTTGTATGTCAAACTTACCTCAATAAAGCTGTTTGAAGGCATATGTAATATTCTATAGCCATTAGGATTTCATAGAAATAAAGTGTGTATCCCTGTATAAACGATAACAAGAAGAACACCAAATACCATGTGCCCCAGCAGAGCCCCTCTGTATAAAATAGACACTGATAAGACTTAGATGAGAACAGGTCTTCGGGCTGACAGTTGGCTTTTTATTTTTATTTATTTATTTTTGACTGTGTTGGGTCTTCATTACTGTGCACAGGCTTTCTCTAGTTGCAGCGAGCAGGGGCTACTCTTTGTTGCGGTGTGCGGGCTTCTCAGTGCAGTGGCTTCTCTTGTTGCGGAGCACAGGCTCTAGGCGCATGGGCTTCAGTAGTTGCAGCACGTGGGCTCAGTAGTTGTGGTGCATGGGCTTAGTTGCTTCACGGCATGTGAAGCATGGGACTGAACCCCTGTCCCCTGCATTGACAGGCGGATTCTTAACCACTGTGCCACCAGGGAAGTCCGACAGTTGGTTTTTTATATAATCTAGGGGTTTGAACTTCTGTTGTCATTTTTTTCTGGAGGTCACAGAGGTAGTGAGAGCAGGATATGAACCCATGTCTCTGAGTCCTCAGACCAGCAGCTCACCAGTACCCTCTAGTGCTTCGCTCGGTGAGAGTAGGTCTCTCCAGCCTTGAGCAGTTTCCCATTCTATCAGCGTGGTCACACCTCCAGTTACAGTCAACTCCGAAACTTCCCTGGAAACAGGTGTGGACCAGGGGGTCGCTGTCTCTGGTCCTGAAAATCTCTGCCCACCTCGAACCAAAGGGCAGAGCCCTATCTGCAGCTCCCTTCCAAGACCTTCCTGGTTGGTCTTTCAAGTTATGACGGCCTTAAGGAGTCAAGTTGGTGGTTTTGAATGTTTTTTATTAACAATTTAAACACTTCCAAGAGAGAAATGATAGAAAGAGTAAAGGGGAAGGGGATAATGTAGGGACAAGAGGATGGGTGGGAGGTGAGGTGACCAGCCTCCCAGAGACAGTGATGCAAGACGGCAGCTACCATGGGCTTTGGACAATTTTTTTTTTTTTTTTGCGGTACGCGGGCCTCTCACTGTTGTGGCCTCTCCCATCGCGGAGCACAGGCTCCGGACGCGCAGGCTCAGCGGCCATGGCTCACGGGCCCAGCCGCTCCGCGGCATGTGGGATCCTCCCGGACCGGGGCACGAACCCGTGTCCCCTGCATTGGCAGGCGGACTCTCAACCACTGCGCCACCAGGGAAGCCCGGGCTTTGGACAATTTTTGAAAACAAAATGTGGATATAAATACCCAGAAGCACTCCCTTTTGTAAGATTTATAACAAAAATTAATATGAATGGAGTTAATAGTACTAATGGAGTGGTCACCCAGTAGCGAAATCAGCAGAATTCATGTAGCATCAAACTTGTCCAAAGACAGCTTCAGCTCCTAACGTTGCCTAAAGAAAATATGAAACTCCCTCAGCTGCCGGAAGGACAGTATTACAGCAATTAATAAAAAAAGATAAACCACAGGCTCTCCACCACCCGCCTCCCAATCCAATTTCTTCATTTTCCACAGCAGCAAATTTTCTAGGTACGCCTTGCAGATCTCAGAGTACTGGAAGTTCCCATTCAAAGGCAATTTCTCTTAAGATGTGCTAAATGAACTAGTTTTTATCTTAAGATACTCACTGATACTGGAAATAGATAAGTTGTTCTACACTCTTTAAAACTTTCTTAAAAGAGGGGAAATGGGGCACAATGCAGTGTCAGGATCATTATGTAGCTGGGGGGCACTTGCGGGGGCCCATTTATATCCATTCCTGGGGCTCAGATGTGTTTGGGTTGTCCAGAGAGCTCTTTGTGAGGGGTTTTGAGGCCCTCTACTCTTGTGCTCATCTTCCCACCCTCCATAAGTTCCAGTGGCCAACTTTAAGATAAGTGACCAAATGACAAATCAGGAAATAGTCACATTTTCAAGGAAACAAAATGTCATTTGAGTATGTACAACAGTGCAAACTGGGGGGGTTACCCAGGCACAACACCCTTGCCCATGGCTGGTTGATACAAGGTCTAGATACCAGACCCAGGTTGGGCCCATCAGCTTCTCTCTCCGAGGGCAGTGCCGGAGCAACAGGGCCCCAGAGCTCCTGCCACCGAGGCCTCCACACCCCACCTCTGGGATCCTCTCTCCCAAGTCGGGGTCGCTCAGCGTTTTTTACATTTCCACGGGCCACCCTGGGTTCTTCTAAGAAGCCCAAGCCAGTCAGTGTCAGTCTATTGTTTGGAAGCAAAGAACCTCATCTGATAAAACAGTTGGTAACAGAGAGGGGGAGACAGGCCGCAGAAGCTCAGGACTTGATTACTGAACCCACATGGAGGATGCTGCAGGAGGCACCTCCTTCCCCGATCTCCATCTTCCAGGAGAGGGGAGCCCCAGAGCCCGCAGTGACAAAACAGAGAAGCAAGTGTCACCCAGACTCCCCTCGGGACCACATGCCCACCGAGGGGAAGAGCTCCATGACCCTGAGAAGCTGAGGCCAAGACCCCTTCCACCACCAGCACCAGGATAGGGCTGAGTCCTGACAAAACTGGAAAGTCGAAAGCAGTTGCAAATGTCAACATCTTGCCTCCGAGACTCCCAGGCCTTTCTGTGAAGCATCGTCTGGAAAAATCTCCTACAGCAACCAAAGGGCCAGGACCTCTGGAGAGTTGAGTTCAGACATGGATTCTATGGATGCTAAACCACATCGTGGTTTGATTCCATTTTTCCCGGGCTTTGCTAGAGAAAAAGTGGGATGAGGACAGTTGAGCAGAGGGCACTGGGGGCATCTGGAGGACGTGGCAGCGCTGGAACTCCAGACCCTCAGAAATGGCTCCACAGATGTGCCTGCCCCACAGAGCAAAGTTCTGCATCCCCCCCGCCCCCCAGCCTGAGGCTGCTCTCCCCATCCTCCCTTCAACCTCAGCACAGCCCTGCTGGATCTCAGTAGGAAAGAGGAGCCACCTCCAGAAGGTACTGTGGGAATCCGCTATTTTAGATAATCAGGCAATCTAGGGGGATGTAAGAGCTATAGATTTTGTGTGTGTGTGTGTGGTACGCGGGCCTCTCACTGCTGTGGCTTCTCCCATTGCGGAGCACAGGTTCCGGACGTGCAGGCTCAGCGGCCATGGCTCACAGGCCCAGCCGCTCTGTGGCATGTGGGATCTTCCCGGACCGGGGCACGAACCCGTGTCCCCTGCATCGGCAGGCGGACTCTCAACCACTGCACCACCAGGGAAGCCCGAGAGCTATAGATTTTGAAGGTTATCTGACCAAGGAGGGCAGGCAGAACTGAGGACGGTGGGGACACACTGGAGACTCTGCACTGGGGGGCCAGCTCGGGAGACCTGGCGGCCGGGGGTCAGGCAGCTTTGTGGGCTGATTAATGCAAACCTGGACCAAACACAGGCTCTGTCACATGACATCAAAGGGCATAAGTAGGGTAGGCGCCCCAGACTGCATACCCTGGGTACCACAGACTTTCCAAGGAGTCCCAAGCATGAATAATGGCAAGGGAATCAATTTCTAGATCCTCAACTTCCACTGTACTCTCTCCTAAAATTGATTTGCCTCCGTTTCTCAACCTGCCCTTCCCTCATTGTACAGAAGGAAGAGCCAGCTTTCGGCCACCCCATCTCTGATACCAGACAAGAAATTGAAGCTGCAGGTATCAACGAAGGCTCCTTCAACCAAGGACGCCACCACTGACATACTGGTTACTTATCAAAAAAATTAAAACATTCATATTCATGTTATGTTGGCAATTGTGGCTTAATGATTATTACAAGGATGACTCAAGCAAGAAGAAAAATTTCAATATTCAGAGGGTTAGAATCAGAGGAACTTAATTTTTTTTTTTTAAATTTTTAGTTGTGTTGGGTCTTTGTTGCTGCGTGCAGGCTTTCTCTAGTTGTGGCGAGCAGGGGGCTACTCTTCATTGCGGTGTGTGGGTTTCTCATTGCGGTGGCTTCTCGTTGCGGAGCACGGGCTCTAGGTGCGTGGGTTTTAGTGGCTGCAGCACGCAGGCTCAGTAGTTGTGGCATGCGGGCCCTAGAGCGCACGGGCTTCAGTAGTTGCAGCGCGCGGGTTCTAGGGCGCCCGGTCTTCAGTAGTTGTGGCTCGCGGGCTTAGTTGCTCTGCGGCATGTGGGATCTTCCTGGACTAGGGATCAAACCCGTGTCCCTTGCATTGGCAGGTGGATTCTTAACCACTGTGCCACCAGTGAAGTCCCGGAACTTAACATTTTAAAAAAGGTTTCAGTTGTGGTAAAGTACACATAAAGCTTGCCATCTTAACCATGTTTAAGTGTACAGTTCAGTAGTGTTAAGTACATTCACATCGTTGTACCTCCAACATCCAAAACTCTTTTCAGCTTGCAAAATTGAAACTCTACACCCAATAAACATGAACTCCCCACGGCCCCTCCCCCAGCCCCTGGCAACCAGCATTCTGCTGTCCGTCTCTGTGAATTCGCCTACTCTAGGGATCTCATATGAGTGGAGCCATACACTATTTGTCTTATGGCTTATGTCACTCAGCATAATGTTCAGAGAAACCCTCATACACTTTAAAATTTCAGTGTGTATTTCTACTTTTGTTGCACACACATATGATAGGTAATCAGTAAAAGCGTGTTTTAACACTTAATAATTGTTTTCATGGATATAGAATAATTTGCCCATTTCACATACACTGCGTTCAACCATTTGAGCATTTCTGCCCATCAAGTGCAGTTTATACACTTCCACAAACCAATTTCAGTTTAGAGGAAGTAAAGTTTACGTGGTTATGGTTTTTACAGTATCACCGAAGGTCAGATAGTAGCACATACAAAACCGCCTTTTTTTAACAAAAGAAACCTTTTATTTGAGAATGGTTTTAGATTTATAGAAAATTTGCAAAGATAGTACAGACAGTTTCCATATAGCCCACACCCAGTTTTTCATGTTATTAACGTCTTAGCGTAAAGGGCTCAATTCCCTCACACCTAATCACCTCCCAGAGGCCCCACCTCCTAACACCATCACATCAGGAGTTAGGCTTCAGCATATGAATTTGGGGAGTGAGAACATACAGTCCATAGCAGCATCGCTGGCCCCCAGATCAAAGTCCATCCTCCTGGAGAATGTTCTATACTTGAACATTAAATGCAAATTTATGGAGTGCCTGCTGTGTATGTGGCACAGTTCTAGGAATTAGAGATACTGAACACAGTAGACAAGGCCCCAGTCCTCCTGAAGCTCTCAGGCCGGCAGGAGAGATGGACAATAGACAGGGAAACCAACAGGGTGACAACAGAGTAGGTGACCGGGTGGGAAGAAGAAGGGCTACTTTAGATAGGTTGGGTGGGCTTCAAGCTGAGGTCTGAACATTCTTAGCAAGAGTTCAGGCAGAGATGGAAGCGATCTAAATGTCCATTGACAGATGAATGGATAAAGAAGACGTGGTATACACACACACACACACACACACACACACACACACACACACACACACACACAATGGAATACTACTCAGCCATAAAAAAGAATGGAATAATGCCATTTGCAGCAACGTGGTTGGACCTAGAGATGATCATACTAAGTGAAGTAAGTCAGACAGAGAAAGACAAATGCCATATGACATCACGTATGCATGGAATCTAAAAAAAAGGTTACAAAATGAACTTATTTACAAAACAGAAATAGATTCACAGACATAGAAAACAAACTTATGGTTACCAAAGGGGAAAGAAGGGGGAGGGAGGGGTACATTAGGAGTTTGGGATTAACATATACACACTACTATATATAAAATAAACAACGAGGACCTACTGTGTAGCACAGGGAACTGTATTCAGTATCTTGTAATAACCTATAATGGAAAAGAATCTGAAAAATTATATGTGTATCTGAATCACTTTGCTGTACACCTAAAAACTAATGCAACATTGTAAATCAACTATACTTCAATTAAAAAAAAAAAAAGGAGTCGAGGCAGGAGAATAGGATGGGAAAAGGTCCAAGAGGAAGGTAGGAGCACAGCACATAGGGCTTTGAGGTCAGAGTGAAAAGGGTAGATTTTTTCCTAAGGGCTTTAGGAGCCATTGACAGGTTCAAAGCAAGACCAACATGATCCAGTCTGCTGTGAAAAGACCACCTGTCTCTGTTGTGGGGAGAACGGATCAGGGAGGACCAGGGTGGATGCAGAGGACTCCCTGGGGGCTGCTGTGGTCATCCATGTGATAGGTGATGGTGGCTTGGATTAGGGGGTGGCCAAGGAGAGGAAGACAGCTGAAGAGTTCTTGAGTGTGTTTTGGAGATGGGGCCGGCAGCCTGTTGACGGGTCAGAAGTGGAGGCTGAGGGAAAAAGGAATACAGGACAAGCAGCTGGTGGAGGATGGTTCCACTTCCTGAGATAGGGACCCTGGGGGAGGAACACATTTGGAGAAAACAGTCCAGACTTCGGCTTTGACCGTGTAGGTGCTGAGACGTCTGGTCAACAGCCAAGTGGAGATGTCCAGTGTGGAGCCAGATGCAGGGGCTGGAGAGAGAAAGTCATCCGGGGCCAGAGAAAGTCATCCGGGGCCCTCTCACTCAGGGAGAGAGGACAGAGAGCGAGGGGGTCTAGAACGGAGACTTGGGGTCGATCAGGATTGCGGAGGGCGTGACAGGGAAGACGTGGCAACCAAAGAGGCTAACAATGGAGAGGTAGGAGGCCATCTAGCCAGGGGACTGAGCTCCAGGTCAATACACGAGTCCTTCCCCGGCAGCTGAGGATCCAGAAGGGAGGCGTCAACTCCTTACAGTAAATTCAGAGTGTGGACACGAAGGCTGAAGAATAAATGCTTACTGGGCAGGCTCTGCTTTGGGGTAAGGGGGCTCACACTTTTTAAAAAAATTTTTGCTCACACATCCCTTTGCACGTTTTTAGATTAACATATATTAACATAGAAACTTCTCATTATAAGTTTAAGGGGTTGCAAAAGACGCAATTTCCTGTCTGTTGTAAGCATGGACATTTTAGGGTAACATTGTTACTCTGTTCTTCTAGGTCTGCTCAATGGAATCTGAACGCCATAGCAGCCTTACCTGCCATCATCCATTTATAAAATGCATGAACAAGTCAGATGTGTACAATCAGTTTTCGGTACTTCAACTCACACTTCTCCCATCAGATGTCACCCTAATGAAGTGTACTTTCTGCCTAAAAGTCGCTTATCAATCATTCTACCTTATTTCTCTGCAACAAAGGTATGTATATAGTACAAATTAAAACTTCATATAAAAGTCTTTTCTGGTGACCACAAAGCTCTAAGTGTTAAAATATTTCTGTTGGATCGCTGTGTATTAGTACATGGTCAATCAAACCGACATAAATGGGTTACAATTTTTTCCATAAATAATTATTAAACCAAGAATTAAGATTTTATGGAAAATCTATTAATGAGATGGATGGGGTTCTCTCCCTTTTCTTTTTCCATTTACTTCGTGTATCCACTGGGGAAAATTACTGAGTGATTTTTCTTCTTTCCGGGGGCCAGAGGTAAGACAGGGGAGCTGAGAAAGGAACCTGCAGGAAGCTGGGCCACTGGGGTCTTGCTCAGGGAGGAAAGAGGAAAGAGGCTATGTTTCCACTGTAGAGCACAGGGAACCATATTCAATATCTGGTAATAACCTATAATGAAAAAAATCTGAAAAACGGAATCACTTTGCTGTACACCTGAAACTAACAAAACCTTGTAAGTCAACTATACTTTAATTTAAAAGAAAGAAAGAAAGAAAGAGAAAGAAAGGAAGGAAGGAAGAAAGGAAGGAAGGAAGGAAGGAAGGAAGAAAGAAAGAAAGAAAGAAAGAAAGAAAGAAAGAAAGAAAGAAAGAAAGAAAGG